>NW_010972436.1:14131039-14174394 GCF_000737465.1 Haliaeetus leucocephalus | reverse complement strand
GGAGGGGGGCCGGCTAGTCTGGAGGTGGGCATGGTGGGGCAAAGAGCAGGGTACCGGTGGGGGCAGAGGTCCCCGAGCGGTGGGCGGTGGGTCGTAGGGAGACGGCGGCGGCGGCCGGTCAGGAAACCTTTGACAAAAGCGCTGGCGAAAGGCTTGCGACTTGGGGCGTAGCGTGAGGTTCCGTTGGCGAGCCCGAGCCACAGGGCACGCTTCGGTATGTCCACGGAAAATGCGTGAATCACGAGGTGGAGAGTAGCAGGCGAGTCCTGCAGTGTGTCCCCCGGCTAGGCTGTCCCCGGTTTCGGTGACCGCGATGAGTTTGACCGCTAAATTCGTGCTCAAAATGCATGCGTTGGAGCTACCTACCATCGAAGTAATCGTCTACAGAGAGTTGGGAAGAAAATGCAGAACAACAGTGCAGGCTTCAGTTTCGTGGTGCTTGTGACCTGTAAATCAGTCTCGAGCTAATAAGTTTTGTTCTTAAAATCAGAATAAACGGACTTTTTGTAAAGTTTGTAAAGTTATTTTAACTGAAGTCACCTTACAAAGTAGGAGGCCTGTTATAAAACAATCTGGATGTTACAGGGGGAAAGGTAGTCCTTCCCTTCTTGTTTGGTGTATCATATTTAGCCACACAGTGGAACTGGAATGTAAAATTAAAGTACAGTAGTTTATTGCCTGGTTTGGTTAGCATTGTACAAACACACTTTATTCCCAATGTTTGTTTTATTTTTGCTAACTTTTAATCTGTGTTTTCATATAAATATTTTCCTCTATAGAGACAGTGCTGGTTCTGCATTACGGAAGGTAACTTAGATGTCAGTTATTATCAGTCTTCAAATTTTCTTTTTTATATTCTGTTTTTTGAGGCTACCAATGATAGCTTTTTTGCACAGTGTTTGAAGTTGAAGGACGTGATATAATAAAATACTTATTTTAGTAGCACTAAGTATTAGTGCTCTAGTCTGTTAATATTCAACTGAATTTGTCAATAAAATATGGAATTCCATGAGTCTGCAGCTACAAGAACAATAGCAAGCTTGTGAAATGAGGTAATTCAGGCTTATTTCAACTGGCCACTTAGTATCTCAAAGTACATCTCTTCTTCCTGAGGTTGTACAGGTAAACTCCTCAGAATAAGGAACCAAACCTGGAAAATGGAAAACTTAACTAGAACAAATGATCTTGCATCCATCAGTGAATACCCATTCATTGTGACACTGCATGTTTTGTTTAAAATCCATGACTAAGTTTAGAAACCTTGAAGTTTTCTGACATTTAAAAAATATTTTTTCCGTATCTTCTTTCAGTAGTTCTAGTCTAAAAGAAAACTTGTTTAAATACTCTTTAAGTATGCTTTTCAAATATCTAAAATGTAAATTGGGCTGAAGTGGTACTATATCTGAGTAGAACAGTCTGATGGCATGCTCCTGAGGGATCATGTGGGGCTTTCTGCTTGGGATTAGTGTTTAGCGTTACAGCTGTACTTTGGTGTTTTCTGCATTGGTAAAAATGACAACAAAAAAATCTTTCAGTGGTCCTAGGGCCAGGACTTGCTGTGTCTGACTTTGGGAAAAATGCCTCCCAGAATTATTAGATTGGGTAGTGGTGGCAGTATTTGTGTTCTGTTTCACAAAATCTTAATAAAGGATTGATATTCTGTGATTTTGTTTTTATAATGGTGGATATATGACAAGATCGATGTTCTCAAAGTTATGACTTGATTCTCTAAAACTGCTAAGACAATTACTTTAACTTGGTTTTTTAATTATTTTTTTTTTTAACAAGCTGACTGAGTTTATTTTATAAAGTTATGGACCTTCCAACCTAAGGCTGTAGGGAGCCACCTCTTGTGTGTGTGTGTGTTGTAGAATTGCCCAAGGGAGGATAGTAACAGAAACAGTCCTTCTCATGAAACAATTTCTAAAAACATTCCTCAATAAGTTGTATGTTTGGTTACTTTCAGCTATTTGGTTTCTGTCTTTATTGCTACATGTCATATGGGCTGCCTGTTGAACAGTAATTGAGCCACTTTTTTTTTTTTTTTTACATAGCTGCTTTCCTCAGCTGCCTGAAGGACTTGCCCCTTCTGCGTGCACTGAGTCTGCTGAAACCGTGAAGGCTTCTTTAATAATACTTGGGAGTTGCCTTTAAAGGTAGATAGAAGGTGAAAACTAGGAGACATTGGAAGCAGAGCTTATACCAGACTGCAGATTTGGCTTTCTGGAGGAGGGTGGGGAGGGAAATCAGTGACTATAACCAAACCCTCCTCCTTCCTTGACTCCCCTGTCATCTCTGGTGTATCTATCCTCCCTTCTTGTTCTAGCTCCTATGTAATTACTGGCATGGTTGTCTTTCTGGACAAGTGAGTTGTTTTGATTTGTGTCAGATAAAATACTTGTTTTAATTGTAGCTAGTGTGTAACAGCAATTTGAGGGGACATATGGGGTTGGTATGTTTTGAAGAGCAGGCTTTGAAAAATTGCTGTCCTTCCACAGGATGAAACTTTTCTAACTAGCAAAGAGCTTTTAAAGTATTAATCAAAAGTGGCTTCTTTCCACTTTAATATTTTTATTAAATACTTTTTTCCTAATGGTTCTTCCTGTTAATTCAATATAAGGGTTTTTTTTTAAACAGATAATAGGGTGACTTGTTATGAGTCTATGGCTTTTATTTTAAACATCTTAAATGTACCTTTATACAAAAACTGACAGCAATTTGCACATGGATTTCAGACTTTTGAGTAAGATAAAACAGGGAGGAATAGCAAGCTTATAATATCTATATGATTATGTCCTTTATTTTTTTCAAAGGTAGAACTGCTTGCAAC
Source organism: Haliaeetus leucocephalus (assembly GCF_000737465.1). NCBI lineage: Eukaryota > Metazoa > Chordata > Aves > Accipitriformes > Accipitridae > Haliaeetus > Haliaeetus leucocephalus. The sequence continues at coordinate 14,171,564 of NW_010972436.1, read as the reverse complement.
TAAGTAGCTTTATAGTTCTGCATAACATATCTATACTTCTTTTTAAAAAAAATCTCTATACCTAGTCTTGCTCATCTTAAAACTGTTCAAAAGCGATAAGATAGATTACTGAATACAGTGACACTCAAGGATTTTGGACTGAAGCCTAAACTGAAAACAGTACTATCAAATGACTGAAGTGGCGAGGTGTTACGGGCATTCACGCAAATGGGCAGTATCCCTCTATTATCCAAACTTTGCTAGTAATGATCATAGTATATTCCTTATTTCTGTGGCTTTTAAGAGAGAATCATGGCTATCTGCCTGTATTTTCGTATTTGCTGAGAGTACTATTTTTTTGTATGTAAGATATAACCCCTGTAATCCTGGAAAGAGCTTGAGACATGTAGCTTGCTTTTTCATTACCTTTTAAACTAGTATTGGATAGTAAATGAGAGCAATGCTAGGTTTAATTTATGTTAGAATCAGGTTAGTGAAGATCACTTGCTATTACTACAGCTCTTGGCAGCAGATTATTCAAAAGGAAAATATGCATTGCAGAAAAAAAGGCTGTGCCGGACTGTATAAATGCAAGAAGCAAGGTGCATTCTTAAAACAACTTTTTTGTCTTATTTGCTAGGGTGAAGGAAAGCGCTGCTTAATTAGAAACACATGAATAAAAATGCTTTATGTCTACAGTGCAACTTTAAACATGAATCAGAAATTGCAATCTGTAGCTGAAACAATCATACTCTTTTAGTGTTACTCTAATTTTTTTTTTTTTTTACTTCATTCCATGAAATGGTGGATAATAGAGACATTTTGCAGATGATACTGGTATGATGATTTAACAGAAAGCAAATATTCTAGTTTACAGTAATATGTAAAGGAAGAGCTATATTCCCTGGCTGCTGTACCACTTGCTTAGAAACACCTCTACTCATATTTGGTTTTTGTTCTGAAATTCAATGATCATTTTTATGCCAGCAGTGCTTGCTTTCCTCTTTAGAAGAAACTTTTTACTAAAGCAAAGCTTGGCTGAAACTCTTGTTCCAAAATTCCTCTCTGTTTTGATGCTCGAAACTGAGTTTCTAGTCACAATTTTTTAAAATAAAATTACATGGTTTAGTCCTTCTGTAACAATAAATAACTGCTGTAAAAGTTGATATTTGAGTTGCAGTATTTGCACAGAAATAAGAAAAATGGGTCAGAAAGAGCTGAGATCCACTAACTGTTCTGTATTGTGTGCAGTTTTGTATGCATAGAGCTAGGACAAGAAGAAAATCCTTTTTCCTTATCCTAAAAATAAAATACTAATTTGGAACAGTGCCTTTTCACTCGTTTGCAGTCCTGGACTCCGTTAGGTGTGTCAAAGCAGCAGTACCTTAGCTTAGTAATAGGAAGAACTGACTCAGGTATTTGACATCATACTTTCCAGAAATTATTCTTTGTGGGATTTTTCTTTTAACATGTTTTGTGCTGATGGGAAGAACTTTGTTTAATAAAGATGCAGAACTTAAAGGGAAGGTAAGCCCATTACTTATTACTTCAACCTCTCACCAAGGATAAGCTAACCATGGGTGGGTATAGCATTGTTTTAACTGTCCATTCTAGCAAAAACCGGTAAAGAGCATCTGGGTATGTTGTGGTAGAAAAATATGCTACTGATTTTTCAAGTAAATTTTCACTGCTGACTTGGCTTCAGATGCTAATGCATAAAAAATAAGGTGAACTCAGGTAATTTACAAATAACCAGTTCTGTAGTTTATGGAAAGTCATAATGGTAGAAATAATTTGTTGGGTTTTTTTAAAAAAAATTCTATGGGGATAACCTTAAGTATTTCTCGGACTTTTGAGGTAAGATTTCAGTCTAGTTGTAATTGCAGATTTTTGTGCAGTCCTCGTTGAAGGTACTGACAAAAACTAACTTTTCTGAAGAAACTTAACGCATTCTCTAAATCTTGTATGATTTAGATGGGTTGAGTGTCCTGTTATGTAAGGATAATGGGTAACTAGTCTTCAAGTTAACTGCAGAACTGTGTACTTGAACATAAACTCTTTATTAAGATTCAGTTTACTGCTAAATCGTGTTGGCAGATGTACTTTTTTGAGGGCTGTGAGAGCGCTTGCAAAGTTTTTGCTGTGGGACCACATCCCTTCAGTACAAGCAACTATGGGAGCTGAAGTTGTCTTGTAGTTGATTACTGACAGAACAAATGCTAGGCAAGGATTCTATTCTATTTGGAGCAAGGAAGTCAGAAGCTCTGCTTGTTTGCTTGATATTTTGTGTGTTGCTTATAGGTCATATGTATTAAATTTTTATTAGGATTTGAGCAATGCTTGCTGAAAATTTCTGGAGTATGTCAAAGCAGCATCATATCATGGTAGTGACACTGCTACTACCACTGTTATGGACACCATGTGATAATGTTGCTTGGACCTTTTGTGTTTTCAGTTCATCATAATATCTGATTGTTTACTACTTGGGGAAGAAAAGGCATCTGGTATAGAAAAAATATCTGACACTTTAATCTTTCTTGATTAATCTCTTAAAGGTAATGAGGCAGCTTTCTAGGGCAGTGTAATCTGTGTAATACTGTTTTAGCTTTGTTTACAGCAGAAAGTAGACTGTAAAGAGAAGTGGTAAGACATAGTGTTGCAGATGTCAAAGATGTGAAACCATACTGAGTGAGAGTAACTTGTATTCTTAAAACATAATTATCCTGGAACCTGCTTGGCTAAACCTACTTGGTTAGATATTGATTCAGTAATGATGAAGCAGGGACATGCCTCTAATGTGGGTTTTCATAGGTGTGATAAGTGTACTGCAACCTGGGAAGGGAGGGAAATATGTAATTGGATTTTTGAGTGCTTTGAAGTTGTGTTGTGGCCTCATCTAGGAACGTATAATACTAAGGACATGTACAAAACCCCTTCACTTTCCACCTGCGAGGGATGGGGAAGTGACAAGCAGTATAAACAGGACTCCTCATAAGGGTTCTTTTGGCCAGAATTGTTAAATTTTGGGGGTATGTTGGTAGCAGTTGTTAATTTGAGGGAAATTGGAATTTGTCATGTGCCTACCAGCTTTCACTGTATTAATAAACAAGATCAATTAAAGGCATTACTGGCCAAGTGAAGTCGTTGCAGGTTAGTTTTCTGTTCTTACTCGTCCTTGGCATTCATCATACGTGCTGTTCTTTATTTTAACATTTTGTCCAACAAAAGAGACTGTAATTGTATGGGATACTGTAATTTGGCTCTGTTCTCTTATGAAGGCATTTAAGAGGCAATTGGAGAGTAGATAGTCTAAAAAGTATTCTGTGTCTTTGTATTACTCTTAAATTAGTAAACATAATTTTCCTTTAACATAGATAAAGAAGAATAGTTCCATTCAGTCAACCTTTGCTTGGCAAAAGAATTAAAAAACCACAAACAAAAAAACCACAAACACACACAAAACCCTCTAAATACTGTTTAAAAATTTAGAGAAGGAAAGCTTTTTCAGAACCTGCTGCAAATACCTGTGGATTGCAGGATGGTTGCAGACTAGTGCAAGTTGTGCCTATAGTTCTTTCTAAACAAGTTATCTTCCTGTACCGGAAACTAGGCCTGATATTTTAATTTATTATTTTTTTTAAAGTTGGATTTCACTGAAGTAAATAAGAAAATCTGCTATTTGGCATCAGAAATATTCTGTAGTAATATATAAACACTTGATAATGTATGTGTATACATTCAAACATATACTATGCAAAATAATGTTTGCATTTTAATGTACTTTTCTGTTCTCATAGTTGTCATGGTCTACGGGGAACAGCAAAGATCAGATATGTTGGGATCTGTGAGAAACAGTATTGTTAACAGTTGCTGCATAGGCTGTCAGAAGATAATATCCAGGAACTTTCCCTAATTCTTCTGAAATCAATTTAATTGGAATACTTGTCATCTATATATTTTTCTGGAGTAATAATTTGGAGAAGAGTTTAAACCTTACAAGTACAACCACACAAATTCCTAATGCTGCACAGATTGTTTGCAGTGACATTGCACACTATCACTTTTCTTACTATATTTTTCCAAGGTGTAATTGTAAATATGATCCTCTAAAATGGTATTATTTCAGTGCATATAAATATGCACTTGAGCATGAAACAGATCTGATGAATATTTTGTGATGTAGATGACTTGCAATGTGTAGTGTGGCTGATTGATATTTGTGAAGTTGGAGGCTTCTTGAAACTACAGCTGCTAGTGAGAAAGAAAATGTATAGCTAGTGTTATCTTCTTCTACAGTGACTTACCTTTTTATGTAATGTATTCTCAGTCTTCATTTTCTTACCTCAGGGTTACTTGGAACTTGTTAGTTGTTTGTCTTCTGGTATATGTAATGGCCTCAATCCTACCTGTAGAACGTAGGAATTTGAGGTGTATTTGAAGCTAAAATGAGTAATCAAGAAGGCCTGTGTTTTCCCTGCTGTGAAACAAGCATTCTGACAAACTTCAGCACCTTAGGGATAGTTTCTGCCTACCGAGTCTTGTGGTTTCTTGAGCATATTTACACAGTGAATGCTGTAATTATTTTTTCCAAGAGGGAGCTCATCCACCTGAATTCAAGCCCTCTCAGCAGATAGATATGTGTTGAATCTAAAAAGCTTCATTTGGTGTTATGCTAGATGTTATTAAAAGACAAATGGAAGGTCAGGCTGGGGAAGGGAATGTGGTGGGTGGGTGAAAGATGGAAGCTATACTTGTTTCTTTGCCAGAGAGGCAGTTCAGAATATCCTTGAGGGAGGATGATAATGAATGACCATAGTGGCTAGCAGGTTGAGGGAGTTGATTCTCCCCCTCTCCTCTCCTCTCATGGGACCCCACCTGGAGTACTGTGTTCAGTTCTGAGGCCCCCAACATAAGAAGGACATGGACCTGTTGGAGTGGGTCCCGAGGAGGGTCACCAAGATGATCAGGGGACTGGATCACCTCTCCTATGAAAACAGGCTGAGAGAGTTGGGGTTGTTCAGCTTGGAGAAGAGAAGGCTCCAGGATGATCTTATAGCAGCCTTCCAGCACCTAAACGGGGACTACAGGAAAGATGGGGAAGGACTCTTTAACAGGGAGTGTAGTGATAGAACAAGGGGTAATGGGTTTAAACTGAAAGAGGGTAGATTCAGATTAGGTGTAAGGAAGAAGTTCTTCACTGTGAGAATGGTAAGGCACTGGGACAGGTTTGCCCAGAGAAGTTGTGGATGCCCCATCCCTGGAAGTGTTCAAGGCCAGTTTGGATTGGGCTTTGAGCAACCTGGTCTAGTGGAAGGTGTCCCTGCCCATGGCAGGGGGGGGTGGAACTAGATGATCTTTAAGGTCCCTTCAAACCCAAACCATTCTATGAATTAAATTTAGGCAAAATGGAGCACTTGCAAGTGAGCGTAGCAGCGGTAACTGACCTAGGTCCCTTGTAAACCTTGCCTGTCTGCGTCGCTGCCTGCTAAATCAAGCTCTGAAAATGCTAAAAAAATTGGAACTTCATAAGATGAGCATAATAGTTCATATCCTAATGGATTGTCAGCTGTGTAGAACGGTGTTATGAAAATCTTTTCTTTAAAACAAAACAAAATCCAACATTCCTTTAAAAAAAGCTATGTCAGAGCTTCCTCTTACAGTGTCTTCCAAAATAAGTCTTCTGTGAAAGGTTCCCTTCCTCCAAAGTGGCCTTTTCTTCTGCTTATGGAACTTTATTTTAAGGATATCATGTAAGGGGAAATAGTTGTTATGCTGACTGTAGGTGATCTGAATGTTTCTTTTTGGTTTGAGGTTTTTAACAAATATTACCAAGATGGATGTTCTGTGTGATGTGGTATAAACTGGTTTTAATAATTGGGTTTACCAGAGTAAACCTGCTACCAGAGTAGAAGAGAATAAGGGATTCTTAGATGCACAGACTAGGCATTGGCTTACCTTGTAAATCAAGTAAATTGAGGTCATGTGGCAGAGTAGTTTTGGAGAACCATTTAGGTTGCACTTTGAAAACAAATGTATTTAATTCAAGGCCTTACTTGTAGGCAAGCATGTGAAGATTTAGGCAACACTATATAAGCCGATTTCCTTGCTACAGTCTTCAAGTGCTTAAAGTAAAACAAAAGATTGGGTTGAGACAGCGTAGGCTACTTCTAACTATATGAACAAGCACCTTCCACTTCTCCTTCCAGCATCTGGTTTTTAATAGCTCTCTGTGTCGTCTTTTTTTTTTTTTTTTCAGTCCAAGCCATATATATTTGACCGTGTATTCCAGTCAAACACATCACAGGAACAAGTATACAATGATTGTGCTAAAAAGATTGTCAAAGGTAAGGTAGAACAGCAACTTTAACCATAAGGAAATGTCTCATATTCGTGTGGATTTAATTGTGAAAACTGATACTTCTATTGCTCCCTTTTGCTTTCTGAGTGTTTAATAAGAGCCATCGTGGATCATAGCAGTATAAAATCATCCTGTAGTTGAGCCGATAAATTATGTCAATACTTAACCTGCTGTTTCAGTCAATTGCAACATTTGATAACATTTACCTGTCATATTTTGGGTTTTTTGCAGTTCTCTGCAAAAGATTGTTTACAACAGTTTGTCAGAAATTTAATCAAAGTAACTCTTATGAATAGGTTTGTTGGGGGGGGTTTCCCCCCCTTAAATTTATTGGTGAAAACATCCTGCATTAGTTTGTTTGGAGGAATATAAGAGGAAAGGAAACTTGTGAAATCCCATGTATGCTATAGATCTTTTCTAAGCTTGTTCATTTAATACGCAGTTTAAGGAGGATTTTTTGAATATGATTTTTAGCTTCACAATTAAAAGTTTAAACATGAGTTATTGCTGTGCATGTCAGGGTGTACAGTTTTTCCAAACTTGAATTGTCAGAATTGGCCTACTAACTTCAGAAAATCAAGTCTTATCACAAAGAAGGTTATACCACAGTAAGTTGTTGTAGTAAGCAATTATCTAGTTCTCTGAAAATAAAATTGATTAATTTCTTGAGGAGATCAGTAATAAGTTCTAATTGACACAACTTTCAAAATAACTTTAACAAAGCCTTGTCAGAAACCCCTGAAATATCAGCTATTAGTGACAAGAGAAGGTTGGGTAAATGTAGGGGTTTTTTGATCATTAGAAAAGTGAATTGCTGTGGGGAAAGCCATGCTGCTGCAACTATTTAACCCTTTAATGAATTCAGTAGTAATCAGGATTAGATCAGAAGTTTGCTCCTTAAAAAACAAAGTTAACCAAGAATTGTAACGCTGCCCCTTTCCTCCATCTAAAAATCTGACCTGTTTCTCTGCGTGGCTTTTCTAGGCTATGCTACATCAGGTGGCAAACGAGCTCTAGTGGTGGTACAAATGGATTATGGGTATGATGGGCTGGCAAAGACTTCCCTATTTGGAGTATCTCATGCTTGTTTTTGGAAAATGAAAGTTTGCTTGCAGGATGTGATTCTATAGTAACTGACTTGTAAACAAGCCAACCCACCAGCCCTTCACCCCTCACTTTGGGTTGGTTCATTCATAATTTGAAATATAAACTTATGGCCAAAGAGTAGGCTGCTTAAAACTTACAGCATAGCCCTTTCTCTTCACAGTTGGACAATTAAACTTTCCTGAAGGCAGAAAATATTATAGTGTTCTCGTGTATGGTTTCTTCTTCTGAGTTATCAAAGACTTATCTATTCAACCTGGCAGTTGTATCGATTTCCTTTTTGTTCCTGACTCTGAAGTCCTGATTTTTCTGGTTGAAGGAACAGATGCTTCCAATACAGTAAACTTCTAAAATGTAGTCAATGATGACTTAATGCATTAAAAGGGGTAGGGAGGAACACCCTCCCTCCCCCCAGCTGTAGCACAGAGTTCCCAAACATTGAATGATTTAACTTGCTGAACATTTTAGGAACTGCCTGCTTGCATTCTCTTTCATTTGACTTTCCTTTAGAAGAAGGAAATGAACCCTAATGAAAATACTCTTTCTCTTTAGATGTGCTTGAAGGATACAATGGTACAATATTTGCTTATGGGCAAACGTCGTCTGGAAAGACACACACTATGGAAGTAAGAAATCTTAAAATAATTTTCCTCTTAATGTCACTGTCATCTCTTTTCATCACAGTAGTCTTATCTTTGTAGAAATAAGATGCCTACTTGTTTTCATCTTGCAATTTTAATTTTCTTTCCCTTTTCCATTGCAACATTTTGGTACCCAAAATGTTTTTTTAGGACCGAGCATGGCGATTACTGTATTTTTTCAGCCCTCAGTAGCAGGATGAGAAATGCAAGAATAATGTTATTAGTACATTTTCACTTGTAGTAGTTTGGGAGATTTCTGAGGCTATTCTTTTCACTCCTGGCAAATGCTGGGGCTAAATGGATGGTCAAGACTCTCCTTTATAGGTAAAACAAGTGCATCATACCTGTCAGCATTATTTTAAAACTAATTTGTCTGTTAACTGTTTGTTTTGCCTTTGGATACTGTTATGTTGGATTCAGTATGTTTCATTTTATTGTATTTTTTTCTAATAAGGGGAAACTTCATGACCCAGATGGAATGGGTATTATTCCAAGAATAGTGCAAGATATTTTTAATTATATTTACTCTATGGATGAGAATCTTGAGTTTCATATAAAGGTAAAATTTTCTTCTTTGTTACTTATTTAATCTATGTTAAAACTGTAAGTAGTCTATGGTTAAATGGATGTTCTGTATCTGTTTCAAATGCCTGTAACTTGGAAAATCTAAACGTGAGTTATTTCTGAATTAACTGACTCTTCTTAAAGAAGAATTACGTTAACACTTTAATCTTGTTTCCATTAAACATTGATGGTAGCTATCCTGATAACTTATGGCAGTGCTGAAAGTGTTTGAAGCTTTTGATCAAAATAGTTTCTTCTTAAAGGTGTATTTTAGTTCAGCCTTAAGGACTAGAGCTAGACATGGTATTATGTGGGAGGTCATAATAATCATGTGGGGATCCTTCTGGTCAAAAAGCAAAGCATTTGTGCTTTCTGATGCTGTATCTTTATTCCCCTTCCCACTTCTAGGTGTCATATTTTGAAATATACTTGGATAAAATAAGGGACCTTTTGGATGGTAAGCCTTTTATTTATATTGAACATAGAAAATTGTTCTGGAGAGAGGTATATTAAAAAAAACCCCAAACCTTATCATGATACTAAGATACGTATGTAGTATGCTGATAACCTATACATGATAAGGGTACATCAAAATGAGAAAGTATGGAGCTAATTTATGTAATATTACTAAAGCTGCAGTAGTGGTGGTTTCATGTGTATTAAGTTTTTATAATGTGTTGCTGAGAAATAACATCTATGACTCGGACATGTATTGTACACAGCTCATTCATCTTGAAAAGAAATATATGTTAGCTTTAGAACTTTTTCTCTTCCAGTTTCAAAGACCAATCTTTCTGTTCATGAGGACAAAAATAGAGTTCCCTATGTAAAGGTGAGCATCAGCCTGATATGTTTTCATCTTTCAGTCCTCTAGTGTATGTCATTTACTTTTGGCTTGTTGGTGTGGTGGGTTTTTGCCTTTTTTTTTTTTCTAAAGGGTTGCACAGAGCGTTTTGTATGTAGTCCAGAAGAAGTTATGGATACTATAGATGAAGGAAAATCAAACCGACATGTAGCAGTTACAAGTAAGTATTATCTTTTGTCTCCTTTTAGTGCTTTATTGATTTGCTTCTGGTATGCCTTAAGAAGTAGGGAAGACAAAAATAGTAAGCTTAAATCATTCAGGTTTTTGAAAGGGTCTAGCATAAGCAGTTTCGGTGTGTCTTTCAGAAACAAGTATTTCAATTCATTTCTTGTTAGATGTTGTTACTTAGGCTTGGGCTGAAAGGAGAAAGTAAGTGATCAGTGAGGAGCTCTGAATCATTGGAGAAAAAGGTGCAGTTCTGCATTAGGAATAGCGCAAAATCCCAGTTTATGGAATTTGTTTCAGTTAACCTGTGAATCCACAAGTAAGGTGCTGTGGCTCGTCTACAGTTTGGCAATTCTGCTGCATATTCTAAGAAAAGCTGGTCAGAATATATATTCAGACATGCTGCAGATTTAAGCAGTGTCCCAATGTCCCAAGTTTTTTGGCCTGTGGCATGCAGCTGCATTGCAAGGGGCTATATCATAGGTCTCCAAATTCCCACAAAAAGCAGGATTAGGAAGTGACAGAGGGTTTAAAAAAAAAAAAAAAAAAAGACAAGGGAAGATGAGGTGCATGCAAAATAATACTTAAGTTCTTAGCAACTGAAGTGACTGTCAGAAATCTTTGAGAGCCAGTTTGAGGGTGAGTTTCACAACCTTCCTTTGTCTAGTACTTTATTCAGGAAAAGAAAGAATATGCAATCATTAAGAAAATAAGAGATTTTTCTTCTCATTTCTTTGGTTAAGGAACAAAAAATAAAAATATCGTGTTTCTTTTAAGGGATGACTCAGTCCTGCACTTTCACTTTATTGCTCCTAGGTAGTAAGGTTCTGAAGCAGAGACCAGACTAAGTAATGGAGAAATAACAGAAATTTGGATAGAAGGATATTATTCTATGTTGAGCTGCTTCTGTGGCATCAGTAAGCTGGTGTTTTTAGGCCTGTGAGGGATTTATGGTTAAAGGGAAGAAGAAATAGGCAGACATTCGCATTCACATTGCAGTCAGATTAAATTTTGTTAATGAATTAAAATCGTTCTTTAAATTCAGTAAGTCTTGTTTAGTCTACATGTTTCACAGCAGAGGGGACAGTAGGTATTTAAACCAGAAAAGGGTGAGAGGTTTGGGCCATCCAGTTCAAATTTTCACAAAAGGATAATATGTGATACATTGTAGCTCTACCAAAAAAAACCCCCAACCCTCCCAAACCCGCTATGTTCTTGTTTCAGAATGCAAATGTCCTTTTTGTTCTATTGTGAAATCCATAGTTGACAGGCTAGCAAATCTTATCAGTGAGCTTATGTGGTATTAATAGAAGCCCAAGGAAGACTGGATCTTTGTTACTCAATTAGACGATACTGTTAGTTTTATTGTCATTGAGAGACTATACAGTTTCATTAGCTTTAGATCTGTTGCTTCACTGTGGGAAGATACTGTTTTGTTAAGTTAGTTTGGTTGTACAAATATTTTTGTCAATTTGTATATTTTGGATTATAGATATGAATGAACACAGCTCCCGAAGTCATAGTATTTTTCTTATTAATGTAAAACAAGAGAATACTCAAACAGAACAGAAACTAAGTGGAAAACTTTACCTTGTGGACTTGGCAGGTAGTGAAAAGGTAATTCTAAATTTCTTTTTCTGCTCTGAAAAACTCCGGTTATTCTTTACAATCAAATATTTTACATTAATACTGATTCTTCAGTTGTCATTTCTGAAGCGTTTTAATTATGACTTTGAAATGTGGTCTCTGAATCGTAGTCTGGCTTGATTATTTAAGCTGATCTGCGTTTCTGCAGTTGGGGTTTGTAAATATGGAATAAGGTAGGGAAATAGGCTAGAGTTCAGTCTTGGTATCTGAGAGAGCAAAAAAGTGTACAGGTGTGTTGGCTAGCCAGGTACTGGAATAAAAATACTTTTATGGATGTGGAATATCTGGATTTTCTTATGTAGTGGTACCAAGTTTCTTAATTTGAAATTCTGATTAACATTGTTTAAAATGACAGCTTGCTTTCCTGTGTCAATGGTTTAAAGCAGAGAAGGAAATATGTACCATTTTGCTTATTCTGTATCACTTTTTATAGACTGTAATTAGCCTTTCAAGAGCTGGATTTTTGACATTCTTTTCATCTTTGCTTCTGGGTTTATCCCCATCTTTGTCTCTGGCATTTTTCAGTCCTTTCTGCTTGCTGTTGTCTTTCCTCATGTCATTGTTCTATGGCCTTTTTGTTGTCTCTGGTCCTCTATTCTGAAATGTTTTTCTTAGTAATGGTCTTTTTTTTTTTTTTTTAATGCTTCCAGTTTCATTCTCGTTAAAGCGAGAATGAAGTTAAAGGACTGGGTTGCAGGTCTCCTTTCTCTGTAGTTTTGTTCCTTTCACTGTTTATTTCAAACTTTACTTTTGTGCTTCTCCCAGTCTTGTTGAAATACATGAGGTTTTCTGATGCCTTGTCTTGAATTGGTTTAAACATGGGTAAATAGAATTGCTTAGTTATAGTCATCATCAGAGCTTGGTGAGAAGAATAGTAAAGAGAGGGTTATAGGACTCCAAGTCAAATTCAGCCCTTGAGGCAGAAGAGCTAAGGTAAATAGAATGGTGTCAGGGTAGATTTTTTTCACATTTCTGCTGATATATACTTAAGTTCCTCAAACACTCATGTAGGTCAGATTCAGCCTCTAAAATCTGTTCTTACAAATTCTTGCTAATATAAACTGCTGTATTCTCGGGGGGGAGGTGCTGTTATGTGGTTTGTTGGGATTTTTGGGGGGTTTTTGTTTGTTAAGGATGACCTCTGGACAAACTATTCATAATGCTTCTTTTCTTTTACTTGAAGGAATTAAAATTTTTTGACAAACTTCAAACAACTTTTGAATTTGTTTATTTGATGGAGGTTTTTAACTATACACGTATCTTCTATGAAAAGGTGTACTTTGCAGGGAAAATACTCGCTTCAGTTTAAAAAAAATCAGAAACATCTTCACACACTGAGTTCTGAATGAAAAACTGATGGTGAATCAGGGAAAGAGTCTGAGGAGGAGTTTGCTTATTCTAATCCAGCTTGTTTATGAGTACCTCAAAGTCAGGGAGACTGACTTAAAAGCAGAAAAATTACTCAAGTCTTTATATTAAATGTGGAAGGTGTTTTTTGAAGATGCATTTAGTAATTTACTGAAATATTTGTATAGGTTAGTAAAACTGGAGCAGAAGGTGCTGTGCTGGATGAGGCCAAGAACATCAACAAGTCTTTGTCTGCTCTTGGAAATGTCATCTCTGCTTTGGCGGAAAGCAGTGTAAGTGTTCTTTTTTGTATTTTTATAGTTCAAGGTTAAAGGCTTGTGTCTCTGAATGTGATGATATACAGAAATTCTTTACTAATGTCAGTGATATGCATGGAGTCTTTTAAACTAATCCAATTGCAGAAATGCATTGCAAATGGCTGTTACATGATAATTAATGAAGTTACATTTAATGTTGAAGAACCTAACTTTCAGTATGGTACTTTTCTTGTACTCTGGAAGTTACCAAACATAGAAGTACAATTTTATGTCACCCCATGTGTGTTCAGTCTTATGATTTATGAATTAAAGTAGAATTTAATGTCTTTCTAATGAAGTTATGCCTAGCAAAAACATAGCTCTTATTCCAGCAAATTAAATAATGTGTCTGAAAAAACCATGACTGATTCATTTAACTGTTTTCTTGGTAGACTTATGTTCCATATCGTGATAGCAAAATGACCAGAATCCTTCAAGATTCACTAGGGGGTAATTGCAGAACCACTATTGTTATTTGCTGTTCTCCTTCTTCATACAATGAATCTGAAACTAAATCTACTCTTCTGTTTGGCCAAAGGTGAGTAAATGACTTCATATTTTGCTCTTACTATGCTCAGAAAGAAATGCAGAATGAGAAATAAGTAAGGTACTCTTGTTAAGATTCCTGAACCAAATTAATTAGAATGTTTACTTTCTTTCTGTAATTCTTCAGAGCCATGTGGCTAAGTGTTGTGATCTATTTTATATTATATAAAAATCTTTAAACTGGGCAGGACCCTGAAGACTGTGTATTTTGAGGACAGCATATAGTTTGGTTCAAAATGTGGTTTAATGTATAGTCTTGGAGGGTAATTAATACCCCCCCCAAGTGGAAGGAGGGAGGGAGGAAGGAATTCTCCCTTGTTAAGTTGAATCCTTTATTTGCTGGGAGAACCTGGGAGAACCTGTCCTCTGCCACTCTTTCTTTGATAGTGTGCTGAATTACATCTTCTGGTCTGTTTTCTGTATCTAGCATTCCAGTAACATTAGAGTTAATACTTCTAAATTCCTGTGTCATTTGTAATTGAATTTATAAGTACCCATTTCAAATTTGGCATTTTGTTAGGTAACTGTTCCTTGCCACTCCGTTATTAAGGCTTCATCGTAATACTCCAGTTCCTGACCACTAGATTTAATTACTTCATTTACTGCAGCACATTACGAAATCTGTCAGCGTTTTACTTGGTTCATCTGGTCTTCTATGTTAGCATACATCTTCCACTTTAGTTCAACAAGATAAATTTCTACTGGTCTTTTCAGAGAAGTGTTTTTATTATGGAAAGTAGATCCGATGACTTCAGAACTTCTTAAAAATCTGGCAGAATATGGGTAGTTAGTGGGTGTAGAGTAATGACTGCATTCCGCAGTAGTAGAGGACTTTTTGTCCTCTTTTAGAATCTAGGAGGTCTTTTCCTTTCCTCTTAGTATTTCTTGAATGAGCTACCAGGAGGTGTCTCCCCGCTGTAGCTCTGGTGTCTCCCCGCTGTAGCTCTGGTGTCTCCCCGCTGTAGCTCTGGTGTCTCCCCGCTGTAGCTCTGGTGTCTCCCCGCTGTAGCTCTGGTGTCTCCCCGCTGTAGCTCTGTAGTTTCACTGCCTCATGCTCTTCACTTCTTCAGGAGTTAATAGAGTATGCTTCTATCTTAGTCACCATAGTTAGTCTGGTATATTAATTCAGCCTTCTTGGGATGATAAATTCATGATGAAACCCTAAGCTGTAGAAACTGAAGGCTAGATAAATATCATGTAACTTAGGAAATCATGTGTCTTTTGGTAGTAATCAGTCCCAATAAGACTTTGCAGAAAGATGTTTATAGGAGTCCTATTGGGGCGGAGGGGGAATTGCTAACTACCATTAAGCTTTTTTTCCTGTTTTGATCGTTGAGGGGGAGTATTTGGTAGTAGGACACTATACAGAAAAATTACTGAGGTAAGTGAGGTATGGCACTGAAGTAAAAACTGTACATTAACTTTATGATGATACATTATTAGCACCCGTAGTTTCATCTCCTCATCCAAACACATTAGCTTTGATTTGCCTTACTGAATGTAGAAAATCACATCTGAACTTCATAGCCTGTATGCCTTTTTGGTTAATGGAGATCTAGTAACTGGGTTTTTAGGTTGAAATGAGCTGTTTCTTAAATAAGCTACATGGTTTATACCCTAAAAGTATTATGCTCTCCATCGGAGAAATGTTTGCTAGGTGTGGTGAATGCTACCCTTTGTTCAAAGCTGTGCATTACTGTCTTGACTTGAATTCTTTCAGGTGAAAATATGCAGCTGAATTTTTTGAACTTAGCCAGCCTGAGATTTTTCAGCCTTCCCAAAGTTTATTGTATTGCTCTGTCCATTAACAGTTGTATCAATCCAATTGAAAGCATAGTAAGTTGACAGGGAGTAGAAATAAGCTTTTGGAAGAGGTGGGAATGTTTACATTTCTACCAGTGATATGTAGAAATTTTATTTAATAGCCTTTAATTCCCTTCTTCAAAAACGAAGTTTCAGAGCTTTTTTGCTTTTTTCTTTGTAGAGCAAAGACCATTAAGAACACAGTCTGCGTTAACGTGGAGCTCACTGCAGAACAGTGGAAGAAAAAGTATGAGAAGGAAAAAGAGAAGAACAAGACTCTGCGTAATACCATACAGTGGCTAGAAAATGAACTCAATAGATGGCGGAACGGTGAGAAGTGATTATATTTTTGTTCTGCAAACTTTAGGTGAGACAACAGACGCCGAATGAGTCTTCAGGATACCAAAAATAACTAAGAGCACTATGCAAGACAGTAATAAGAATATTAAAGCTAGCGTATTAAGCTGACATTGCAACTTCATATTTTTCACTGTATGCAACTGGAACAACTTCTAATAATCACATAATGTCAGAAATGTCTGGAAGTATATTGGTGCTAGGTTCTTCAACACTTGGTTTGCTAGCAGAGCTAGAGTTAACATACGTTCTAAAAATGTTATTTTGGGGGAGAAAAACTGATATTAATTTTAAATGCAGGAACTGAGTAAAATATTGCCTCTCTTTTTCTAATTCAAATCAATATCACAAGAACTTGTCCTCGTTTGAAGCTCAAACATGTTAACAGGCAAAAAACCCACCCAAACCCCCAAATTGCTGACAGTACAGAATATGAAGTCATCCTTTCTTCCTGAATAATTAACTTCGTATTGATTTGAAGTGTCTGGCAAAATGCAAGTTATATATGAAGCCTTAAATTCAGGAAAGGAGGAACATAGGTCATACTTACAGATGTGTTCTGGAGTTTGGCAGCTGTAGAAGATGATTTTGCAGTCTTGTAGACAACTGTACCACATCCTGATGTTAATCTGAGAAAAATGGGCTCACTTAAATAAGTTTAGTAGGATGTGGGGTTTTTTTTGTTGGGGTTTTTTTTCATAGAGATGGTATGAGGCCACACCTGAAATGTTAAGTATCATTCTTGCAGAATATTGACACAAGATACTGGAGTGTCAGAAAGAGCCCATACCTTCCAAGAACTGCATAAAATGTTTTGTAATAAGATGCTAAGGAATTCAGTTTAGTTTACCAGAGAAGTGCCTTGATTAGCGTGCAGTATTTTTTCTATGTGAAGTTAATAAAGGGTTCTCATCAGAAAAGGCTTAATGAACACAAAAGGATAAAAGTGTAACTGAAAAACTATTTTAAACTGGAAGCAAAGCAATTTAAAAGTAAATGTGGCTACTTAGCAGAACAGACTGCCAAGGGAAAAGAAAGGGTTTTCTGTCTTCAGGGCAAGTTAGGTGCCTTTCTAGAATATAGTTTGATATGAGATGTGGAGCTCATAGCAGAGTAACTGGGTGAAATATAAAGTTCTGTGATAAGCAGGAGATATTTAGATGATCTAGTGGTAATTTTTTTTAAACCATGTAATCATGGGAACTTGACTGCTTATTAACTGTGGAGCAGTACTGTTAGTGGGGAGCGTGTAATACTTCTCAAGGGTAACTTTGTGGAAGATACTTCATGGCTGACTGTTCTAAAAGTAAGTATATCCTTTTCTTTAAGGGGAGACTGTACCAGTTGATGAACAATTTGACAAGGAGAAGGCCAACTTAGAAGCTTTTGCAGTGGACAAGGATATTACTGTTATTAATGATAAACCAGCTACCACAATTGGAGTAACGGGCAATTTCACTGATGCTGAGAGAAGAAAATGTGAGGAAGAAATTGCCAAACTATACAAACAACTGGATGACAAGGTATGTCATTCTTACTTAATGTAAGACCTCTTGGAAATTTATCCTGAACTATATTACGCAATATTTAATTTGCCAGTCTTCATTTGTTAGTACAGCTTGCTTAAGTATTTGCTGGGAGTGTCTACTCTAATTCTGAAGCTCTGATTAAGAGAAATAAAAATTTCTTTATCTGGTGCTACCTTAGTATCCTTTCTTAGTTGCTCTCCCTTCTTTGCTGAAAATACTAAAAAAAGCCCTGAAAACTGAAATATCAGTACATAGGAAAAAAAAGATAGAAATGAAAGTTAGGAAGGAAAAGTTAATAAGTGTCTTGAATGGTATTTCTACTTTCTGGGTATAGAACATTCCTAGCTGATTGTTTGGAATAATATTATAGCAGAGAAAGGAAAATAATGAGAAAGCGGGGAAAATGAGTAATTTGAAGACAGCAGGTTTTTTCCTTCCATGTTATGCATATTTTATTTGAACATAATTTTAAATTGAAGTAGTAGTACTAAATTTGGAGAGGGGAAAAAAAAATCTTTTAACTAAATCTTAATTGTTTCTTGGAAGTTAGAACAACTTGGAGAAAATTTGTAAAAGCACAGATATAAGAGTTTTTTGTCTTTGAAGCATGGTGTTTTACACATACATGCCAGGTTAAGAGCTTAATGGATCAGCCAGTGAAGTCAAAAGGATTATTTTTTTACTTTTGTTGCTTTCAGTTGTGTACTTGTCTCAGAATATGGAAAAGTTAGATGCCTAACATCTGCTGTCTCTTAGATTATTTTTCCTGAGTGCTATTTGTAAGTTTATTGAACACAGTCTTACTTCAACTGCAGGATGAAGAAATTAATCAGCAGAGTCAACTAGTAGAAAAACTGAAAACACAAATGTTGGATCAGGAAGAGGTGAGTTTCGCTCTTGCATCTTTATTTTTGTTTGTCTTTCCTTTAAAGAAATTGGAGATGTTCTGAATAGGTCACGCATTATGACCAGGGAGTAGAATGACTGCTTACTACTGTACAATAGTTCTCTTTTATTCCTTATTTAAATGTTCTGCCTATTCATTCCCCCCACTTACACTGTGCTAATGGCTAAACTTAAACCAGTGTACTTGAACCTTAAGTATCCATGAAGATCGAAGCAGTTGAAATATATTATGCAAAGACATCAGCAGTTTTTTTTCCCCATGCAAAGTTTCCAGTTTGTCAAGATACCTTGATTTACTGTAAGAAAACTGTTTTAAGGCTTACTTTTGGTCAGCTGCTGTACAGAGAGAGAAGGAGGAGGAGGGAAATGTAATGGCCCATAATGGAAAAGGAAGTTATCTATGTGTTACTTCAAACCATACTTGCTAGAATATTCAAATTATTTGTATGCATTTTGCCAGTGATGTAACTTAATTAAATGGAGAAAATACCTATTAATAATGAAGTTGTTAACTTCATTTAGCCAAGATATTAGAAAAAATAATTCTTTATAGCACAAAGATTAAAATAATAATAATCTTTGTGTACATGGCAAGAAGGAAATGGGTCGAGGACTCAGGAAGTTGGAGCTACTGTTTAATCTTATTTATTTAAATAAATCTGCCTGTTTAGCAACTGTTCACTTTGTCTAGTTACTCTTCAGCAGCTAAAATGTTAAAATGCTGGAATTTTAGTCCCTAGCCTGTTGACAATTTCAGACTCATGAGTAGTAATTGGTGGCTTTTTTGTGAACTTGCAATATTCCATGTGCATTTCCAGTTGCTGTCCTTTATGTGTCTTGATTTGTAATCATTTCCATTCTGAAGATACTGTAAAAGCTAAAGAACTATGGATATAGATGATAAATTAAATTTGTTCATTATATTCTCACTGTTCCTGTCCTTGGCATCCTTATTGGATGATGCTAGACAGCAAAAATGTAGAAACAAACTATTGTAGTAGCTAAAAGCATTAATAAGATTCAACTTATACATGGAATTTTCTTGATGATTATTTGTTGTTGTAACTTTAAATAAATCTCTATCAATGTTGCAGCTTCTAGCATCGACCAGACGGGACCAAGACAACCTGCAAGCAGAGTTGAATCGCCTTCAGGCTGAAAATGATGCCTCTAAAGAGGAAGTGAAAGAGGTGTTACAAGCCCTTGAAGAATTAGCTGTCAATTATGATCAGAAGTCTCAGGAAGTAGAAGATAAGGCAAAGGAATATGAACTTCTTAGTGATGAACTCAATCAAAAATCGGTATGAAATTGGGATAAGAAATTACTGACAGTCTTCAATGTAACTTTTCTTGCCTTGCCTGTATTTCTTGCTTGAAGTAATTTGAAGGTTTTTCACAAGGGAAAATGGGAGCCTAAGTCTAAAACTTCTTTAGTTTTAGCAAAGGATGATTTTCTAAAACCAGTAAGCTTCAGAAAAATGCACAGTGAATATTGACCTTGATACCTCTCATCTTTTTAGTCCCTATGGCACTTTAATACCTGAAGGATATTCAGAAAAACCCTAGATATCAGACATTAACACATTCATTACATGCTGGTGATCTGATGCAGTTTTGTTTCTCTTTCTGGTGCAGTTGGGATAATGCTCACTTAAGAATCTGCTCCTTCCAATCTTGAAATTGCTGTGAGCATGGTACAGCTTTTCTTGAAAGGAATGTTTATTTACATGCTGTATTTATGGCATGTAAAATAACTTATCCTGATGCCTTCAAAAATAGGCGGTTTATTTTACTTTCTGAAAGGAGTAGTTCTGAACGCTGTGGACATACTCCAAAAGATCGCCCTGATTAAAATACAGATGCATCGGTCCCACAGGATGAATACCGTACACCTCCTTACATACCTGCATAGTTTCTGAATTGACTGACAGTTTTGGTAGCCAATTATTTGGCAGACATCAGTCAGTTTTAAACAGTTAATGCTCTACCTGCTATCCTAAAATTCTAAGTACTGGAAAGGATCAGCATGTTTGCTGGCATTGCAGACAGAATATGTGATGGTGCAAGTCTCATTCTTCTCTGTTCTTGAAGATAGAAATTGAGTGGGTCTGGTTCTTCTAGTGACTATTAATTTCTAGTGAAATTCTAGTGAATTTTCAGTTAGTAAGATTTGACTAGATAGAACACTGGCATTAAAATTGATGTTCACAAGATCATGAAACTTCTTAAACTTTTAAGTATTCTGAGCTAAGTAATCTTTACTGGTAACTTACATCACTTGAAGGTCGGCTGAAAATCAGATGATCTCTGGTCTTCCTATTATGAGCAGCATTTAAAATTTGGTGGGATAGGCTAGCTGTATGCGTGTATGATTCTTAAGTGTGTGGTTTACTTTTTTCCAGGGTTTTTTTTGTTTGTTTGTGGTGTTGGTTTTAATTAGTTTATAGATAGTTGAGTGATTCTGGATAGTATAACTAAAGTCCATTGAGTGTCATGCATAACTCAATCCACAAGAAAGCAACAACTGTTCTGACATATAGTAAAATTAAGATATTTCAGTGTTCTCAGTCTGTGTTGTGGTTTAACCCAGCAAGCAGCTAAACACCATACAGCTGTTGGCTCCCTCCCTCCCCACAGTGGGATGGGGGAGAGAATTGGCAAAAAAGAGTAAAATTAGTGGGTTGAGATAAAGAGAGTTTAATAGGACAGAAAAGGAAGGGAAAATAATAAAAGAATTAAAATACACAAGTGATGCACAATGCAATTGCTCACCACTGACTGACTAATGCCTGGCCAGTTCCTCAGCAGTGGCCCCTGGCTAGCTTTCCCCCTAGTTTATATACTGAACATGATATCATATGGTCTGGGATATCCCTTGGGTTAGTTGGGGTCAGCTGTCCTGGCTGTGTCCCCTCCCAACTCCTTGTGCACCCCCATCCTCCTTGCCGGTGGGGTGGGGTGAGAAGCTGAAAAGGCCTTGACTCTGTGTAAACACTGCTTAGCAACAACTAAAACATAAGTGTGTTACCAATATTATTCTCATCCTAAATCCAAAGCACAGCACTATATCGGCTACTGGGAAGAAAATTAACTCTCTCCCAGCCGAAACCAGGACAGTCTGTCACAGCTAACCCATGCAGCAACCATCCTTTGGCATCAGCTGGCTGAAACTTTCCTGCTGTAAAACTTCTGGCATTTTTTTTAAAACTGGAGAACAAAGAGCAGACAATTTCTGAGTATGCAAGCTGCTGAGCTGCAGCCATTACAACCACAGCAGCTCAAACAAGCTGAAAAACTGCTCTAGAGTAAGTGTAGTGTTTATGAACTCTCAGAACTTGGGTGCTGTTTTCTGATTTGCAAGTAGGAAAGAGTTAAGAGCTCTGCAGG
This sequence comes from Haliaeetus leucocephalus, assembly GCF_000737465.1. NCBI lineage: Eukaryota > Metazoa > Chordata > Aves > Accipitriformes > Accipitridae > Haliaeetus > Haliaeetus leucocephalus. The sequence continues at coordinate 14,150,049 of NW_010972436.1, read as the reverse complement.
GAAAGCTGAAATTATTTTCTTTCACCAAAATATGTTGAAAAGTGTTAGACTTGCGGTCTGTGTACCTTTTTCCTATAAATGCAACTCTCTGCAATATTTAACCATATATAACTTTGAATGCTGTTTAACAATGTTGATGTGAATTTGTTGCAGAGTTGTAAGATTATATTTTGTGAGCTGAAGGCCTCGGTCCCCAGTACTTTACGTTTCTTTCAGAAGAAACACTGTCACTCTAGGACTTCTAAATTTTTACTGTATGGTGTATTCACATAGGTTGATACCAGTCTGGTTTTAGACATAAAAATGGGACATTTCAGTAGGCAACCACATGTTGCTGTATTTAAATAAATAGTATGAAACTAGTTCTAAAAATAAGAGTGTGTTTTGTTTATTATAGTGTAACTTCTTTTACTGTAGGTCACTCTAGCCAGTATAGATGCAGAGCTTCAGAAACTTAAAGAAATGACCAACCATCAGAAGAAACGAGCAACAGAAATGATGGCCTCCTTACTAAAAGATCTTGCAGAGATAGGAATTGCAGTTGGAAATAATGATGTCAAGGTAAGGATTAGTCAGTGCAATTTTTAATACCATGAATTACACGCATACATTGTGGATAGGTGGGGTCAGGTTTCTTAGTATGATAAAAATAACCACCATAGGAAGCCTCATGTATATTAATAATATGGGTATAAGCTTATCCATTGCTTATACTGTGACTTAATCATGTCCCAAACAGAATTTGATTTTGCAAAGACAAGGAGGAGCAGGTATGATTTTTTTTTTGGAAGTAGTGTTTTCTTTTGTACTGTTAAACTGCTATATGAAATGGTCATAATCAACAGCATCGTCCTGGCAATCTAATGCTGACCTACAGAAGCAATCAGGATGATACTTATATTAAAAATGGAATGAGGAAGTGAAATAAAAGATAAATCTGGAAGATCACTGTAGGACAAGAATGTAAGCAGTGTTAGAAATCTGTATTAGTATAAACTGTATTTCCCTCTTCAAGTGACTCATTATCTTTGTGCAAACCTCTAAAAAAGCAATCAGAAAACTAAAAAAAAAAAAAGTTACATTTTGATGTTTAAATGGTCTGATTATCAGTTGAGGCGGGGAATGTGTGCTGGGCACTAAGATGCTCCATCTCATCTTTAATTCTGTTTTCGTTATCTGAGCTTTCTAAATGTGTCATTCCACACTTCTCAGCAGCCTGAGGGAACTGGCATGATAGATGAAGAATTCACAGTTGCAAGACTGTACATTAGTAAAATGAAATCAGAAGTAAAAACAATGGTAAAACGTTGCAAACAGTTAGAAGGCACACAAGCTGAAAGCAATAAGAAAATGGAAGAAAATGAAAAGGAGTTGGCTGCCTGCCAGCTCCGTATCTCACAGGTAAATGTTTCTTTACAGTGTACTTCCTACATGTTCTTTTGAATTTATTAACCTACTGGGGGGTAAAAAAAGTTGCTATTTCTTTTTGATACCTAACAAAGTATATTGTGAGCAAACAGCCACAAGACTGTATCCTCAATACTCTCTTCAGTTTGGATGCTTCTGAGTGATTGTGACAGGATGTCAAAATTTCTGCAATATGTCTGTAGCCTGATAATGCTTTTGTAGCACTTGTAGTAAATACTAGCGTCCATATGTTCTCCATCACAGGATCCTTTACAAATAGAAGTCTTACAGAACGAGTGGCCAGTGAACACTCTGCCTACTAATGGAGCAAGTTGGAAGTGGGAGAGAGCAATAGCACAGTAAAATGACAGATATATATAAATAGCAGATTAAATTTACTTATAATGTGAGAAAGGCCATTTTAATGCGATTGTTAGAAAAGATCAGTAATGTGTCTTCTAACACTTCTGAAAATTGTGACCTACATATGCAATTTAATTTTTCTATATTTTGTTTTACATACAGATGGTCATCTTATTTTAAATCAGGAGATGCATATTTCTGTGCAGTCTTCTAAATACAGCAGGCCTCTCTTACCTCTGATAGTATTTAACATTCAAAACATCTCTTTTCCCAGCCAAAAATGTATTTCATTCCAATCCAGAATAAAGACATTGTCTTAGAGGCTACGTTACAGATCTACTTGAGTAGTCATATTCTTCTTAGAGTTTAGCTGGCACCATTTTTGTTTTGAGATCAGGTTACTTGTTTAAAAATAAGTATAAACTGTTTATGCAGATATAATTCTGTGATGCCTAGTTCCAAAGTAAATTAATCTTTCCATTCTACAAGCATGAAGCCAAGATCAAGTCATTGACTGAATACCTTCAGAATGTGGAACAGAAAAAGAGACAACTGGAAGAGTCTGTGGATTCCCTTAATGAAGAATTAGTTCAACTCCGAGCACAGGGTAGGAATTGCCTCCCTACATGCCACCCACCACCATCACCATTTTAAGTATATAGTGATAAATATGGAATTGTTCTGTTCTGTTTAGATTGAAGGGCAGAGCTATAGAATGGCTTTTTGCTACTGAACATGTAGAATTAATCAACAGCAAAGCATGCTTGCTATTTGAAAGAACTGCTATGGATAGGATTAAAGATGTTACTGATTTAATTGATCTTTGTGGTGCGAGGGGATTTTTTCCAAATTTTAAGGTGTTGGGAAGGGAAGGGGGAATTAACTCCATCTTCCCTGTGATCACCTAGTTACCTGGCTGAAATGTGTTTTCCCTCCTCTATCCCTACTAGAAAAAGTCCACGAGATGGAGAAAGAGCACTTAAATAAGGTTCAAACTGCAAATGAAGTCAAGGTAAGTTAATTTCATTGTTTTGTTTTGTTTTGTTTTTTTAAAAAAAACCAAAGTGAAATATGGTAACTTCTTAAAGCATATAAGACATACTGTTTTTTCTAATAGCAAGCTGTGGAACAGCAAATTCAGAGCCATCGTGAGACGCATCAGAAACAAATCAGTAGCCTAAGAGATGAAGTTGATGCAAAGGAGAAACTTATCACTGAACTTCAAGAGTAAGTAATTGTCATTATTTTAGTAGTGCCAAATGTCTCTGGACTGTGTGAGTACGGAAGCACAGTATGGTGGTAAATGTCTTTCTAACTTGGTGTTGCTTTACTGAATGTCCTGTCTGACAGGTTCAGTTGATATAATATTTACTTTCTGTGTTCAGCCAAAACCAGAAGATGATGCTTGAACAGGAACGTCTTAGAGTTGAGCATGAGAAGTTGAAAGCGACTGATCAGGAAAAAAGTAGAAAACTGCATGAACTTACGTAAGTGATAATGGTGCATAAAACAAATGTGTGTGGGAACACTTATATTTTAAGAACTAGCGACCTAATATGATGAAGTGGCTCTCACTGTATGATATGCCTATTAAAGAGAGAAGCTCCAGAGCCTTCTTGAATTCAACTTTTTTAAAACCTTTGCACTGCCTTAATATTTAAAATTGGAAGTAAAATGATGAAAGGTAGGAAGGACACAACTTTTTCTTTGTTAATATGCTATGGGTTGGAGTAATGAACTTTTCAATTTGCAGCTAAGTATTGCACGCTCTAAGACTGGAAGAGACTTGTAAACAGTTCCTTTTTTTTTTTTTTTGTTCTTGTGTGATTTAACTAGTTAGGTGGTTCTAACTAGCTTGTTCTTGAGATTAAACAGCTACATACTTGGAGTGATTAAATACAGTGTATTAGTGAATTAGAGACTGAAAAGGTATTGCAAAAATTAGAATTGAATTCTGCTTGCAGGTAAGTATACAATGGTCAAGATGAAAAACAGTTCTCAACTTCTAGAAATCTGACCATAATCTCCTGGAAGTGTTTCTAGAGTATCAGTAGCGACCCCTTTCTGGTGTATATGAATTTGTCTTTACAGAAGTTAAAAATACATTATACTTAAAACTTTTTGAAAAGTGCATACTTTTTGGCCACGTTTAAAAGCACACAGTGGCTTTCAGGTTTTTATCGTAGAATTTTAAATAATCAGAGGGAACTAACTGGTCTGTACTGGTAACCAATAAGTAATGCTTACTTTTTTCTTTTATCTCTTTTTTCTTTTAGCCTTACTGTGAAATACAATGTTGGTTTAACTGACTAAAATTTTAACAGTACTCTGGTCTTGTGAATGCATCTTACTCTGATTTATTTATATGCCACAATGATTACAAAAGTTACATTAGTTACAATAGGTTTTCTTGTCTTGTAAGATTTGATATGCATACTACATTATTGCTTCTTATTTCAGTTTGCCAGCTAAACTATATATAACATTGCTCCCTTAAAGGTGCTTGCTATATTAGAAACTTTCCTCTTCAAAAGACTTGCAAAGAAACATTAAAAATTAGTTTGGTATTCTATGTCCTCCCCCAGCCTTTGAATCTATTTATTTTCTATTGTATGTCATAAATGTGCATGGTGAATGACAGGCCAGAAATAATGCAGATTATTCACATTTTATTCTTTCTTAGTTGTGTAAGATGCCTGGAACTACTTTTCCAGTGAGGTCTGGGAAATGGATAGGATGCTGAGATATTCTTTAGAATATTTTATTACCTCAAATGTTTAATCATTTAACTGTGAGCTAGTAGTGGAACTGGCCAAGTGAGGAGAAATTTCAAGAAGAAAAGAAGCTTTTTGGCTACTTAATAGGAACGCTTCATTTTCATGTAGTCCCTGGCCTTCCTATTCCAATCTTGAGTCGTAAAAAGAAAAGTCCGCATTCCTTTCCTGTATCCTGTCATCTTAGCAATTGTGCTGCCTTATAATTCTGAGAGAGAATGTTAGCAGTGCAGTAAAAGTGCTCGCATTAAATAGGAAGACAGAAGCTCTGTAAAGTGATAATCATTAGGTTATATTCCTGTAAACTGAGATTGTTGTTTATGATGCTAGCTTTGGCAAATGTGTTGGGGGTGAGGTGGTAGAACAAAACAAAGAAAAAAAAATCCTTAATCTGTCATGTGATACTTACCTCAGCTGGTCAGAGCTAAGAACATTTGTAGGATAAGATCTTCCCAAGTATTCATCCTGAACCTGACTCAGAGTCCTTTTTTACATATTCTAGAAACTTAACATTATGCATCTGAATGTACTTGTTTGTATTCCTTCAATATTAAAAGTACTTCTTTTTTTTCTTTCTGCAAATCCCCCACTTCCACACCCCCTTCCCAAACGGATTTCTGAGTGTGGTGTCATCTGTCGGTTGCATCCTTAATTGAGGACTTCAACTGAAAGACATTTTTCATTTGTACCATATAGTGTTTATCAATCTAGTCTTCTAAAACATTAAAATTTCCAATTTTGCTCAGATGTTTCAGGACAAATTTACTCTCTTTTAGGGTTATGCAGGACAGACGGGAACAAGCAAGGCAAGATTTAAAGGGCTTGGAAGAGACTGTGGTAAGATAGACTATATTCCAAAGCAAATGCCAATACTTGCATGTTTGGGGTGTTTTTTTCTTTCAGAGTTGTGTGTCAGCTTTTGGGTTTTTTTGAGGGGGGTTGTTTTGGTTTGTTGGTGGGGTTTGTTTGTTTGTTTGTTTAATTTCTTGTCCTTAACTGTAGGCAAAAGAACTTCAGACTCTTCACAATCTTCGGAAACTGTTTGTTCAAGATCTGGCTACTAGAGTGAAAAAGGTAACGTGGTGCTTTAGTGAAACTTGGTGTTTCTGAGAATGCTACATAAATTTTAGTTTAGAACTAAATGAGGAATTGGTCTTTATGTGGTGTAATTTTTCTGGCTTGATCTTAATATGCAAGTTCAGATTTGTACTCAGCCTCCTCTCTCCCTCCCCATGCCTTTGTTACTGCAGAGTGCCGAGATTGACTCGGATGATACAGGAGGCAGTGCTGCACAAAAACAGAAAATTTCCTTCCTTGAGAATAATCTCGAACAGCTTACAAAGGTTCACAAGCAGGTACAATGAGGCTTAATTTCAAGTTTTAATTAAAAACAAACTACTTAAGGTGCATTATTATAGGAGTGACTGCATGCATATTGGTCATAAAGTAACTGCTTCATAATTAAATACTTCTACATCTTGAGTGTGTCTCTTGATATAAAACAATAGACTAAAGTTTTCCTGTAATGTAAATTCATAGCTATTTTAAGTACATGTGAGTATGTAGCAAAATAGCTGCATTTAAACTGAAGAAGATCCAAGTTAGTGTTTAGAGTTAGTGTATCAGTCTAGGGGATTCTTGCCTGTCTCTGACTGAAGAAGAATGTAGACTTTAAGTGACTATGTTGGGTGGCACGTTCTTCCACAGTAACTGATTTTCAGATGACCATCTTACTGATGAACTATTAGATTTACTAAAAGCTTAAGCAAAGATAATATAGTAGCCCTACTGCTTTGCCTGTTTAGGGGCAGGAGGGTGTTTGGTTGGCTCTCCCTATAAAAAGCGATACCAAGAAAATAATAAATTCTGGTTTTGTAGCTGGTACGTGATAATGCAGATCTTCGCTGTGAACTTCCTAAACTCGAGAAGCGACTTAGAGCTACAGCTGAAAGAGTTAAAGCTTTGGAGTCTGCACTGAAGGAAGCCAAAGAGAATGCTTCTCGTGATCGCAAACGGTATCAGCAAGAAGTAGATCGTATAAAGGAAGCTGTAAGATCCAAGAATATGGCCAGAAGAGGACATTCTGCACAAATTGGTTAGTAAAGAATCCCTTGCCCCCTAAAGCTTCATCTGTCTCCTGATTTTTTTTGATCTTTGTGCAAGTATGCATCTTTCAACCTTAGTTGGTACTGCATGTGTGAACATGATGCATTTTCTACCATGAGTTATATTTTGGTTAATAGACTGTAAGTGTGGGTGGGTGGTGATGTATGATTGTTTGGAGTTTTTTATTTATTTGAAATGGGCCTCTTCCTGGTAGCTGGATTTTTGTACGTGCTGGGAAAGGCTTACTGACCTATAATTCTAGCCTGAATGTGTGTGCCATTTCCTAGAACAAAACAATACAGTGAATGTGAGTCTTAAGTCTGTAACATCATTCCAATTCCATTCCAATTTCTAAGGCTAAGTAGGTATTCCAAAGCAAGGAGAGAGATTAAGCCATCACCTTAAGCAACAACAAATCGTCTTCTTGTCTTTTGATCTTGTCAGGGAGAGGGGCAGACAGAAATGCACAACTAACATCCCAAGATCCCTAATTACCTTTTTGCTTCTTTGTTCCAAAACATATAGCACTCCGTAGCCCTAGCTGGGGCAAAAGAATGGCAAAAACAAATCTGTAGTAACTAGTAGTCTTTCTTATTATGTAGTGGGAAGGCAGTCATATTCCCTTGGTCCTCCCCCTGCCATTATGCTGTCAAGTGCTGAGGGCCAAGAGGGTGTGTGACCTGTGGAGGACTTAACTGTGCCTATTACATTATTGTTGTAGAAGTAACTATGTTCCAGCCTTTTTGTTGTCCTGTGTCAGGACTTCAGTAATCAATACGCTTATCTTAAATGATAATGCAACTGAAATGAGCATTGCAGTTAAACTTTGCTCATATTCTGTAGGTCTGCAAAGAGCTGTTGCAGAATAAAGTTATAATTTTTTTTTCTTGGTCACTTCAAGTGGCAGCTTGAAGACAGGTGCTTTCCTGTCTTACATTTCTCTCAAGTGATCTCCAAGATGACAAAAAAATTCTCTAGTGAGCTTGCCACAGCTATAAAGCCTCTTGTACTTAAATGTCTAGACGAACTAGTCATGTCTTGCTGGAGATCAGCTTCCTGTAAGGCAGAAATTGAGAAGTGTTTCTCTGATGCATTTGCTACCTGTAGGTACTTTTTATCCACTCTTACCTCCTGAAACTTTAAATGCTTCTGTTTAATGTTACAGAACTTTGTAAAGTCATAGTTGTGCATGTCCTGTTAAGAGCTAGTACAAAACTGATTGAAAATATAGTTTGTTTATCGAAGCGTATGCAGCTTGTGAATGACCTGTCAAAACTACTGTTTTTAATTCAGTAATAGAGCAAGTTTTATTTCTATATGGTGGTAAGAAGTTGATGAAGCAGTGTTATCTGTGGAGTAATCAGTATGCAGAATCACTTGCAGAGCAGAGTAACTGGTGGCTTATCAATCAAGTAGATGTGGGAAATACAGCAGGGTATAATTATTCCTTACAGGAACAGAACCCTCATGAAACTTTGTCTAGCGATGTGTCTTATTTGAGTTCTTATTGCCAAGAAATGGGACTCTCACAGGGAAATGCATTAGGTGGGGCGGATAATACATGTGAAGTTAATCATTATCAAAAGCTCTGCTAGCTTTAATTCTAGTAGGGACAATAAAAGCAAAACCTTGTCTATTTTTCAGGGCTTGTTATAGTTGGCACTAATCTGTTAGGTTCTCAGAATACCATCTCTTAAACTTGTTTTCTTATTCAAAGTGCATTAAATTTTGATTATTACATTTGGGATACTTTAAAATAAAGCATTAGTAAATTTGAATAATAAAAGGTAAAATTGTGATGTATGTATTTGTAAGTCATGTTTCTTTTCATGCAGCTAAGCCTATCCGTCCTGGCCAACATCCAGCAGCTTCTCCAACTCATCCAAGTGCAATTCGTGGTGGAGGTGCGTTCACTCAAAACAGCCAGCCAGTTGCGCTGCGTGGAGGTGGAGGACGGCAAGACAAAGTGTAAGTTTGTCTTGTAGGATTTTTTTTAAATGTGTGATTAAACCACTTTGTATTACAGTTCATTCTGTGGCATAAAATCACTTGAATAATCAGTTAACTTCTTTTTTTACAGAATTGTATAGTTAGAGGAACAGTATGCATATACATCTGACTAATGCTCCTGCTTTTGTTATAAAACTGGCATTTGTTGTAAAATGGTAGTTCTGGAGTTGTTCTGCTGGAGTAGAACAAAACATGAAAACAGTCAGTTGGAGATAGTTACCAGTCACAGCTACTGTTAGGGAAAGGAGTGGACAGTTTAAATTCTTTTGGCTTGCTACTATCTCTTTAAATATGGTTTTCTTCAGAAAACATTCAGCAATGAAATAAAAAATGACCCTATTCTCATATGTTGTTTATTTGCTGTTGATACTACATTTGCACACTGCTTCATGTGTCAGTAATTTGGAAGTATTTAGCAGAAAAATTCATGTCTTCATCTGGTAAATTTAAAATGTTAGCCTAGCTAAAATACAGTAATTGAAATTAATACGTGCACTTATTTGAAAATGTCTCTAATCTCCTAAGTAATTACATGTAGTCCGGTACTTAATATGCTTCGGTTGCTCACAGAATCATGTCTCTTTTTAATCAATGTCTGCATTATAGTTGGTCTGTTGGTCAGTTAACAGTAATGCTTTGCTGCGGTCTCTGTCATCATCTTGACTTTTGACGTTTGTATAAATGTCTTCTAGGCATTCCCTTAGTTAAGGTTATCTGCATCTTCAGTTTGAAAATACTCCTAAAATGATTGTGTGGTGTTTGAATCCTGGGTGCTTCTCTTCCGAAGGGGAGAAGCAGTTTATGTTAATCTTGTTTCCATTTGTTTCTTTTTATTAGCTGACTGACTTTTCAAAGCTTTCTCTCCAATTTAGAGAAAATCAGGCTGTGGTACTAGTTAATGTACCTGGTTCTGTTCAGTAGTGTCTCTTAGTAAATAAGAGGTTGAAGTGATAGTACTTTAACCTTGAATAACATTTACCTTGAATGACTAAGGAGCTGGCAATTCATAGATTCTTGATTACGTTGATGTGGTGAAATTAAACTTCTGATAGCTACTTTGACTATAATGGCAATCTAGCTCAGGTGTCCACTGTAGAGACATTTCAAGGTATGATTGACCCAGTTTATTTTAGATGCCTACTTTAGCGTGAGTTTGCACATGCTCTGATGTTGCCTAGAATTCTAACCTATGAGCCTATTTAGTCTCATACTTCTTTAAAAGTACTTAGAATAGTTGATATAATCAGCAGTAAATAACTAAATTTTGAGCTTGCATCTTGCTTTGGAGAAGAGCTTTCATTGTTGGTCCTGGGGAATTTAAATAGGAGCCTTAGCACTTTGACTTTTGGACTGTGTGTAGATAAATCATGAAGGAGTGGAAAATTGCTAAGTATTGGCTAGAACACCTTTTGAACAAACGAGAACTCCTACATAAATGCTTGCAGAATCCCTTAAGCAGTTGTAAAGCTTTCATATAATTCTTCTAACGTGAGCATGTTACCTATTGCTGTAGAACCAAGCAGAGTTTAGCACTTAAAGGCAGGAGACTGGTCATAATTTATTCCAACTTTCCTATCTTGTTTCTGGAAGAACCTCTCCCGTATGGAAGTAAAGGAACAAAACTTTTTTGAACTTTATTTTACTATTAAATATGAAATTGTTCTAGGCTTGTGAATACTTGGGTAGCCAGTATCATTCTTCTCTGTACTAGTGTCTGTCATACTTTTTTTGAGAATTAATACATATACTAAGCATCTCAACTTCTGGTTAGAGAACTTCTGGTACAGTAGGAACATGATGTACTGTTGTACATTTGGAGACCACTTTAACAAATTACTCTGGAAACATTAAAGAAATACAGAGATGGTAAATTGTTATTTCCCTATGCAAATCAAACTTTAAGATAATTTATGCCAAATGATCTCTTCATTCCCATTTCATCTTCCCAAAATAGCAAAGTCAAAACTTTGCAGCAGCTGGTAGGTGGCATCCAGACAGTTCTCACTGGCCTGGAAAAGTAGCAACGGTCATGGGAAATGGAACTGGGTTATAATTGGCTTGTATTTGTAATGTTTACTCTGTTAAGGCAATCAAGATTGGATACCCAGTCAGTTTATTTTGCTGTAAATTTGTTGGTAACAGACAGCATTGCTTAAATGCTTTGTGTTGTGTAATTTGTTATTCTAAAGTAGATGTTCTATTAGCACTTATCTGAGTGGTCTAAGAATTGGGCTCTTAAAGGCTATGTAAATAGTGAATATGGTCTACTGTAAATATAAATAACTTGGCTTTTTTTGGCTTATGAGGTACAAGTATGTAACTCTGTTATTTTTCTCATTTACAGTTGCTGAAAAGTAAATGCAACATGAGGAAGATTCGATATCGTGTAGAGGGAGTCATTCCATGACAATAATCTTTCCCTTTGGGGACTGTAGGATTATTTTTTGAAAATGTATAAATTATACCTGGCCTGTACAGCTCTTCCCCCTTCTACAAATTCTGCTAACTGATTCCCAAAAAAAAAACTAGAGTGCAATTTTGGCGTCTTGAAAAACGACATGTTACTTAAAGTGTAGCTCTGCTCATTACACAGTTTGTCTTTCATGTCTTAAATTTAGTCTGCACTGTGCCAAGCTGAATGTACGTTGAGAAAATCTTAGTTCAAACTTTCTAGCTTAATTTGTGTACATCTTATTGTCTTAGGGAATGTGCAACAGTGTTTAAGTATACTTTCATTTTTATTACTTCACATAACACTACATGTCCCACTGAATTAGAACGGCACTCTAGATTACAGTTTTCTTTTGGAATGCTACATAGGGCATTGGAACTAAATTTATTTGTACAGTGTAAGAATACTGAAGTGTGCTTACGACAACTGCCATAAGGCACTGCGATTGCTACACCACAGAACTAAAGAGTTCAATATGAACAAGGCTGTTTAACTGTTATCTGATTAAATGCCCGTTTATCGGGTAATTTAGAATTAAATATTGTACAGTAATAAGAGTAAACATAAGTTTACAAAAAAGACTTTGGCAATGGATTATCCCATCTGTCCTGTTCCTGATTCTACACACAGTACAGTCTGGTGGAGTGAAAACATTCTGCTTCATTCTGATGAGCCTGTCTATCCATTTGTCTGTATCTGTGACAGTTCACTTTTGCTATTTTATAATAGTGAAATGAGCACAATCTAAAATTTAACTTGATATTCCACTACATATACAGTACTGGAATTTTTTGGCTAAAATTTTAACTTTCAATTAAAAATTTTTTTTCAGCAACTGGCCAATGAATTCAGATACACTAATAAAGGATGCAACTTTTTAAAACTGATGTATTGGGAAATCCTAGACAACTGTTTAAAAAAATAATAAAATAAATAAAGTGCTACCCTGAATTGTATTTGTAATCCGTTTGTAAGTAGGTATATGAAATGTCCAAAGTAGTAGTTGTTGAATATTTTTCTTCTCTTTGCAATAAAGTCCTGTAAAGTGGCTAACAAAATGAAACATGGGTTTTTTTGTTTTGTTTTGTTTTTTGAGCTCTAATACTTCCACTGAGCTGACTGTGTTTTAAAATTTTATAGTATAATTTGCCTAACTTATTCATAGGGTTTAGCCACTATAATTTTTAGAACAGCTGCCTTCTGGATAGAAATTGGTTACCAGGTCTTTGAGAAAGAAGGAACTTAATATTACTGAAAGAATTCAGTGAACTTTCCAGACCCATTTGGTACCACTTTATGTGCTGGCTTGAATTTTTTGCTGGGTATTCATCAGTTATTGTGGAAACAGTAGAGACTCTATGACTGTTCAGACAGCAAATCACTTTCAACTTTTATATTATAAATAGACAAAATATTTATATTATGATGGAGTGTAGTCAGATTTTAGACCTTGAACCACTTTTTTCTATAACTACAGTAGTCTGAATTTTTAATAGTTTGATTTTTAAAGGTTGAGTGTATCAGTCGGAAATCTCACTATTTTGGAGTTTTCAGCTTTTGAGACTGTTTTGTTCATTAAGGCTGCCAAACACTCCAAACTTGCAGTTGTTTTAGAGCATGATTAAAGACAGCATACTGAGGAAAGAAAAATAAATGAATGGCAAACTAGTTTGAATGAAATTTCTCATAATGGAAACAGCACTGTCCGTTATCTTTCTCAGTGTTAACTACAGGCTTTCAGACCTTCATTTGTTAGTATGCAATCATAAAAACAAAAAGAAACCACTTTCTTTAAAATACATTCAAATGAAGCAGGATTTTTTTTCTCATGCCTGTGAATGGGGGTTTCATTCCTGTAGGTAATTATCATGGGGTTTGGTGCTGAAAATTGCTGTGTTTTAAAAAAAAAAAAAAAAGTAACTAGCCTGTAGCTCAGTGTACATCACCTTTTTATATTTAAACTTTTTTTTTATTTTAAACCTTTTATGAAGTTTACCAAGAACTGCCTCTTAAAATGTAAAAAAGAAAAAAAAAAAACCAAAACCAAACAACTTTTTTTGTTTTCTGGTTTGGCTGTCATAGGTCAGCTGGACAGGACAATTACTGTTTTTTGTAAATTAAAATATTCAGTCTATACAGGGAATGTTCAACACTGCTGTTTCAACTTGCAGTCTTTGAATGGTTCTTATTTTTATGTTCCTCTAGATCATATTTTTTAAAAAGATGGTTTAGGATAGGAACTTGGTGAAATATTTATTTCTGGTGAACAACTAAATTATTTACATAACTTAAATGCTGACTCACTACTGTGTGTATCTCTAAATTTGACATGAGGACAAGTCTACCTGTGGAATATGATTTAACTTCAGTACACTTAAGATGCATTAAAACAATTGGTTTGGGGAAGACGCCATATAGTTTTAACTTACCTGCATGCTGTAAATGTATTTGTGTTTAAATAAAGAGAAGAAAAATCTTTGAACTTTGTGCATTTATTCAGTCTCTTCACCTGTTTGTTACATTGTGTCCAGATAATACTTTTCACTTGATAGGTTTCATGACCAGTTATCTTTATGTAAACAGTGATCACTTGATGTCTTGTAACTTCTTGTTCCAGTGTTTGTTAATACAAGTAAGCTTTCTCACAAATATGAATATTTAAGTCTTAGTCTTCAAAAGACTGTTCATGTTAGAAAAAATACACAAACAAAAAAGCCCCAAACCAAACAAAAGAACAAAAAAAAAAAACAAAAAAACCACCAACTCCAACAATTGCTGCCTGTGGAAATGTACAGAAATTGATTACAGCCACAGTATATCAGAATTTGAACCCCTTCAATCTTGAATTACTTTGACCTCTCCCAAAGGCATATACTCCATGTAGTTCATAAATATACCAATTTAATAGCCATTTTTAATGGTTTCTCTTGGTTGTGTACGTTTTGGGTGGTTGTTTTTTTAAACATCAACTTCTACCCTATCTATCTTGGACACAGCGACACACTTGAAAGAATTCTCCCTTGGCATAGGGTGTAGACACAGCATTCTTTCTCTTAAAGGAGAGATTTCCTAGTATTAGTATTCCTTAGTATTCAGCTGCTTTTCAAAAAAAGACCTGAAAAACAAACTCCAGAACCCTCACCAACAAACCCAACCCTCTTCTCCTTAGGTTATGCCTACATGTAGTTATTTCTTAGCTGTAATTGGGAGTTAGATATGTAAGATTATTGCTGCATTCTATTCACCAAGGTGTTTCTTTTTTTAAATTGCATTCTAGAGTAAGCTGGAGTCAGCTTAGAGTCAGCTTTACTTTCTTCTTCCCAGGAGCAGAAGGAAATTTAAGAACTAGAGGAGATTGCCTTAATTCAGGCCTACTGGCAATCGAGGAATCATAGATGCACTTGCATTCCACACTTGTTCTTTAAAATGGAACTTTGATGTGAAGCAGTGTAGAAGCTGATCAAGGGTTTGGGCACATGACGTGCATCTGATTTGATTCCTGGGGATCTTAAAAATCCAATTTTAAAGACTTTCTAAGATGACAATGCATTTATCTGTTTTGGAACGCATGAAGAATGGGTGCCTGCTTGCAGTGGTTCATCCTGCAGATGACAAATTCTGAAAGCTGCTAGTTCATCTGTAGCACCTGATGCCTACTGTATTTTCAGCTTGAGCTGTAGCTGCTTGTGCTTTTATGTACTCCCAGTTAGCCAGTGAAGGAGGGAAGTGAAATGGAGATCTTCTCTTCTGCCAGTCTGACAGAACAAACAGTTGCTTTGGTTCAGACCAAGAGCTCATCTAGCTAAGCCTTTCTCCAGAGGTGCCAGATATATGGGTTGCCCAGAAAAATCAGTCAAACATGATGATTCCTCTCAGTAGTCTTCTCTAGACGTATCACCGCAGGGGCTTTCCTGAGTGTGGTGTCAGTTGTCTGTATGGTGATGCTCAAAGTTCTCATTTTATCCACATACTTGGACAGTCTTCTCTGGAATCCATGTAAACTTGTCTTGGTTTCAGTTGGAAAGGAATTCCCATGAGTTTGCTTCATGAACTTTTTTTTTTTTTTTTTAAACTTGGCTCCTGCTGATTTGGTGACTCCTCATTCTTGTTTGAAAAGGATTAATCCCTTTCCAACATTTCTGTGCCACCTAGACTTTTGTAGACCTCTCTTTTTCTTTCTCAGGACTTGTTTTGCTTTCCCAGGAATCTGTAACAGTTGATTCTACTTTTTCTGAGTGCTATTGAACTGATGTTTTTTTATGGAGCAATTTAGTTATGTAAGGCTGCAATCATCTTCTGGATAATTTTCTCAGAAAAAGATTTAGCTAAATTTGTAGAGCTTTGATATATAAATATATATATATATACAAAAGCATAAAAGAGGTCTAGATTTAAGTCTGCCAGTACAGTTATGTAGAAGAAAAGATCTCAGGAGGAAGAAATTGCATCTGTAAAACTGCTCAATAATGAGCTAATCTGATACTATCAAATATTTCATAGTGTATCCTATTAACGGAAGATGTCTCAGTCACACCAGTGAGGTGCTCGCTTTTGAATAGACCTGTGTCTCTACTAGGGGATGACCAACTCAAACCCCTTTAATTGTACACAAGGACTAAAGGATGCTCAAAAAGGAAAGCAAATTTCTTTTCACTCTGAAGTTTCTTACGAGCAATAGCATGGCCTGAAATGACTTCTGAAATTAAGAATATTATGTCTCTGACAAGGAAAAACTGCAGTTACATGCACTGATAATCTACAAACTGCTAAGGAATTCATTGACAGAACAAGTTTGTTCTGTTGGCTGGCTTGGGGTGGCTTCCATCTTGAATGTACCAAGAAGTTGTAACACCAATTTAGGAAGTGCCAAATGCATTACTGTATTTAAAATGTGCTATGTGCAGACTGTCTCGAGTCACTTAAGTACATAATATAGCTTCTCTAAATGACGTAGAAAACATATCTGGAAGTTGATTACTGAAGACTGTTGGGTGCATCAGAATTTTTGCCTGTGAAGTTTTGAGCTGATGAATCTTCCTGAATTCCCTGCAGGAGTGTTCATCATTTTATGTTTAACCAATCCTTGCTGGGGGGTAAAGACAAGTGAAGTGGGACTGGGCAGGGAGAGTAATTTGAGCTGCTAACTCCTTTTAGTGTTTCATTATGAAAGTTGAAGGTGCAGAGGGTATCAGTCAGCTAGGCTATCCAGTGTGACGGGAAAAGTTACCTGAAGAAGAAAAATATAATGCAGAAGAAAAAAAATGCTTGCAAATATGACTATTGTAATAAAGCATATTTAGCCTATTTACTTTGAAAAGGAAAATAAGAGGCTAATGACTATAAAGGGGAAAGAAAGGGGCATTGCGTAGGATGGTGTGGCATATCTGCACCCTGGATGCCTTGCGGGTGTACATTTCAGTAGCATACTCCCTCTAGGGTCTGTTGTGCTCCACAAGGTAGGCATACCGGTATTGTGGAATGGAGCTAAATCCGTCCAGTGTCTTCACCTAAGGTACCAAGGGAAGTGTTAATATGTACCTCTGGCAAGTAGGGAGAGCACCATAACCCACATTCTCCGCATTCCTAAATCCACAAAACTGGGTGCGGAAATGACTCAGAGGTGCCCCCAGGTGTGTGTTTTAGAGAGCTATTTCCACAGCATCTGTTGTGAGTAACAAATACCTGGGAGCCCCTGTCTTGGTCTGAAAGTCAACTCAAATTGTCTCCTGCAGTTGGAGACAAATACACTTCACAGCTGATGACACCATATTGGAGATACCTGCAAAGCTACTTACTGTTCCAGTGGATGTTTGATTTGGCTTTTGTCAACAGCAGCATTAAAAATTGTGTTAAAAAGTAAATTAGCTCAGCAAAGCATAAATGTCAGTGTTATCCTGTCTGCTTATTGCCTCCATCAACAGGTGTGGTTCTGATCAGCCCCGGGGAGGGGAGAGTGTTGTGCTGTCAGGATAGGTGTTTTACGTGATCATTCAGCATCCTACCCTGTTAACAAGCAGGTATTTGCAGAGTATTTTGCGCTGGTCTTTTCCTGAGAGGGTGTAAATGATTCTTTAAATGCCTTTTGCTGCAAGAAATACCTGTCAGCAGAAACCATGACAGATCTTAGACTGCTGCCCAGGAAAGCTGGTTTCAACTGCAGCTTACTGCAAGGCCTTTCTGTTTTTCATGTCAGCTGCATGCAGCAGCCTGGTGACCGTCTGTGTTTTCTAGGGCCTGATTTGCAGTGGGGACTGCAGCAGGGTGAGCCCCCTTCCTGCTGCTGATGGAAGAGGGAAGCTCCTTTAGGCGGTGGTATCCTCTCATACGTGCTCTAGGAGCTGTGCCTTGCCGGGTTTCCACGTCCTGGTGATACTGAAAAGCCGGTTGAAGAAACTCTCTAAGACTTGTTTTGGAGTTTTAGAAAGCAGGCATTCTTTATTGCAGCACTGGATGCACGGAGGATAGTTCCACCTAGCGTGCATACCACAGCTTTAGCACAAACAGGTTATATAGAATAACTAATTGCATATGAATCAGATTAGTATACATATACATAAAAATGATTATATCTGATTATCGTAGTACTGCCTGTATCCGATCATGCGCAATGAAGGATCTATTTGAGTTGAAGGGCTGCTTTTACGACCACCGACCCATTTGAAGTTCTTGTTGGCTGTCCTTGAAGCCTTTATTCTTGCCCTTGTTCTTTGATCTTGAAGCTTAACGCAGTTTCAATCACATGTGGTCAGGCTCAACATTGTTCTCATCTAGTGTACAGGAACATCTAGTCATAAGAGCAAAGAACTGCAAAACTTAGGAGTAACTACCTCTACTAGTTAATTGCTTGGCTATACTTTTGTCTATTGTTTCAATCATAGTGTTAATATAAGATTTCTAATAATTATTTACCAAATCTTACTTTTACAGTCACCTAGCAGCAAACCAGTTTCCACGGCTGGTACAAAATATTAAAACCATCAAAATATTTAGACATACCGTGCAGAATGTATGAAAATATGCCATCACTGGTGGGTTGTTGTGCAGAGGCAGCGCAGCTCCCTTTGCCCGCAAGCAGTCAGCTCCGAGTCCTGGTCCTGCCGCCGCCCGCCTCAGCCGCTGCCGCCTTTCCCCTTGAGGCTGGAGGGCTTCCCCCTGCCCACCTTGGGACCCCGGCGTGAGGGACGTGTCACTGTGCTGGGGGAAGGGAGGAGCTGCCTGCTTTTCCTGGGAGAACTTTGTATTCCTGCTCCTACAGGTCTGTCCTCCTCTCTAACTGTGAGGCCACAGGGCCACGGAACAGGAGAGGAGCTGAAGCGCAGGTCCTCGAGTGGGAGAAATACAGGCCAGGCTGTGAAGTAATAAAAGTTTTGTTTGGTGTTTTGTTCTTCTAGGTCTGCAGTTCAGCTTATAATAAAAAATGAAGAGTTCTTCCTCTGTCATTGCTGAGGCCTTTCTCGCTGCCGAGCCTACAAGGTCACGATGAGGTGTGAGCCGCTACTTGGGGCAGTGAAAGCAGAATCGCCCAGCTGGGGTTATAATTTCAGCTATGCAGAGCTAGTCATTAACAACCAGAAACTAACCTACCCGGTGCAAGCCCCTTCTGAGGGTGCTTTATTAACCCGAGACCTCGCGGACGCGAGAGAGGCAGGAGAGGGCTGCCCCGCCGCAGAAGGGATCCCGTGCGCTGGGAACCGCCGGTGCAGGGATCCGGCTGTTGAAGCCGACGGATTATCGAATCCCTGCTCTCTCCCTGGGCCTGGGCCCCTTTCCCGCCTTTAATCCGAACGCCCCGTTTGGCAGCCAGGCCCCGGCCCCGTCCGGAAGCTAAAATGGGGGCGGCGCGCGGCGCGGCCTCCCAGCGCCCCTCGGCCGGCTACCGGCGCCGCTAGGGGGCGCCA
>NW_010972436.1:14104886-14131029 GCF_000737465.1 Haliaeetus leucocephalus | reverse complement strand
GGCCGAGGGTTCGGGTCACCGCGAGTGGCCGCTCACATCGTCTGCGTTTAGCGGCCTGGGGCTCCTGGGCCGTGCTGCTTACCCGCCTGTGTTTCCGCGTCCCTCTCCCGCCCCCCGCAAGCTGCGTTTTCTCACATTCACTGGCCGGCAGGCAGGCAGGCAGGCAGCGGCCGGGCCGCGGTGCAGCCCTCTCCTCAGGGGGCTGAAGCTTTACTAGCTCTCTTCAAGTTGCCGGCTGTTTTTCTTCCTTTAAACGTGTTTGTGTTTTGTGCAACTCCTTCCCATCCCACAAACCTCTTCCCCGTCTCTGATTTCGGAGGGGACGCTTCACCGGGTAGCAGAAGAACTGGCTTTGGCCTCCTCGGCGCCGAGTATGTAAGAATACTACTAACCCACCCCCCAGGGCCTGCTGGCCCCCGCTTTCCAGATGTGGCTCAGCAGGCAGTTTGCCTTTTCCGCACATCGTCATGTCCCCCAGAACCCCGACGTCCTTCGCCGCAGGGCTGCTGCTCAGCACCTTGGTTCCCAGCCTGTCCTGATGCATCCACCTACCTGTGGGGAGAAACCCTGTGGTCTTTCTTCAGGTGTAGAATCACTGCGGACTCCCCTGATGCGTGGCCTTTATAAAGTCACTTAAATAAAACCTGTAGAATTCATATTTATGCTAAATACCCAACTAGCTCTACTGGCATCGTGCAGAACAAATGCCATTTGTCACAAAGAAAAGGGCTGGGAGCAGATCCTATGTGTGTCTTTCTATATCATGACATGTAAAGCGGCAGCTGTAAAACTCTTCTATTCCACAGAGCTGCATAGAACTGAATCTTGACGTTAAAATATTGTGAAAAGCTGCACATTATGTTTCTGAATAAGTACCAGAATATTCTCCTAGGCATTTTCCACTCCTTACTTAAACCATTTTTTTTCAGAAAGATACTTCAAAATGTCACAAAATTTGGTATCTTTATTTGAGCTGCAAAACAGTGATATAAGATGCAGAAAGTCAGACCTGTGCAGTGGGTGAATCATTATCAAATCCACTCATAGATGAAGCTTTGAGGCATTTTTGTATTTTTCTCTCGTTTCCAGCTGACTTATCTCCATTGATCCACAGACACATGAGCAGCACGAGAGAGGCAGGAAGAGTCATTCCTGATGAGAAATGGATTTTTCCCCCCCACGCTCATTATTGTTGAGGACTGTCAGTTTCCCTTGGCAGCCTGTACAATGGGCCTGCTCTCTAATAAATGCAGATAGCATTAAATTAATGTTTCATTCCCATGGTGACGAACAGTGGCATCCAGTTCCAGCGCAGGATAATTCAGTGACAATATGGCAGCAAACAAGTACCTCGCCTGTTATGAGCTAATCAGAGATGCAGAGTATTTGAATGGGACTCAAAGCATCCACCATCAAAACTTGGAATGAGTTTATTAACCTGGAGACATGTTGTTGAAAATTAGCTGGAAACTGGGAAATGAGAGAATATACGTTAAAAAAAGATCCAAAGCACATAAAAATAAGTATAAAAGCATGAATCAGTTTTAATAAAAATTTTCGTTCTGCTCTTCATCTGGCTCTAACTGGAACCTGTGCAGGAGCATAAGTATGTGTGGAGATAAAGAGGATCCTTGGTTCATATGCTTGGTTGATGAAGCTGATAGAGATTGGGCTGCCAGCCTGGCGAACTGTGGAGTTTGGCTTTGTCGTGTTCTTTGGTCAGAGTTTGGCAACCTAGGTTAAGGCAAGGCTGTAGAGAACCAGACCCAGAAGTGTTTGGAAACTGTTACGTGAAAGAGCTCCAACAGACAAGAGCAGATATCCACAGCAAAGAGATTCGAAGGGCTGTTGAAGCCTGAAGGGTGACCGGAGCCCTTCAGCACCCTGCCATGCTGCTGGGAAGGGAGCTGCTGGCACTCAGGCAAGACCTGGCTCTGAGATTCCTCTCTCTGCTTCTCTGCTGCTTTTGTCCCCTCCTGCTGGATGCATAGCTGGTGGGCCTTCATTAGGCCCAACAGTGAATGCACCTTTCTTTTGAATTTATAATACATATGGGTAGATACTCTAGAGGGAACAAGATACTGAGCTCTTGAGACAACTTGCAAAGAAAGAGACATTTTGCAAGGACAGGGAATTCAGCCTTCATTATTATGACTTGCCCCAGGGTTTTGTTCTGCACATCAGCAGTTCTTCAGGAGGGGAAGGACCAGCAGCCGCCTCTTAGAACAGAGGGTTCCCCTTTCATTTGCGCTCAGCTGTATGTCCTGCATGTTTCTGAAAGGCTATTTTGCTGCATGTGTTCTCAGTGAGAGCAATGCTTCAGTTGGTGCTTGGGATAAAATCTTATGGGTGCTAGTTGCTTTTTTTCTTTTCATCAGATTAGTTATTTAAAAACATCTCATTCATGTCCCCTAGAATTATTCTAAAGATTCTCATTGCACTTCTTTTTTTTTTTTATTAATGAAAGCTCTTGGAGCCACATCTGGCATGTTTTATTGATCATAATCTCATGGCTGGAAGCTCATCTCGGTAGCTATAGCAACAGAACTTTTTTTTTCAAATGTCAACATAACTCCACAAAAAGTGGAGTAGGGGGAGCAGATAATTTAAATTACTGAGCAGCTAATAACTCTTTTTTCTGTAACCAATTCCGAGTTTTCTAATTTGATACAGTAAATAATGGATAGGAACAAAGTCTTTTGACAGCTACATCTGCTGTGGAAGCTCATGAAAGAGAATAACATGGATGCACATGGTGTCTCGAGAGTCCTTTTTGCTGGTTGTGCGTTGCTCCCATCCTCCGCTGGGCTGCAGGCATCACGGGCAGGCTGAGGGCATGGACCCTGGAGGAGCGGCACCACGGAGCATGTATTCACAGCCCTCCCTCTGCTACCCAGCCAGGCAGGGGTCTCAAACACTGCCCACGGCAACAGGGCTTGCTCCAGCTCTTGGGGGCAAGAGGCACTCCTGAAATGTGCCTAAGGGTTAAGGTGAAATGATATAGACTGAAATTATAACTTTCTATAAGTGCATTCTGATGCCTAAAGACCCCTGTGAGGTCGGCACTGCCAAGTTGTTCTTATCAGAGATTTTCTCAGGTATGTCTACTCAGGCAGAAGTTACCTCTGAAACAGAGGACCAGCAGGTAACCTGGCCTTCATTGCAGGATGGCTCTTTCCGCTGCTTCCAGCTCCGATGTTTGGCTCCGAGAGCATTCGGAGCAGTGTTTCTTCATCCTGCCTAATAGTGGCATCCTGCTAGCACTTGAAAATGGTGATGCTGGGACAGTCAAATGAAGCAGTGGGTGGATGCTGTTGCCTTCCTTGCTTTCCCTTAGGGCTTTCCAGCAAGGCAAGTGGAGAACTGCCCTCAGCCTCCAGCCAGAGCAGAAAGCCAGATCCAGCTGCGGCTGCCTGCCTTTTTCAGGTTTGCAAGAAACTACATATGGGTATAAACTGTATTTCTAAAAAATTCCTAGAGATTCAACCCTTGACATCATCTTTTCAGCAGCTGAAAAAAATAGCCCTTTGGAAGTGCTGGAGAGCACAGCCCTGAGAAAATTGCAGAGGGCAGGCTCCTTCCCTGGGGCCCCTCACAGCTCCCCAGGTAGGGGCTGGAAACTGTTCCCATCAGCTCCCCGGTTGGTGATCCATGCAGAATGCTTCGGTGGCCTTGACGTGTTTCCTCAGTTGACGCTTGCCTTCCCCAAGTCCCACTCCCGGCATGGGAAGGTCTCCCTGGGACACACAGCCTCAGGCAGGGCTGAGGTTCTTGGCAATACCCCACAAAGGGCCTATATTTATTATTATTAATTATTGAAATCAAGCTCGCAGCTGGAGGGCAAGTCATCTGGGGGCTCTGCTGCTCTAAATATCACCTATTTGACCCCCACTTCTGTGCAGTCCTCCCTGCAGCCCCACCAAGCAATGCAGTGCAAGGCTTTCCCTGCAGATGCCCTTTCCACCCAAGAAACCCCATAGATCAGCCTGTTCTTGTCGTCCTGCTCAAAAACCAGGGTGGATTGGGGCTTTTTTTGCAATGTCGTTCCTGAGTTATGTTAAATGTCCATCCATCCAGCGGATGGCTGCGGCTGGGCATAAGTGGCTGAGGCAAAGGCATGCCCCGGTCACTTACGCCCGGCTGCAGCCCTGGCATTTTTTCCCTGTGCAGATGATGCAGCCGCTCATGCATGTTAATCCCAGCGCCAGGTCACTGAGCGGGAACAAGGCGAGGATTGTTCCTCTGGAGCCCAGGGGAAAGCAGGAACACAAGGCACGGGGAGGGGAGAGGAAAGACGCGCCGCCTCATCCCAGACAGCGGCAGAGGGTGAATTGTGTCTCCGTTTCGCCCTGGGTAAAACCAAGGGCTGGTTGCTGGAAGAGATGCTGGAAGATATGCGAAGACCTTCTTGCTGCTGAATAAAAGGGTGAGTTGGCGCGGGTTGGCGCTGACTTGGTGAAACACGTTTCTCCTGTGCTGCACCCACAGAGCACCCCGGGAAAGGAGATAACCATCGGAAAAAATATGTAGCTACGTTGCTGCCAGGGATTTGATGCAGCAAAATACTTCTGCTGTTATCGGTTTCTGCTGGTTGAAGCGCACATCCCTGCCGGGGCAGGTCCCTTGCTGCTTTAATGCTTAGAAATTTAGGGAGGCGAGGTGGTGGGTACAACATCAGCGGGAAGGACCAGTCTGCCATGTGGTTAAGGATGGGCTTCGTGATGCTTTGCTTCGAGTTCAGCCGGTCAAGTGCATTGTTGTGAAGAGTGCAATTTTATATGGTGAGAGCAGAAATGGAAGAGTAAAGTATGTCCATAAGAGTAGACAAAACCAGTGTGCCTGGAGAGAATTTCAAAGACAAAATGGCTCATGTGGTTGGGGGAAAGTCAAGGGGACTTCTTCAGAGAAGTGGGTATGGTGTGGGGCTGGAAAAGAATGAAGATGTATAGACCTTTTCTTTCCTCAATTTCATTTCTTTCCCTCCCCCTACATTTCCTGAATGCTATCCTGGGAAAAGCCTTTCACCTTAAGCAAATATTTTCTTGTATTAGCATAGCTTAGGGCCTGTAACAGAGCAGAGCGAGAGGAGTTTGCCTGGTGCTGCTACTAGCAATGGGCAGTGTCATTGGCAGGATCATCAAGAGAAAATTCAGTGTCCAATGGGAAGTTTTGGACTCATACAGACCTCAGATATTTTAGAAAAGATTAATGAGACCAGCTTTTATTTTAATTCCTGTTGTATCTTTACAGCAGTGACTTGGTGGTGATTATGTACCACTGCACACATCTAAGAGGAGCCTCAGACAACATCATAACCCAACATTTAGGTGTATTCACAGCAGCCTGCCCCGACCCTGTAAAGATCTAGTTCTGTTACATCCTGCTTTTCCACACGCGCAGTCATCAAAGTCCCTACATGTCTGTCCCCTCCCAGGCCACTGCAGCCAGGGAGAGGGGAGGTGCTGACCCCTCTTACACCCAGATTAGGAAGTCTTGGTGGCAGGCAACGTGCTGCAGGGAACATTTCAGTATTTGGTATTCAATAATTATAGAAGCGAGGATGGGAAAGGGCTTTTCTGCCTCTGATGATGAGTGGTGACCTCTAGGCCAGAGACTCACTCTGACTTGACCCAATAAATATTTATGGACTCCGTATAAAAAAGGGAGAGCTTCCACAGGTGGAGCTGAGAAGGCAGCGAGAGCATGCAATTGCCCTTGGGCGGAGGAAGGGGCTGGACCAGGGTTTCCCACATCTTGGCTGACTATTTTAACCACTAAACCAGTAGGTGAAAGTAGGAGCAACGAAGACCAAACCCAGCTCCTAGATGAACCAAAACAGAAAGTCATGATTCACGTATGGGTCTACAGAGAGGATTCCCTACTCCCACTTCCTATATTCCTTCAAAGAGCTGAAAAGCCTCCCCTTTTTTTTTGAAGATGGGATTAGAAAGAGTATTTGCAAAGAAGTGTTTCAGCCCTCATGGGGAGTGGGACTGGGCTCTACCCTCCCCAGCAGCTATTCCAGTGGCTGCCTGGGGCACGCCATGCTCCCTGCACTGGCTTTTCATCTTGTGGGTAGGTACCTATCTCTTCTGTGTCCTCTGTGTAATTGGGATGTTATGAATGCTAGCTGAAAAGTTAAATATCACAGGGTGCCATTGCAGCCTAAATCATCCCTGTGACTCTAGTCAATATTTGCAGCTAGTCGTGTGTGATGTAGCAGGATTGTTTTCTAGGCTTGGAGCCTAAAAATGCCAGAGAAGGAGAGCAGGGCAGTGCATTTAGCTGAGGAGTTAGGTTTATCTTCTATATATATTACTGATACGATCATATGTATTTGACTCAGTCAGTGTTCATTTAATACACATGCATTAACAAATACTCATCAAAGTCAGATAGAAGCTGACTGCTGTCTGATACACCAAATAACTCAGGCTACTCACAGCACTGCACAATGTATGCAGTATTTATTCAGGTATATATGTAAAATGCATATGTATGTACACATACGTGTGTGAATGTATGCATGTATATATATGTTTGGATTTCTTATTCCTCGAGACAGTTACATTCTGCTGATCCTTTGATACAGAGGCAGTCTTGTGGATGCTCTCCAGCTGAAATGAGCTAATTCAGTTTACGCCATGAGTGTGGGGTTAGGCAAGGTCGTTCTCCGCTGCACATGCAGCCTCAGCCCACACAGCCTGAAGTCAGCAGCAGCCCCACCAGTGCCCGGGGAGGCCGTGGCCGGAGATCCCCCCGCTCCAGGGAGCAGCGCAGCCAGGGGTGAGCATCCCTCTGGCCGGCGGGAAGGGAGCAGCTACCCTGCCGCAGCAGGGCATTAGCTGCATAAACCAACTCGGCGCAGATTGGGCCTGGTGCCAAGTGTCAGAAAAGCTCGTGGTTTATTTAATACGGCCACTTCCAAGGCAGAGCCCTAGTTTGCAACAGTCCTGCGTTGCGGGCTCCCTGCTGTGAACTTGCTGCCCGCTCCACGGAGCACAGTGAGCGTTCGCTGAGGAGCACACAGCACCCTGAAAATGCAGCGTGTCATCCTCACGCTGCGGCTGGTTGTACCGCCATTGCTGGCAGCAGCACCGCACCGGCTGCTCATGCCAGGGCAGACAGAGGGGGCAGCTGGCAATTCAGGCACCTCGCTGTCAGGTAGCATCGGCGGTTGCTGCCACTTCTGCACCAGGCGTGATGGTGGTGGGGAGCTGCTCGCTGCCACCTCTCTTTCTGCACGAGCATCCCCAGAGCAGCAGTAAAGTGGAAGATCTTGTCCTGTACTCCAATTTACTTGGAAAAAGATATGTCACTAAATATTGACTCTCTGCAATGAGACTAATACTTTCCAAACAGCTGCAGGTCTCTCCCACCCTCTGAAATATTCTTGTGGGGGAGTGATGTGGAGTATGTTCCTCTCTCAAATGTTATTTTCATTTGACGTGTATGCTCATGTGTGTGCAATACTGTCACTGAGATTACCACAGACTGTCACATGTTGGAGACTCTGTACAGCTTGTTTCTATAATGGCGCTTCTTACTGCTAAACATTTTAAACTGTTTTTTAAAAATGAAAAGCAGACAAATATTGGGAAAGTCTTGCTCGAGACAGGGAAAACAGCTCCTGGGGGAAAACCATTTTTATTGCTCTCACTTTATGAAACACTTCACAGAGGTCAGACTTCTTTTCTGTGTAAAGATCGCACATGGGGGTACAGAATGATTTTCTGAAACTCTCATAGTATGTTAGTAGCAGAGGTAGAATATCTGTTATTAATTAGGCATTAAACAATTAAGATGCTGATGGAGGGGATGGGGTGGTAGGGCTGTGTTCAGGCTAAAGCACCTCGCTCTTAGTCTGCCTCTTAAACTGCTCTGAAACAGACTGACACGACATCTTGCCTCTACCTGTACGATTCAGCTGTGCTAGCTGAGCTGTGTCCCGGCCCTCCCTATTTCCCCTTGCAAAGGAGGGCAGGCCTTTGCCCACAGGAAAGGGAATATTAAAAGAAAAAACAACAACCCACAAACCTCAGGAAAGGGCACTGTGCTTTGAAGGGAGCCGGCCAGCTCCCCTGCTCCCTGGTGACTCACATCCTTGGTGGCTGTGAGCAGCAGCCGCGGCACGAACCTGAATCAGGATGTTGATGGATGCCACGGGCGGCCGTGGGCATGTTTAGACTAAACGGGAGGTTCGGGTCTCGGGTAGCAAGGCTGTGGCTCACATCGCCGTTCCTGTCACAAAACAGGCACGTACCAGACTTGGCGCCGGCGCTTAGGAGCGCTGCGTTGATTTGCGGGCGCTTTTTCAGCGCTCCTGGCTGTTTACGACAGCGACCGGCGTGTCACCTGTGGGAGAGCCATAACCTTAATTGCCCGATGGCTGGGTAACTCCGGAGGTGCAGGAGGCGGCGTGCAGGAGGAGGTGTTCGGCAGGGAGGACCCCACGGCACCGGGGTGCTACGAGGCGCGGTGACTCAGCGGAGCGTGCTGCCGGCCCCGAGGCGCCCAGCCGCCACGCTCCTTCCTGGATGGAGTCTCTGCCTCTGGTCCTCTTTAAAAATTAGGAAATTAGCTTCTTCGGAGCAGTGTTACGCATAGTCATGTTTCGCTACACAAACCTCCAGGTTGGGCGTGATGCCGGGAAAGGTGCGAGGTTAACGAGTCAGGGCGTCAGAATCTGCTCTTCCTACTTGACGAACGCATGTATGAATTTCACTCTCCCACCGTGACAGGGGGATGTACCTCCAGCTGGCCCTCAGCCTTTTGCTGGCTCTCCCTGCCTAAGATTCATTGCGATTTTACACTTCTTGAATGACTGGCTTGGATAGATCAAATCTTTGATGTGTTCCTTCCAACCCTGTGTGTGCCAACAGGAGGAAGTATAGGTGCACTCGTCAGGACAACAGTAATTAGTTGCAGCTTCTGAATCGCAATGCACCATTAATGCTGTGTCACATACCGAGCATCAGTCATGCAATGAGAGGGTTGTGATGGCAATTAGGAATTCCAGAGTTTTAGGGCAATTGCTGTGCCAAAAATCCCACTCAGCTTGTGCAAGTGGTCCTGGGCAGTATTAATTCATTGTGCAGCATCAGGCAGAGGGACTGTTTGCATCTCACGGTAACTCTCTTGCAACCCGATCTCCAAAGTGATGGCAGTTCCTCTGTCCTGGAGCACCCCTCTGGGTGATAAAGTAACCCTGTGCCCAGCTGAGAGCCAGCTCTCTCCCTGCAAAAAACAGTCAGTGAATATTGAAGGTCCTCCTGCTCACCTTTCTTTGGTTGAAGTCTCCTCCTATGCGAACTCCAAGAGCCCCCTCCCTCCCTCATGAGAATGGGGAGTGGACATGCAACAGGCAGCCCAGGGCTCCAGCCCGCTGACCCATCGAAGAGCAGGGGCACGGTGATGGCAGCGCCCGAGCAGCGCTTCCCTCCACCACAGTCACCACCAGGTTACGTGAGTATTGCACACACACGACTGACGGTGAGTGTCTCTCCCTGACTGCGCCTGGGAGGGGACCTCCTCACCTGTCCTACAAATGTGGAGCATGGGGAGCCCCGCAGGTCTTGTGCTCTGCCGTGCTGGAAGGGCTAGAAGCCTGACAGCTTCACAAAATCATGTTTTCTTGCTCTTGGAGGCAAACAAACCAGTTTTACAACTGCCAGCATCCCTTCCCTGACACCTACCAGTTTGGGGAACAGATCTCAGACTTGCCCATGCCAT
The DNA here is from genome assembly GCF_000737465.1 of Haliaeetus leucocephalus. NCBI lineage: Eukaryota > Metazoa > Chordata > Aves > Accipitriformes > Accipitridae > Haliaeetus > Haliaeetus leucocephalus. The sequence continues at coordinate 14,121,297 of NW_010972436.1, read as the reverse complement.
CGGAGATGTGTGAACAAACCTGATCTGTGCCTGCCCCAGTGCCTGCGGCTCAGCAATGCTGTCCACTGAAACCACCTGGTTACACAGCTTGTCCATGGGTGTCCTACCTTCATTGTTACACATCCAAAACACCTGTCCTGGATTTGAGACACCTTTGCAATGACTAAGCTCCTGAGTCGCCTACCAATAACATTTGCCATTGCAAAAGACATCCTGAAGGACAGCTCTGCCTGGCTGATGACACTGCATTTGTCGCCTGGTCCCGTCGAAGGCTTCCAGCATCACAGAGGCACCGCCAGATGTGTTTGGTTTGGGGACCCAACCTGGGATTTCCCAGTGTTAGGGTTTTCTCAGTCATGGTGAATGTTGGGGCATTTTCATGGTCACCTCTGAATGCAGGGAAAGGCTGGGCTAGCTGCCTACTGAACAATGCAGGGACAAACAAGTGTGTCCCCACTGAAGCTGTAATTTAAAATTACGATGCTTTTAATGTGCTAAGGCACTTCATAAAAGAGGGAGCTTGGTGCCAGTGCAGACAGCGTAGCGCCCTGTCCCTGTCAGAGGGAGGGGGACAGTGAGCTCCCCAGTTTCCCCATTAGCACCATCCCTGCTCTTTCTTTTTGATTTTCAAGAAAGCAAACTTGTTTTTTCACCACATGCCTCCTACCTCTACACCCCAAATTCTTCATGGCCCGTTACTGGTTTTCCTAAAGCATTTTGAACTAAATGCTGCTTTCAAACCTGTCCCCCAGCCCTGCTGGTACTGCTGGATCAGCTTTTTTAACCTTACGCCCCTTAATGGTCCTTTTACAACATTTACTGCTCCCACTTTGAATAATGGGAGATTAATTTAGTGCTGCATCTTTTTCACATAATAATTGTTATTAAATCTCTGAATCCTGATGTAGTGTTTTGAGTCGTACAGGACTCAAGAAGAACCAAATATTATTTTCACTGCAGAGTTTCCACAGGTCACTAAACCGATGCCTGCACTAAACTGCCATTATTATTCTGAACAGGGAGGCAGCCCCATTCCAACATTATGAACTGGTTTGAGAAAATTACTGATTTTTTTCAGTTCAGCATCTGAACCAAAATGTTAGTAAAAGAAACAAAGAAACAAAGATCTGAGTGAGCACTAAGTATGTAAAATTTGCAGGTGTTTCTTTTAGGTTAAAAAAGCTTTGTGCACATAAACCATCTGTCGTGGTTTTACCCCAGCCAGCAACTAAGCACCACGCAGCCGCTCACTCACTCCCCTCCCATCCAGTGGGATGGGGGAGAAAATCAGGAAAAGAAGTAAAACTCCTGGGTTGAGATAAGAACGGTTTAATAGAACAGAAAAGAAGAAACTAATAATGATAATGATAACACTAATAAAATGACAACAGTAGTAATAAAAGGATTGGAATGTACAAATGATGCGCAGGGCAATTGCTCACCACCCACCGACCGACACCCAGCCAGTCCCCGAGCGGCGATTCCCTGCCCCCCCCTTCCCAGTTCCTAAACTAGATGTGACGTCCCATGGTATGGAATACACTGTTGGCCAGTTTGGGTCAGGTGCCCTGGCTGGGCATGAGAAGCTGAAAAATCCTTGACTCTAGTCTAAACACTGCTGAGCAACAACTGAAAACATCAGTGTTATCAACATTCTTCACGTACTGAACTCAAAACATAGCACTGTACCAGCTACTAGGAAGACAGTTAACTCTATCCCAGCTGAAACCAGGACACCATCCCATCTGACCCAAAGCGAAACATTTTCTTTCCTTACATTTATAAAAACAAAAATAAGGAGACGCTCCATACACAGCTCTGTTTCTAGACACCCAAGTTTATCCCTCACCAATAGTACCTCACACATCAGGTGGAACAGATGGTAAAATAAGGGAAAATTAAACCCGTATCTGCCATTTAGGGTCAGTGGAGACTTCCCTGGAGTGGGCTGGCCCAGAGGGGTTGGGGACAGCCATATATTTGGGGGACCAAATGCCTTGGGAGAGACAGTTGTTCCTCCAGCTCTTCTCCTCCCCCACAGCAGGTTTCCAGGAAATCATGTGAATAAAAGCCTTTGTAAGGAGAAAGGAGAGAGGGTCACGGAGACAAGCTGGAGAGGACGATGCCAGCCAGCACCATGCTGACAAGTCCTCCCTCAGAAAGCAGCTGTGCTCCCATTGTGCTGGGTGAATGACAAGGCTCTGCCAGGATGTCACGCTGACCCAAAACGTTGCCGCTGTGTCCAATTGACCAATAAATCATGTCTTGTTTGGGGATGCTCTCCTGAATAGCTGGGTAATCACGGTTTGCTGGCTAAATGCTCCCTAATGGGTGAGGTTTCATTTGGAGTAGATGTGAGTCTCCGATGCCTAAGGGTGAGTGTTTTTCAGTGGTGCAAACTGGAAGAGCCTCTGAGCGAGCAGGGCCAAGAGCATCCTGCAGCATCCCCCCTCTATAGCGGGGAGAATTGTCACCAACAATTAATCACATTTTTCTTTGTTGCTGCGTTTTTTTTCCTAGAAATAACTATTTGGGTCAAATTTGTGAACAGTTTTGGGATGACCGAATTACTTTTGGGGGAGAATTTGCAATTTCCTTCCAAGAAACTGCTGAGAGCTACCTGCTAATTACTATTAGCAGCTCTGAGGATCATTTGGGCAGGTGGAGACCGTGTAGAAGAGACAGAAGTGAGACAGAACATTTTCCAAGCAAAGATGTAATTAGGGATTAGAGAGACTGATCCTACTGCATAGTATAATTAGGAGATTATGGCGTGGCATTGGCCTGGATTAGACTTGACAGAAAATTCTCTACCCTGCTATATAAAACCTTGCAGGTTTTGAAACGGAAACCTGTAAACAAAAGGTCCTCACTGTCTTAAACCCGTGTCCTACAGCAGCCTCGCACTGCTAAGGGTTGCATGTTGAAGAGTGAATGGAAACTTGGGTGGTCTCCTGGGTTAGAGGTAGAGAAACCCCTGACAGGAGGTGACCACCAGCGCTGTCTGCTGCTTCCCCTTCCCCGCAGGGAAACTGGTCCCAGCTGAGGCTCTTCTGCTGTCCCCAGCCCTTCCCTGCCAAGCCTTTCTCTGAGCCCCTCCCGGGTGTCAGCACCACGGGGCAGTGGGCTTAAGGACCCCCTGCTCTGGCTTCTGGGTGGGTTCCTGCTGGGATCTCCCCTCGAGTTCGGGAAGAGGCTTGAAGGGCACCTGCCACCCCCCCCCCAGCCCTGGGCATCGCGTGGGAGGACAGAAACACTCCCTTGCGTGGGAAGTGGGGCCAAGGAAGGCACCCGGTGGGCCGGGGGAGAAGGAGAAACTTGCCTGCGCATGGCCCTGGTATTGCAGAGTTCTGCATCAGCCAAGCCAGCCCCTAAATCAAATGAACACAAATAATACTCTGAGAATCAGCTATACGGATTACATTCCCTTACCTCCTACCCTAACACATTTCTAAAATCAGTAACTCCAAAAAAAAATTAAATCATATCACTAAATGGACCGCCAGCAGGATAGGCTTGGTGTGCTTTTGGTACATCAGTTGATTAATTCTTGCTAAAAGTCAACAAAACACTCCAGTGAAGCATCCCCCAAATCAAGCAGTAAGACCACTGCTGCCATTCAACCGCAGTATTTTTTGTGGTGCCCAGAGCCATAGATTTCCCAAGGAGGAGAGGGGAGTGGGGAAGCGCAGTGCCCTCCCGCAGCTCCGAGCACTTTGCCGTGGGTTTCTTTGCCATGCACTATGGTTGCAGCAGTAAGGCTGTCCAGTTCCCATGGCATCTTATTCTCTCCCCATACCACTTTTATCTGGTATTAATTCTTCAGCACAGAAGCCACCTTCTTAGTGTATTATATCTATTACTTCTTCATGGCAGTATAGATTGTAAATGCGAACAACTCTGAGTAGCTCACTTCCCTAGTTATACACTCTTCAGGATACAGGTGGATAATAAAATAATATTCTGCATCTTATGGCCAATTAACAAGAATAAAACTGTGGATGAAATGCATGTGAGAAAAGCCCAGTGTGAGAAGGCCCTGCAGACTCTGCCAATCCATTTTCTGTTTGTCTTTCTGATGCTCAAAAATCAATGTATAGTAAAGTTTCAACAACCTTCACATGTAAGTGCCAGATAGTAAGAGAATATCTTGACCAAATCAAAGGTTTCTTTTACTTTGGGGAGCATTGATTGTAACAAGGTCATTTGTCTTTCTCTTGCTGTGCAATCACAGAATGAAAAATTGCAGAATTTACAGAAAATAGACAGTCACGAGCACATCACCTTGTCAGACTATGATTTGTCTGGAAATGAATGACTGCCAGATTTCCTCAGCATAGGAAGGTAATCTGAACACTGTCTATGGTCTAGTAATTTTGCTAAACTTCCCAGCACTCGCACCAAGACAAATATTCAGAATACTAAAATGAAGATATTTAAACATGTGATTTTAATGAAAAATTATTCCAGAGCAAGCGTTTGGATTCTCAGATCCATCCTCTTTTAAGGTATTATTTGGAATTGTTTTGCATTTTTTTCTGTAGTATGAACTAAATCTTTGTGATACACCATAGGCTTGTCTAGTAAATGCAATTGTCTCCCCTCTACATTGTATTTTCCTTGATCAAGATTATTACCCCCTTGAGTACCTTACTTAGCCTTTTGCTATCTGACAAGTCAATTAAAAAGTTATTTGACGTTGTAAGTAAAGAAGTAAAAGAAGATTTAGAACTATAAAAAGTAATCTGTATACTTCTATAAAAGCACCCATCTTGGGGATATTCAATGACTGCAATGTACAGTCAGGAATAAAAGGTAACACAGCAAATTGGAGCTGTCATTTCATCTCCTCTTCATAAGAGATTAATTAATTTTCTTTTGGCAGTGATAGCAGTTGAGCTTCAACATAACGACACATGATACAAAAGCATAAAAGCTTCTTTTAAAAGTGCATATTGATAGTCATCTGCCTGGGATCCTACAAAGTACAGTAGATTTTTTTCCCCCACATTTGGCCCAGTAGGACCATTAGGTGGTTTGTCAGAGACCACAGAAAGGCTCAGGAGCTCCTGAAATCGGAGTGCATCCCTACTTGCAGAGTGGTTTTTTGGTTTTGTAAGATGTTGAAGATCTTACTGTTCCTAAAATACCTGCTTGCTTAGGGGAATTTTAAATGTCTTCTCACTTGTGTTTGGGATTAATTAACCCTTGGGAGAAAAGTCATCTTGTATGTTTAACGAAGTGACCTGAAAAGCTCTGTATTTAAAAGAAAGCCTACCAATTGCGTGACAGCCCAGTTCTGCCTAACAATCCTGTCGCTGCTGCACAGCGGTTGCTTTGGGGTTCACCCAGAGCCCCAGGGACAACTTGTTCCCCCAGCGCCCCTGAAGATGCCACTTGTGCTGCAGCCAGCCCCAGCCCACAGCTCAGCCGCCCAGTTTAAGGGGCCTGTAACTTCCAGGAATTGGGACGAGTTTCTCCGGCAGCCCACCCTGGTTTTCCAGCAGATGGCAATAACCCATAATGGGTGAGCGGGAGGAGCGGGGGGGCTGCGCACTGGTGGGACAGGAGCTCCCCAGCAGCCCTGCCAAATCCCGGTGGCAGGGAGAGAGGGGAAAAGCAGGGAAGAGAGAGCAAGCCAATGAATAATAGATTACTAAAATCTAGCCAGCTAGAAAGTGCATACACAGGAGAGGGGAAGAGTGCATAATTCAACTATAATTGCTCAGAGGGGGATTTTCAATAAAGAAAAGAGGCAAGTTGCACATTTCCTTTGTTCCTTTTTTAAGTTTTCCAGCGGTGGAAACATGTTTTTATTCGCCCATCTTGGCCTTAGGGCTCAAAGGTGACCCAGCTACCATCCTGCCATCTGTCAGGTGGTGTGGCTGGTCACATACAGGGTGCCAAGGCGTGACTGAAGCATGACCTAAAAATGACTGTTACCTGGAATACCGCAGGCAAAAAGTGGTGAGCGTAGAGGATACCTTTAAAAAGACAGGGACAAAATCCTGGTACTATCTGGACAATGGCTATTTCATAGCTCCTGAAAATACTCTGGAGGAATTTCCGTCTTGTGATTCACCATTAATCATCCTGCTCACTTTGCAAACCACCAAATTTATGTGAGGTTGGCCTTTGTCACAGCAAATGGAAACCTTTTTAACTTTCTTGTGTTTCTCCAGAATAAACAAGGGAACAGGAGAGAACAAGACAGGTCGGCTAACCTGGAATCTAGAAAGGATGCTTCCCTGGGAATCGAGCATGTTCGTGTCTAGAAGTGATGATTTTATGTGATAAACTTACACCCTGCATTTGTCAAGATTAAACACCTCAAAATTCTTACTGGCATTACAGAAAGCAACATAAATATAGACCCATGCTCTCAGCTCAGAGGTCTGTTTGTGCCAACGCCCTGTCTCTGAAAGTCGAAAAAATCAAGTTCTTCTGGAGGAATAGCAAATGAGACAACATGCCCTGGTTTCCTATTCACCGGGGGGAGGTACAAAAGGCTGGTCTATGCTGTAAAACCTGAGCATTTGTAACCACCGCTGTTCCACTGCTACCTGTGTAAAGCTCCTTTTGTTTTCTCATTTTGCTACACTCTTGGCCTCAGTGAAAAACTTTGGCAACAAGTTCCATGTTCTAGTTTGTGTGAAAACCTTTCTCAGTTTCTACTTTGTAACATTTCAAGATCACTGAATGTTCCCTTCTTTTTTCTTTTCTTTTTATGAAAGGGCGCACTTAGAAACTTTTGATCTGCTTTCTTCTTACCATGATGTTATATTTTTTCTTATACTGTTTCCTTGTACTGGTCTCTTCCAAAGATAAATTTTTTTTCAATCTCTTAAAAAAGGGCATAATGAAGTGGGAAGAATGGGTAATGCCCACTCATAAAACATGCAGAAAAATACTGAGCTACTCTTATAAGAAAAGGCAATCCTTCCATTTTTATGTCTCCCTCACTCTCTTCCAAGAAGCACATTAAAAGGGCTGAGGAAGATAATTGTTTTGGGTGGGTATGTGATTGAGATCCTAATAAAAATGTAATTGCAAGAGCAATAGTTGAAGACCTGTATCTGTTAAAAGTTAGTAACTATTTATTATTTACCCACCACTGTATCAGTGGACCTGTTTTAACTTCTGCTGGCATGACAGCTTCTCAGCCTCCACAGCAACAATCTGCTTCATGCTTATTTTTGAATTCCTGTGTGTTCAGCACCTAACGAGACACTCAGTTTGTGGCATGCATGGAGTATGCGGTCCAGATTACCAGCTCTGCGTTTATTTTACTATTCTGTTACGACGAAGCTGATGCAGGGAGGTGAGCGCTAGCATATCATTCAGTGCCAGATGGACTGGCACAGATAACTGCTGTTTGAGACCTGCTCAGAAGTAACTGTCTTGTGCTTTACTTGCGGACCAAGAGACAAGATGCCTATAGAAACTGTGTTTCTTTTGGTGATAACTTGTGGTTATTAATGCACTAAACAATTTCCATTAAACAAGAGTAGGAATGGATGATATATTTCCCAGTGAACAGTCATATCACAACAAATATGGTCTCATTCATTCAAAAACTTCATAGATTGGATCTGAATTCATTTGAATGACGCTGCCTAGGGAGAGCAAAGGAAAAGCAATGCCACCGTATTCCCATCACGGAGCTGGGGGAGGGGGCCGCCTCTCTTTGAACATTCACTCTCAGCATGAAAGACGCAGGTTCAGTGCCTGCTTGAGGGGATTTAAGCGCCCCCCCCCCCCCATCTTAGTCCGTCAGTGCTAACTGCCATGCCATTAAATATTCTGGGGTGCTTGCAATCCTGTTGCTGCTGTTCCACTTAGCATTAATAATTAAATCGTCACTGGCAGAGGGACTGAGCTTCAGATATCTTCCATCCTCGAGGAGCACTCCAGGCTGAGAAGCATTCATGTCCTTTGTTGAAATGACTGCTCATATATTTTCCACACACCAAAACTGTGCCAGCCAGAGGGACTGAAGGTGGCCCACTTTAGACTGGTTAGGATGCTAATCTGAAAGAGATGGTAAACATGATTTTAAATCCAGTTTCTGCTTCATTTGAACTAAACTACAAGGTCTTTGTTGTGCTATAAAAACTCTCACATTTAAATTTGTTTTGACCCAAGTTGAGGCCTGTTTCTAATCTTGTTCCCCTCCTTCCTTTTTTTTGTCTCGGCAGGAAGCCTGAGAACTCTCCCTCTCTTTTCATTAATTGCAAACATAATGATAACAAAACTCCGAGCCAGTGAACACCTCTCACTTGGCTTTGGAGTTTATTCATCCCTAAGGTATAGCTATTATTTCGTAATTGGAAGCACCTTCTAGGTATTCTTTTATCAGTAGTATAATAGATTCCTACAGCTCTGCTATTACTTCCTTGTGAAGCTGCCTTGGTGTTAAGAGCTTTTATCTTGGCTCAGCTGTTTGCAGCAGCTCTGGGGCTCCTCCCTTCCAGGACATAGTTTCATCCTGACCGAAACCGGCATCCTACACAGCGTTGCTCTGTCGTTAGGGCAGACAGGTGCTGCACCATATTTCTTCCCACTCTGCAGGAAGAGATCGTGACCTCAGTTATGTAAAAGAGCGTATGGAGCATACATATTATATACTGCTAAAGTCATGATCTAGTATGCACAAGGCTTCTAGACTTTCTAATTAGGGACTGAGCTAATGAGAACTGGCTAAAATGTCCATATATTGGACATATTTCTATTTCACAAGCTTCAAAAGACATATAAGCATCTCCCCCTTCCAAAAATGTTTATATTTGCCATCAACATTGTCACTAAAAGGTTTAGCATTCATTAAATTGAAACCTGACTTTTTAAATGAAGTCTGTGGTTACATGAATCAATGGGTTTGATGAAAAGAAGAGAGTTTGGGGATTGGCTTAATGACAGTGATACAGGTAAGAAGTTTTCATGAACGCTTTAGGGAGTGCCAGCACAGTGAATGGCTGAGCCTGGGGGAAAAGGCATCAGACAACAGCTATGGTGAAGAGGTGCAGGGCAGTGTCAAGCCAACACAGTCTTTCTTTCCCCCCTTTCTTTATCACGGAGCAATTGTAAAGTCAAGTTATGATCTACCCGAAATGTTCCAGGGGATCCTTCACATCAGCCTGGGGTGAAAACCTACGCTGGTCCTGCCAAAATATTACAAATTCCCATTCTTTCCAATGACAAATCAATTTTACTATTTAAAGAACACATACAAATAACGAAGGCCCAGCCAATCCCTTTTTATGAGTTTCTCCCGTGGTTTGCTCTCTAGTGAAAAACTTGAATGACTCATTGCTGGCTAGAAGCAGCTGAGACAACAGAACTAATGGCAGCATTGACTGCATCACCTACAGCATTATTGCTATGCCAGCCTTAGAGCAATGACAGACTTTGTAAGGGTTTCTTTTCCTTTTTCAATGGAAAACAATTGGGCAAACAGAAAGGGCAAGGAAAACCAGCAGAGAAACTTGCAGGAAAGCAAACATAATACAAAATGGGGACTTGGATTCCTGGAGATATCTCTCTTTGAAGGAGTGACAGGATTGGAAAGGGTTTGGTCCCTGAACTCCAGTGACTCCTTGGGAATGGCTATGATATGCTGAAATTACTAAGAACTCTGAGCCAGCACATAGTTTCCTTCATACCAGCCCACTCAGGGACTTGAAATAACTTTTTTTGTCAGAAGCAAAACACAGAACTAAAAGAAACACAGCATGTCATGGAAATGTCATAACCTTCTACCTGACTTTTTCTGCAGTAGCTATTGGCACAGAAGGTTTGTTTTCTCTTTTATAAAGAAGAATTAAATAGAGAAGCGTTGGTGCAGGGGCTATAATGAAACAGAGGAACTGGAGAAGGAAGAATAAAAGGTGGCAACTGTACTAGTAAATTAAACATGGTCACAGGCACTGGAACTTGATCATCTGTACTGTGAAATTGTTAGAACAGTCCTTCCCATGGTTTGGTCAGAGGCTAGCTTGCCGTCTCCAACACATGTCCTGTGATGAGACCTTTCCCAATAGGTAGTTTAGATGTAAACATCAGATTTTGAAGAGTAAGAGCGCTATGACTGTGGGCCCTTCTGGGCTGGTTGGCCTCACTGTCTTGAGAGATGTTCAGGCCTGTTTAACTCACTGGTATAAGCACAGCCATAGAGAAATCAGGGACCTTCACATTCTTCTTCCTTTGACATAAGCAACCAATGTTTAAATGTCTAAATGTCTAAACAGCATCTTGAAACAAGTTAAGATTTTTCCTGATTCTAGTGTTCTCTCTGAAGCCATTCAAAATCTCTACCCTCCTGATGGCAGGGGGCTTTAAAAGAAACTAACAAAAAAAAGGCCAATTTGCATCTGTTTTGCTTAGAGAGAAAAGCTTCTGTTGGTGTTTCCCCTGACATTCCTCTATTTACAGGGAGGAATCAAAATCCCTCTTCACCTTTGTTGTGTTCAGGTTTTTTTACCCTTGCTACTACTGGCTGTTCTAGTTCTTATGGGTAGAAAGCATCTCCTAACTTCCAACTCACATCTATTCACAGCTCAGATAGGAGAGCCACCCTGCACATACAAATTTCATGCAGCAGCTGCTTGGCCAGTCACATAGACAGCCCTGGACACTAAAGCTGTGCCTGTACTAGTAAATAATACAGGCTAAGGCTGTCCTCTGGCCCTGGTGAACTGGCAGCACCCATCAGCTAAACTCTTTCACCCTCAAAACCAGAGAGGATGCATCCAAAGTGCCTAATGGGAACAGTCACTGGTCCGTGCTAATTCTCAAACTGCTTGAACATGGAGAGATTCAGTTCAGCCAGAAACATGTGCCAAAACCATGCCAGGGAGCATGCTAACAATTTAACACGGTGGGTGGCCCCATTTGTTGACCAGCACAGCCATAGCCTTAGACTGTGATTTGCAAGAATGTTTACTGAGTTGAATATCACAGTTACTAGATGAAATGTTTTTCTGAATCACTGGGATCTGTAGAATGAAACCTCTTCCATCAGGATTGCTCTCTAGCTCTGTTTTCTTCAAGACCAACCCCATGGTGACCAAGCAACATCTTTAAGAGAAAACATCATGCTTATAGAACTAAAGATTTCAGAGAAAACCTGAAATATAACACATGTATGTCTATTTTTTCTGAGAATAGCTAGGATTAAATTAATTTCAGGCAGCTGAAAATTAAAATTCTAAGTCACACAACTTTTTTCTCATGAATTTGTCTAGTTCTTTTTGAACATGAAATCTTTTGGCATTCACCAGCTCCAGTAGCAGTGATTTCCACTGTTTAACTACATCAACAGGCTCTAGCGTGCAATCGTTCTGATCACATACGGGCACCTACTTTAAGATGAGATGAATTATTCTCCAGACTCCTTTGACTGTAACAAATACAACTCCATTGATTCTCAAGGGAGCTTAGACATCTACCGTTGGTGTAGATACATACTAACAGACACTCAAAAATCGTGGGCAGGATGAACCTCTTGCCTGACTTTTAGCTATGCCTGGTAAGCTGAGATGAATCCCATCCAGTCTATCAATTTCTGCTGTTCCTCAGAAATAGCATTCAGTATAAACTGGACAATCTCATATAACTTCACTTTGACCATCCACTGGGAACTTCACTGGACCGTGAGAAGCCTCTGCGGTTGCATGGGATTAGCAACGCGCAGTGCGAGTTTGAACTTCCAGTTCCAAAGTGCCCAGAAGCAAGCACGTTGCTCGCTGAGCCACGCCGAGCCCTTGCATTGGAGCGAATTCTGAACTTGAGTGACTTGGGGAACCAGAAACTCCCTCATGTATCTTCTCTAAGCCTGAATTTTGTGCAGTATAATGAAATGAACTTCGTTACAAATAAAACATTTAACCCACGAGGTTTTATTTCCTTCTTTTTGCACAGCTCTGTAATATCTTTATATTTATTTTGATTCTGCTTATCAGTGATTCATAAACACAATTCCTTCCTTCTTAATAGACAAAAAATAAGCTAATTAGAAATTGAAGACACTGGTGCAGGACTCTTCTTAATTCTCCAAGGTATAAATGGACATTTACATTGTGCTTTTTGAATGTCAGTACCTTTCATTATAGGTCTATCCCAGGAAAGAGATACTATTATTTAAAGGATTAATTGTGTCTTTTGTATGTTTTGCCAGTTAGCTCAAACCACGGCTAGATCAAGACACGACTAGTTGTGCAGAGCTGACTAAGATTTAGCTTAGGCGAAGGTCTTAAGTCAAGGTAGCACAAAGAAATGCCCTCCTTCACCCATTGTCTGCTTTAGCAGTTCTGTCAGAACATTATTCAATACCTTTCACCACTTTTAATTCTGTGCTGTGACTCAAGAGGTACATTTTCATGCTCAACATAGAAGTGATACAGTTTGGAATACTATGCTCAAGAGGAAAAAAGCGACAAACAGTTTAACTTCACAGTAAGTAGTGAGCCTGGTCTTGGCAAGAGCATAATTAAAGGATCAGTTTGGCCAAAACAAATCTCACTTTGATCTTCAGTAATGCTGACAATCAGATAGTTGTAAAAAATTGTTCTTTATTTGCAAACTGAAGACTGCTAATACAAACAATAGGCACATTTGAATTTTTGTCACAGCTTCCATTGGATGATCTCAGAGAGAGATACAAATACTGAACCCCACAATGACCATGTGGCAAACGAACAGAGCAAAGTAGAAAAGCATGCGTTGACCACAGTTCATTCTGGCTAATGCGATTTACAAAAACAATCTGCTGGCAAGATGGAAAAATCTTACAAATTCCTCCACGATTTTTCACAGTAAAACAAATTACCTTCTCTGAACTGTGGATAAAAGTTCCTCCTTAAGGCAGAGAACATCCCTTTGTAGTGTCATGGTGAAAGAACTTCTTCACTGAACTGAGAAATCTGGGCTCCTTTTTCTACATTCTTCACTTTCCTTGTTCCTTTTTCAATTGATTTTCCTTATAATGCACAGTTATGTAAATAAAAATGGCTCATCTGTTAGTTGAGTCAGGAGATGGGGATTAAATTGACAAGTTCATGCAAAAAGCCCACAGTATCTGCACTTTGTTAAAAAGTGCTTTTGTAGTAGTGAGAAAGAACAGAAAGGAGGAATTGATTGTATGTATATGTGTAGGTGGTAAAAGAATTTTTAGATGGAGGTGAGAGGCTAGAAGCTGTCAAAAAACTGAGAGTAGAAGCAGAGTAGGTAGGAGATGCCCCAGGTGATGTGCTTTATATCAGGCAAGTTGAACCATTTTATAAAATACACTTGTAAGTAGTATTTGAAGTAAAATAAAAATATTTTCTATTTGTATCAGAACTGTTTGCTTAATTAAGCGCATTTCTTTGTCTAAATTCAGAATGGTTTCTCTAGTGCATATCACTACTGAGGTTATAAGACAAAACACAGAGAAAAAGTCTCTGAAAAAAGGAGGGAAAACCCAAGAAAACAGCAAAAAGGCCAAGGTGGATAGTTGCTGTATCTGCCTGTTGGATGTGAGAAAGCTTTTCGTATTTGCCTTCTCAGTCATTTCTGAAAGAAAGAATCAACATCGTTCATAATGAGATTAGTCTGTTTGGTAACGGGGGGTGGCAAACAATGAATAAACAACCCAGATTTAATACTTATCATGTTTTAAGCAGCACATTTCTGTTGGTTACCTAATACCAGTCCTGGCATTATGAGTAACAGGACAGCAACGTCCAATCTCAGATACGCATTTCAAATTAATTAAATCATGACATGCATCTAGAATTACTGCGACTGGGGCATAAAATAACGGACAGCTGAACTTGTAGAGATTTGAAATAGAGGACTCAGAAGGAAAAAAATAGCAAAAAAATAAAATGGGAATTTGCCCTTCAAATTTAATAGGCTCAGATTTTTATATAGATGACCCTGGTATTTCAGAACTTTGAATCTAAGGAGAGAAAGCATCCTTTCTGCATCTAATTCAAACACCAAAAATGGACTTTTCCAAGACTGGATTTTCAGAACTATGAAACTTGTTTTCTATGGATTTGTGTTTTATGATAGATAGTAAGTATTGGGTCAACTTTTTCTCCACAATTGCAGCATTTATAATGTCACTTTCTTATGTGGCATTTCCTGCACCTCTATATGGCTGCCTGCTTTCACAAAACTTCCGAGAGCTTAATTACTTTTGAGACAACTCCCTTTTGGCAAACATAGTTAAATTTGAACAAAGGTTTTGAAAGTTTGGCGTAACAGGTCAGACAGACACAGTTCAAATGCTGACTTTTCGTAAGGTATCCGTTTACAAAGACAGAGATTGACGTCTTTGTGTGTGAGTTATGACAAAACATTCAGAACGCAATAGATACATGAATTAAGAGTCCCATAGGTTCTGCCATAGCTCACACATACTACATAAAGCAATTGTAGTTGGTGATTCTTTCAGTCTGAGATTCGTGAGGTCACTGGATCTTTCCAACTAACATGTACATATAGTCCCATCTGAGGTGTCAGTATGACAGCCATCCTACATCTCCAGGGAAAACCAGTCGCAGTGAGGAAAGGTTGCAAACTCTAGCTCTTTCTGCTCCAGTGAAATGATAGAGAAATCCTTCACAGGCGGAATACGTAACAGATGCTAAAATTGGAACTTGGGCTGGACAGTTTAGTTTATTTGTAATGTGGAATCTTTCATGACTGCGCTTGGGCAGGGACTCAAAATTACATATCTTCTGGCACCTTTTGACTCTATTATGCATGTTGATATTATGTGGGACCATTGGTTTTCAACACTGACTCAGAGGGAAGAGTGCCTCAGACTGAATCACTAATGCCATATCCTGCAGCACTCCAGTGAAGCCTTGGCAGCAAGGGAGGATAATTACAATGTGGTTACTATGACTGATTTTTTAGATGCTTTTATGTATACCTCAGGCATGTCAGTAGGTAAAATGCAGTCGGCTTGCTCAGAAATACCCAAGTATATTATTTTCTACCACAAAACTGGACAAGCAGACAGAATCCTATTAGACAAAAACATCCAGCTGAACACGACACCCTGAATTATTCTATATCTTTTTCCCATACATGTAATTTACAAAAGAATAAGTATGAATACAAAACTACTGTCCTTTCACAGGCTTCTTTTGCTTTTTAGTAATAAATAATGGACATCTATACACAAGATGTTGCTTCCCTTACAATAGAAACACTAGTCTCTAGTCTGTTTTTCCGGACTCTGTGAATAACTGCTGAATGAGTAGGTGCGAGAGTAGTATCAGCCTTACAACATCAACAGAGTTTTAATAATATGTTTTGTGGACAGACAGCTCAAGGTCAAATGGTCCTTGGTGTCAAGGGGACATTTTCACAGGTATTCAGGTTAAGATACACAGAAGCAAAGCTTTAAGATATTTGCAGTGTTTACTACTTGTCTTACATGTTGTCACATACCACCTGATAGGAGGCATCAAAGAAATATCGATATTGGAAACATCATTCAATGTGAAAATGTGCCCACGTGTTCAGTTACACCTGTTGATGCTACTTGTATCTTTTCCTCAAATAGCATCTCTGTTTTTCTCTTGCTGGCACTCCTCAGGTCTTTTCCCATTGCCTTTCTTTCCCCTCAGCAACCCTGTTCTTCCCACCTTTTGAGGATTTTACTCTCTCCTTCCTACTACCACGTGTTAAAATAATCAAAGAAAAAGTTGGGGCCAACCTTAGTCTTGATTAGATGAATAGAGAGCGGACAGTTTACACGTCTCAGTGCCATTGTTTCAGGATGTTTGCAGATTCATTCAGATGCCACTGTATCAGTTACAGTCAGTTCATGCTTTCAAGGTTATCTTTGCCACCAGAGGCACGAGATGCCACTTTTTTGAAAGAGAAAGATAAGATTACTTAAAGTTTGAAAATGCTGTGAAGGCCACATAAAGGTTCCCAGACTGGAGGTTTGCCAACTTTTACTAACACAGTAAAAAACACCAAGCCAGTTAACTTGGAATAACCGAACAGGACTACTTCTTATTATTTCTTTTTGGTCAGACTATTAAAAAACTGTGGTTTCTTCAGTTACCAGCTATTAAACACGCAGACAGACCCCTGGCTGCAGCGAGGAAGGGGCGCGGTTTTTGTCTTCCACCTGTTCTTTTTATTGCGGACAGAAAGGCCTAGGTATTTCACGTTACCATGTGAATTAGAGAACGATCTCGTCACTCCGGCCGTCGCAGCGGGCTCCTTTGGCAGGCCGTACCGACGGCGGGGCGGCCGGGCTAACCCGCACGCTCACCACTCCTGAGCGACACCCCCTCGGGAGCCGGGGCCCGCACTCCTCCTCGGGCTGCCGCCCCTTCTCTGGGGGAGAGGGGCGGCCGAGGCAGCCCCTGCCCGCGGGCCGGCCCTACCGCTGGGCGCT
>NW_010972436.1:14102253-14104007 GCF_000737465.1 Haliaeetus leucocephalus | reverse complement strand
CGGGCAGGGCCGCCCGACCCGCCTTGTGCAAGCGCCGCTCACCTGCTGGGGCCGCGGCCGGCGGGAGACAAAGGGAGGCGGCGGGCAGCGGCGCCTCGGCGGCCTGCCCCGCTGGCCCGGGGCGGGGGGTTGGACGCCCCTCCGTTAACTCGAGCGCGGCAGCCTGCCGTGCTGTGGCTGGGGCCAGCCGGCGCGGGTTTGCCGCGCTGTCGGTGGTGGCCGGTCGTCGGAGTCAGCAGCTCGGCAAAAGCCCGCAACGAGGAGCAAGGGGGCTGGTGATGGGCTGGGGGCGCGCTGAGGCGTGGGGTGCTGCGGCGCGGCTGGAAAAGTTGTCCTGACAGTTGTTGGAAAGGCATCGCTCGTTCAGTGCTCTGAGTCACGGGCAGTTATTAAGCGGTTGCTTAGTATGCCTTTAAATTTTAAGGACGTGTGAGCTCTGGGAAGCTAGTTTATTTGGAAGTGGTGCTGGATTTCTAACCCGTGTTAGTAAACTCTGAGGAAACAGTAAGGGATCAAGCTTGCTTTCATAGAGCTCCTAAGTTCTTTGTATCTGTTGTTTGCATTTGCATCTTTGCATCTATTTTTATACAACTTCTGCATGCTCTAGATGCGCACTTTGCAGATGGTGGTTTTTACAGGCGCTGGTGAGGGCTGGTTGTCTGCGTGAAAATACTAGCTGAGGGGTTAGTTGTGCTGGATAGAGAGCGGTGCCCCTTGGGAAGAAGGATATGCAAATAGGGTTGAATTCTGACAAAAGTTATTGTGGGACCAGTCTCACAAGCAGCAGTCATGCAGCACAGCCTGAACCCCTAAGAAAACTGCCCAGGGAGAAGGACAACCTAGGGAGCTGTAGCCAGGGTATCTCATCTGGCCTGAACTGGTAAGAATTTATCCTAATTTAGCTTCAGTAATTGAGCTTATTTCTGTATCGGCACTGCGGAAGGGTTCATTTCAGAAGTGGGTGAAGTTTGATGCTGAAAATGGAAAAAGATTACACAAGTCAACTGCTGCTGCTTTGTAGGACACCGTGAACAAGGTCACACGAAGAATTTTAAGGCGATTGGTTAATATCCTCAGTGGCGTTTTTAATAACTCATCACCTCTTTGTATTATAAACTAAGTAACAGTTCCATAGCCACAGTGAGTAAGGCTTTTTCCAAGAGGAGAATAGAAGAAATACACTAAAAAGAGACTTTTTGCTATCTCAAGTCTCAATTGTCTGGTTCTAGAAGGTCCAAAGAAAATACTCTGTGCCTGATAATTTCGAAAGAGAGGTATGAAACACTTATTGTGTACCTCCTGTTTTTTTTGTTGTTGTTTTTTTTTTGGGGGGGGGGGGGATGTCTTGAGTTCTAGGATAATGCTGAAGTTAGGGGCGACCATATCCAGTACGATATATGATGATATTATCTACATACCATATATACTCGTGATTCTATGTCTGCGCGTGTGAGGACCATGCTTCTTCCAAAGACCATTTACATGTGCTTCAAGCTCCGTTTAGTGAGCGTCGCTCTGCAGCTGGGACTGAGTGCTGTCCCGAGGTGGCCGACCGTGTTGCTGTAGGGTTTAGGTTGCCGGAGGAGAGGCTCACCTGGGAGCAAACCTAAAGCTCTCCAGCCCCCACCCGCCTAAGGGTGGCCGAAGCTGTCACACTGGCCTCTAACTAGAAGAGGTGTCTCGCCTCGGGTGGACGTGCATAAAATCTAGCTAGAGGCAAATGTGTGCGTCCCCCCCCGTGGGGAGAGCCCCCC
>NW_010972436.1:14083604-14102189 GCF_000737465.1 Haliaeetus leucocephalus | reverse complement strand
CCCCCCCCCCCCCCCGCCCCGGGCCGTGGCTGCGGCGGGGCGCGGTGCGGGCCCGGCCCCGGGGAGCAGCGGGCTGTGCCGCCCCACGGCCGGGGCGCGGCGGGGGGAGGAGGAGGAGGAGCCGACCTCTGCGAACACCGAGGGTTGCCAGCCTGACTCAGCCTTAGCTGAGTAAGAGGTGGGAACGGTTCCCGTCGGCAGCCGGAGCCCGAAAAGTTCCGTGCGTGGGTACCGAGCGGAGCGGCCGCTCGCCGCTGCCTTCCTCAGCGCGGCAGGGGGCCTGCGTGCCGTCACCCGTGTCCTCGCTTCGGACAAGGGCAGCGCTCTGTGAAAGGGCGGAATGCGTTTCCAGGTGGGGATGAGGCCCACCTTACATTAGTTACCCTGCAGCAGTCGGGTTTTTTCTTCACCAGAAGAAAAGTGTGGCCTGAGTCTGTTTTTTGGTATTCAAGAATAATGTTTTCTTAGGTCTTTGTTGTCAGTGGGGCCATTCGTTGTTATTAATCTCTTAATCGGGTATTGAGACTTTATTGAGGGTATTAAAGCTTACAGATGTCCTCTGTGGAAGTAAATGGTTTTTCATGAGTATCATCCCCTAATTAGGGTTCTTCAACCTTCTTCACCAAAATGGGTGCCATCCAGCATTATAGGTAATGGCAAAGAAAAAAAAAAATACAGTGAGGTTACTGACCTGCCGTATCGCTTCAGTTATTGACTAGTAGCACAATGAAGTCACTACTCCAAATGTCAATATTGTACATTCACATCTGAATTGTTCTAGGCCCCTTACATACAGTAGAGGTTTGGCCAAGGCTTCCATGGCTCTTTAACCCGAGTTCTACGAGACGGATACATGGACCCTTGAAAGGATATTACAGTTGGCTATCCCCTGGGCTGCGCATAGGGTACAGGCAGTCTACCTTCTGTGGCACAACAGCTGCGTTAAAAAAATTCAAACAAAATAAAACTTAATGCATTTGGATCTGTGGAATCAAGGCCATGATAGTTTGCAGACCTACAGGGTTAATGTTGGTATTTGTTAAACTTGCTGAGAAAGATTTCCCACCTATGCCATAGGTATCTCTTGCTTCTTTCTGTTGAGGCAGAGAATTGGAGCCTTGCTTGATCCTGATGATGTGATCTGTTTATAAAACTGTTTTAGTGTTCCGGCCAAATGCAGAACACAGCCTGTCTCTTTTTGATCCTATGTTCAACATTACCAAATGTTTGCTATTGACTTGATAATTTTGCAGCTTGGATGAAAGAACAAAAAATTGTGCTGCTTACTTTTGTTGGTGTTTTTTTTCTGGGTTTTTTTTGTGTGGTTTTTTTTTTTTGGAAAGGGGTGAGGCTGCAACACTGACTTCAAAAGTGGATAGAGCTGTTTTTGTAGCTGCTGTATTTTATTTACCTTGTATTTATCAAAATTCTGTTTTTTAAAGCATAAAATGCAACTTAGTGAACCTGTCTGTCTTGAAAAAATGTTGAGCATGCATTCTCAATAGTTATATGGAATTGGCAAAAGAGAAATGAAAAATCCAAGCTTTTAAACACTTGGTAGCCCTGTGGGAAACCATAGGCTTATGTTCTCTTTTTGGTTTCTGTATGGGAGAAGGACAAACAGTGTGAATGGGTGCTCGTCCTACATCTCAAGTTACAAGGTAGCAGACCTTAGAGGTAGCCTGTAACTTGGAAACACTTGTATTTTTCTGGTATATGACCTTGAAGCAGTGAAAGGGTTTGGTAGCGGCTTTGAAGAAGTGTTGGGAGGAGTCAGGTTTAGTAACAAGGAAAAAATTACATTTGTATGGCAGAGCTTCCAAAACTAGGAAGAGAGTGGGAATGGCTTGCAATTAGTTCATGTTTACCTTCTGCTACAGTTGCTAAACAACTGCAAAGCTGCACTTAAAAATACCTATTTATGTAGAACAGCAGGTAAGCAAGTTGTTTTGTACAGAGGCTGTAAATAGACTATAATGCTGTGAATTTCAATGTACCCGTTTTATGGTAGAGAGAGTAAACACCAGAATCGTAGCATTCTTTTCTACTGCTTTGTGTTCTTACTGTCAGCTTTGTTGAATGTGGTACCATCATGCCTTCTGCCAAGTCCTCGATTAAATTTTAAGTCTGATCTGGTGATTCAATTTGGAGTCTTGTAAACGATGGTGGCTTTCAAGTTACCTGTAAGAAATGCTTCCTGGAAGTAAAAGAAGATGGGCTGTGGGTGAGAGAAAGACACAGTTTGCCACAGATGGACACTTCTGTCTTGGCATCATACTTAAGCTTTTTAGCTGCTTCTTTTCCTACCGAGTGATGTGGGAAATGTATTTTTTTTTTTTCCCAAGGCTGAGACCAAATAGCAGAAATGGCGAAAGAAAAATTGAAGAACTGTTAGGGGTTTCTGCTTCAGCTATCCCCAGAAGTCCTTTGTTGTTGTTGTTTCTGTCCTTAGTCCCATTTAGGGTAGCTGAATTCACTCTACATTTGTCTGCCTGCATGGAATTGCATTAGTTCTACTCTGTGGCAGGGTGAATGCTATGAATCTCATCACAAAGTCTTAACTTGCAGAGCTGCAAGTTTCTATATAATTTTTCTCATTCATGAAACATGCTTTTTTAAAAAAGGACTTATTTGTTAATCTTTAAGATTAAATGTGGTAGCATTTTACTTGAATTCTCCTACGTTCTATTTGAATGCTAGAGATCTTCCCCTTACATGCTTTGATTTTCAAGATTAAGAAATCATATCTTTCATGTTGATTTGCTATGTTGTGTTCAGTGTAAGTTGGCAAGAATGATGCTTATCCACTCATGAACTGTGATATTGATGCTACATGATTAAATAGAGAGAAATTCTAGTTCATGGGTGCAGATACAGTGGTGGTTGTCTGGGTTACAAGATGCTGAAAGTCCTTTTCAATATTTTCATGTATTATCTTTTCATTTATTATCCTTTTTTGGTTTTGGTTCATAGTCCTGTTTCATTATTGTTGGGTTTTTTGTTCGTGTTTTCTGTTTTAGTCCTTAAACTTTTAGTTGGATCAGGTTTTCTGTAAGATAAGTACCACAAAAAGCTCTCTTAAGAGCAAAGTAAATATACAGAATTTAAACCACTGAAACCAAAGTATCTTGGAAACGTTGAATACTTTTATCTAACACTACCATGGTTATAGATGAAATTCTATGTTGCAGTTACACTAGCAATTTAAAGAAATAAATAAAAGAGTCTTCATACCACCTGTTTTATAGAAAACAGCTAGATGCAGAGCCAACATGACGTGCAGCCTCAGACAGCGTGGGTCACATAGTCCCCATGTCATCTCCTTCTGCAGTTAGGTGAAGGTTAGCAAGCTCTGTAGGGCATGCAGCACATGTGGGTCAAGGATTGTCAGCCCATGCTGAGCCTGATGACTGGTGTGTAGCATTGGAGGGAGATTTAAGGGATTTTGTAAGGAATTTTGAGCACTCTGAAGGGACACTTGAACTGAAATAGGAATCAAAATAAGCAAATAGTAATCTTCTCCTTTTGAATATTTTTATTAAAAGCAGGGTAGTAACATAACTCCATGAAGAAATTAACCCTGTGTGTAAGCAAGAGGTTGACTCAGACTATTCCCCCCACCAAGCCCCTGATGATCAGTCAACATTACTTAGTAATAGAAACAGGCTTAATGAGCCACTTGATAGCAGGAGGCTTGTGTGAATAGGAGAGTTAAATCGGTAACTAAGTTGTTCTGCTGGGTTTCTGTTTTGTCACTGAGAAAGGTATCTGAAAGTCTTGCATTCTTCCATCAATTAATTAGTCTGAGGTTGACATAAATTGAATAGGCAGGGTTATTTTAAAAATGATTTTCCTCTGAAGTGCTCTTAAATAATTACTTTATTACATGATATGTTGTTTTTTTTTTCCCTTACAGCTCTGATTATTAACTGGAAAATAACGCTTCTGAAACAGAATGTGGCTTACCTTTTGCCTGAAAAGGTGAAGTCTTTTCAAATAGAAATGGCTGATAAAGGTGGGAAGATCCTTCCAGGACAATTGTACATTGAAGTGGAATACGACTATGAGTATGAGGCCAAGGACAAGAAAATTGTGATTAAGCAAGGGGAGAAATACATCTTGGTGAAAAAGACTAATGATGATTGGTGGCAAGTCAAAAGAGATGAAAATTCCAAACCCTTTTATGTGCCAGCACAGTATGTGAAGGAAATACCACGAAAAGCGCTGATGCCACCTGTTAAGCAGGCAAGCATGCTGCCAAATAATGCTTTGAAGTTGACACATGGATTACAGAGATCAACAGAAAATGTGAATAAGTCACCAGAGCTTTCTAGTTTTGGAAAATCTTCTCCAGTTCAAGTGTCTTGCTTAGTTCGAGATGCCAATCAAAATCTGGGACCGAACAATAGCCCCGGTCAAACTCTTGGTTTGAGTCTGGACCTTACCCAAAACAATGGAAAACTTAACAATGAGTTGCAATCTCCCAAGGTTTCCAATCAGTATAGAACTGTCTCCATGGGTCATTTCCCATGTCCAGAGTTCTTGGAAATAGAGAAGACCAGCTTTTTGCATGAACAATCTTGTGATTCAGCAGGAGAAGGCTCAGAAAAAATTCACCAAGATTCAGAGTCTGGAGATGAACTCAGCAGTAGCTCCACAGAGCAAGTGCAGGTAAGCTAAAAAATGATCCCAGTAGATTTGTCTGGTTTTTTTTTCTTTTGTTTCCTTATTGCCATAATTGCTTACTATTGTTTTGAGATTTATTCCTAATAAACTCAGGTTGTTTAAGTAAAAATGTCTTATCTCGGCATGAATTAATTCCATTTACATTATTCTGTGATTGAATGTTACAGAGACGCAGTTTTTCTTTATTAAGATTGTTTTGAAATGACACTGAATTTGGGTTATATTTTCTTCCAGAGGAAGGGAGCCTACTGCAGTAACCTCCTTACTACTTGGCTTGTTGAAATAATAGTGCTAGCAACTGTCAGCTTTTTCTAACTATGTGAATAGATGGCATAAGAGCTGTAAATTGATGTGTTAGTGTGTTTAATAGTTTAAAAATGGTACACTTAAGATTTATATGGAGTTTAATTTCAGGCTTGATTATTTTATTTGTAGGCTTTTGTAATGAGTCAGCCTTGTCAATTCTGCTTCTCACAACTTTACTCTGGATTAAAACTCAAAACATGTGAGTTTGTTAATTAGTATGGAAGAATCTCAGGAATGATGTACTCCCACTTCAGGCGAAAACTGAGCATTGATGGCCTTTTTCCTTAGTAAAGTGGTTTCTCTCACTTTTTTTTTTTTTAAACAGGCTTCCCCCACCCCCAACAAAAGATTAGCACTCTTAGGTAATCAGGTCACTTCTGGTACGGGTAGCCAAGTTAATTGGTCTATTGTAATCCAGTTTTTTTCTTGAACTAGTGGTGTACGTGTACATACACATAATTATGTATGTGTGTGTATAGACAATTCCCCTGCTTCCCTGCCACCACCACCCCCATCTTTCTGTAGGGAGATGTTAAATTTTTTTTTAATTGTAAAGTTAAAAGCTCCCTAGTCTTCAACTTTAACTCTGTAATGTGAAACTGTTGTTGCTTGGGTACAAACTGATCATTATAGTAAATTCCACTTAGCAGCATGTATTCAGAGTACCAAAGGAATTCACTCAAGTGTAGTATTAAAATAAAAGTTGATGCTAACTTTAGAAATAAAAATCTTATCATGGGGAGCTGTGAATCAGTACTTTGCTAATAAGACACAATTAAGACAAAGCTGCTGAGTGAGTGTGGGAAGATCTTAAAGATACAAGATTGATTGGGTGATTTATGTACTCTTGAACTATATGAGCTCATATAAATATATTTATTGAAATATTCAGAATCGGTGTTTTTTTCAATATCCTACTCTACTCTTGGCCTCATTCTTGAAATTCAGAGTTTCTTTAGTTATGGGACTTCTATGACAGTTTTATTTTAACTCCCCCCCTAATAATAAGGAATAAAGAGGATTACTTAATTTAGTTTCTTTTTTTTTTTAATAATTTCTTGCTTATGCAGTGAAGATTGATCAGTTTTCTTGCATGTTCTTTACTGCAGTGTCCTAGCTCACTGTAGTTGATATGAGCTACTTAGAACTTGGAAGGATAAAATAGTTATAAGATGCTTATTTTGGAAGCATGTGTAGTAGCCCATCTGCTGCCATAGTAATCGATTGCCAAACAAATTATGAAAATACTAAGGAATGTTTAGAAAGTATATCGTACTTTAAATAGTTTACCACACTAAAGTTTATATTGTATGTTAAGAGTGCCTTCGACTGTGTTGAGTATAATTTGACGCATCTCATTTCTCTAAAGTAGAAGAAACTAACATTACATGGGTGTTTTGTCACACAATAAGAAATACGTGGCCTGCTGCTCAGTTTCCACTGGACTTTGTGACTGTTGATGCAGTGACACTTAGTCTTTCCACCTTTCTCCCCCCTCCCACACCCCCAAATATACTTGACTCAGTGCTACAAGCTATTTGTGAGTTTGGATATGAGTGGGACAGCTATGCACATATTTGTAGACTTCACTGGGTTATGGAAGGTCTGAAGATGGGAGTTTTCACAGTGTTTAAAAATTACAAATCCTAAAAATGCTACATACTGGCTGTGGAAAAAGCGCGGCAGTTTCTGGCTACTGTTACTGAAGAACTTGCCATTATCGTGGTCTTGGGTGACAAGAATGCAGATGTTCACTGTGCCTTGCAGTTGTCTTATTTTAAAACTGTGAAGTAACTTAATCTCATTGTGTGCGATCACAAGCTCTTTAAATATGATGAAAATGTTTGACATTTAGTAGCCATAGGGATTAAAGCAGCAGTAGCACTGATGTCACTGTTAGCTTAGTCTAGATATTCAGAGTGTCAGCCTTCTCACTGGAACAGCCTCGCATTTTTTTTTTTTTAGAATTCTTTCAATAATGAGCATTGTTCAGTAGAAATCAGCTGTGCAGAAATTAATGGCTCAGAAAGCTGTTTTTATTGCTCTTAGTCTGTAGTGAGAACATCAAGTTCCCAGCTTTCACACACAAACAGGATTTCACTTCACAAGACTGACTGTGGTTCTCCCTCCCCTGCCTGCTGTGGAGTTCAGTTTTATGCAGTCTGCATTATAATAAACTCTAAGCTACAGGTGTTTTCTCTTAAAGTTGTAAGATTAGAAGCTAGAATGACCTTAATACCTTTGTGTAGGTGATTTTTTGGAGGGGGTTGAGGTGATAGTATTCAGCCCTAGCCCAACCTTTAGTGTGTTTTTAGTATCCTGAGTACAAATGTAGGAGATGCAGAGGAATGCTGCTGTTGTAACCACCTCTTAGAAGAATCTCATATTATCCTCCTTCTCCTTTCCAGTAATGGAGTGCAGGTTCTGCGGCTGTACAGTCTTGAGCTCATAGGCTTGCTGGCTGTGGAAATACTGGAAGATCCAGAGTCTGCAAAGTACTGCATAAAGGAAGGATTTTTTTTTAGCAGCTGAAATATTACATGAAATGAAGGATAGAGGTGACAGTGTGAGCAGAAGAACTTGCTAATGAAGATAGGAGCAAATGATCTGCTCAAGAGAAAGATCAGACTGGGTAATGAATATTCTTGACATTTCATGCAAAGAAATTCCAACTATTGAGTGCAACTCTGGTGCATAAGGCATTGTAAGAATCGGATGTTACTTCATGGACTTGAACTACAGGAAGGCTGGAGGTAACTGGAGGAAGTAGGGCTTGAGAGGAAACAAGCTCCAACTTAACCAAATTTAAATCTCTGGTGGACACAGTAACTGTAGGTAGCATTGGAATTGAATGAAATGGTTCAGGAGTGCACAGCTGGGCATAAGACTTCTGACATGGTGGTGGCGCTTGAAGCTGTGAGAATCAATGAAATTCAATAGAATTTTAGGAAAACGGTGTCAGGTGTGATGTCCTGATCCCACAGTGAGGGGCAGAAAATACTCCTCAGAGAGGCCAGGGATGGGGGGGGAAAAGGAAAATTTTGAAAGAGGAGAATTCTGTAGCAGAAGATGGACAATCTTGAAAGAAGCAGATGGGAGGTCCCAGCAGTATGCAGTAGAGCCCCGAGTAATTGTTCTGAAGAAAAAAATTACATGTTTAGGCACGCCTAAACAGGAAAGAAAAGTTGAAGCAAAAGTGGAAGACATTAAAAGTGGTCTTGAAAAGGAGCTTTGAGCAGTGTTTGCAGGTAAAATCTACTGCCAAGTTTTGAGAGAGAAGGTGTGCAGATGGGGAAAGAGTTGGTTAAGTTCAGAGATCATGTCTAGAATGGTTAGGTGTTATCTATGAGGATGATACTTTGGAATAAAATAGTTACAGACAAAGATTAAAATGTGCTTTCAGCAATGCTAATGCATAACCTATGTGAAATAACTTTGTTTCTGGTGAGTGTTACCTCCTCTTCTGTCGTAGGAGACATAGAATATATTTAAAATACATTCACTGTCTTGATGTTACTTTTTATGCTTATTAAAAGTTACTTTTAGTAGCAGACAGTTTTAATCATTATAAATATAGACAGTGACCTATTTGCAAAGATTGTTCTGTCTTTCATCCTCTTTAGTAATTGACTATTGCATAAACTGTGAAGCACTAAAGGGGATTATCACTAGGATGGCTGTTTTGCTTTGATTAATTCTGAGTAGTAAAGATCTTGCAAAGACATCTTTCTGTTTTACCTCTGCAATTTCTGTGGCATTGTTGTAACTTTTTTTAAATTAAGAAAACAATTTTTTTTGTGTTTCTGTAGAAGATGCGAGGGTGCATCTTCTGGAGATCTTAGCATTCTTGACTTCGTCACTTAGTTGAAAGACTAGTGGCAAATCATTAGTGTTAGACTGCCTTGTGGGTCAAACATTAAACCTCTAAAATAAATGGCTATTACTAGTTTTGTGGGGCCCAGAATTAATTTGCTTCTATTGTAAGAAATTTCATGCTATTTTTTTTCATTCATTTGCCCAAGGAATAAACAATTTGACAGTATGAAGGAAGCATGCTATATACAAAGAGGTTTTTTTTTCCTTAATGAAAATGAGCATGTTTGCA
Source organism: Haliaeetus leucocephalus (assembly GCF_000737465.1). NCBI lineage: Eukaryota > Metazoa > Chordata > Aves > Accipitriformes > Accipitridae > Haliaeetus > Haliaeetus leucocephalus. Next base: position 14,093,092 of record NW_010972436.1, on the reverse strand, counting down.
GATTCATGGTGGCATGTATAATGCAATATTCTGAATTGCATTTTAAGTATCATCTTTTTAATCTCTTAACTCCTTAAAATCAGCATTTGTTATTCTAATGATGTTAAATGCTGAAATATGCCCATTATAATGAGGTGAAGAATAAGTTTCAATGACAAGGAACTAAAAGCTTTATAATTTAAAGAATTTTGTAGAACATTGGCACATTTTTTTTTTTTAAATTCCAGTAACTGCTGTTAGAACTTAGAAAACATTTCAAGCTGTTTACAAAGTTACATCAGTAATTCTGAATGTTGTTGGTCCAGAAACTTTAAGGAATATTTTTCCTGGCTTTTTTTTTTTTTCCCTACCTAGTGATAGCAGGTCTCGATAGTTTCACTTTACAGTGGTGCTGTTTGTGATCAGCTCTCTCTCAGTATTTTTAATACATAAGTCAGCTAGCAGATAGCTGTCCCTCTTGGTCTGAGTGAGTAATTCTGGATTTAGGTGCCCTAGAATGAGAAGGCTCTGTGTCCCACTTAACACTGCCTACAGCCCGTACGCTCCGCTGAACTTCCCTGCTGCAAATCAGATTGACCTTCTTTAAAAAAAAAAAAACCAAAATAAAAACCCACAAGTATTATCTATGTGACGCAATTGTCAAAAAACCATAACCTGGGAGACAAGTTGGGTTTAGTTGCTTGGCTTGTTCTAACACTGGTGTCTGAATACTCAGCTGAGCAAGCTACAGATCTGCTTGGTACATGCAGTTTTGTGTTGTGATTTCAGAATTGAAACAAACATCTGGAGCACTGTTAATTCTGCAAGTGCCAACACAGTCGTCTGACTTTTCACCCCTATTTACCTTAATTTCATGCAGAAAATGATAAAGTGGAACTTCCAAGGCATCAGCTTACATTAATAAACCTGTGCCTTTCATCCTGGTAGAACTACTTACTAGCTCAAATGAAACTGAAGCTGCAGTGCTTAAGGAATAAAAGCTATACTATGGAATTGATTTTCCTTTTTTTTTTTATCTAGAAGAGTGTAATTTCTAGTGTGCAATATGAATTTTGGTGCCTGCTGTCTCGCCTGCCTTTTCTTTTGAAGTAGTGCAAAATACTACCCTCCGCAGGGGTGATGGCAGAATCTTTAGGGATGGTGGAGTAAATGCTTAAACAGAAAAGCAGCCCTAGGAAAAGGAATGTATGTTTTGTCTGACTGCTGCCTAAACTGAAATCAACTGAAGATACTGGGGAATTGCTTGTTCTCCCTTGGCAGTGCTTCTGTCAATTTTAAGTGGGGAATCTCCAGACATAGAACGAACTTAAATTGCTTTGTTATAAACAAAAACACATTTGAGAGTATTTGATCATATCTTGTTCTTGCACGTAATTGAATATAAACGATTGTATTTGGTATGTCTTTACCTAGTTACTATTTAGGCAGTTGTTTAATATTGCAGTGCTTGCCTGTGGAATAAATGTGCTGTTATTTTGTAGAATTCTAAAGAAAGTATCATTTGTTTCACAGCAGTGTGACAAAATGGAACGTATGACTCGGTAGAATAAAATGCAGAACACTTTTTTCTTTTTTTTTTTAGGCAGTTCTCTAGAATAGTAGACATTTGTGCTTAAAAAAAGGAAAGTAAAATCTATGTGTAGCTAGTACCCAAACAGCTGATATTTCTCTGACGTGCCTTGCCAGATATGTTTGATTTAAAAATGATGGAGAGAAACGGGTTTTGCCCTTATGTGGGGTTTGTTCTAATGCTAAAGGACAGTGCTTTTGGACAAAACAATCTTTCAAGACAGTAAGAATTGAAGCTTTTCAAAAGACTTTTGTGATGGTAAGTAATTGGGCAACATAGGGTTAGCTTACACTTAACGATTTTGAATTTGGTCTATCTTAATGTGGCTTCTGAGCTAGTTCTTGGGAAAGACAGTAACTTTTCAGTAGATTGTTTTATGAAAGTGCTAGGTTAATGCAGAGGAGCAATCAAACAAGCATGGAAAATGTCAGCAGTAGGAAACAACAAAACAAAAATGCAGAACTCTAATTCCATGGTATTTCTGTATTTTTAAATAGTGTGCATTTGCTGGCCTCTCTCATCTTGAAAAGTAGATAGTAGTGCTGAAAATAGCATAGAAGAGGTGAAGAGTATGAGCAGAGACATGGAATAGTTCCTGTGTGAAGGCTTTGCAAAAACCTTACATGCTAGTGGGTGTACACTTAGTACTGCATACAGAGGACTCCTGATTTTTAAGTTGGTATTGTAATTATTGATGCTGAAATGGCTGAGAATAAAGCAGCCTAAATTTTGGTGGTTTTTTTTCCCCATTTTTCAACAGTTTTTATCTGCTTGTCCTGTCTTGTCTTTTGTAAAATCTTTTGACAGAGACTTAGAGCTTGTGTACAATGATGCTCTGAAGAGTGGCATAGGTGTTTAGAGTCTGTGTTTCAATTAATTCTAGTTCTCCGTCTCATAAAACAGTTTTGTACATGAAAGCTGAAAGTTGAGGAGCTCTCTGAATGAATTGAGCTTATTGCTTATGTTGGGTTTTGATGTTACATTATTTGGCTTCAACTTCTGTTTGTAATCAAATTCATGATTAGAACTTACTGGCTCCCATCTTAAATCTGAAATTACATATTACATTTTGAATTACATTAACATAGTTTTAATTGTTCCCTTTTTTAATGGTTTGCCTGGGGCTTCTGGATGATCTTTGGATCATTCAGTTAAATTAAGTAGCTTCCCTGTGTTTAGTGCTGAAGAGCAGAGTTTTGTGTATGTTTTCTGGTGGTGTCTAGTGTATGCAGTTGCCATCCTTCTCTTGCTTTTGTGGATTATTGTTCCGTTGAATCACTTTGCTGCTGTAGTCACCACCTGGCTCTATGAATATTTATTGCTAGTACGGCACTGAGATGGAGTGGTGCTGGCTTAAGCAGTGTTGTGATCCAGTATGTCAATAGCCCATACATACCCCTTTACTGCAATTTTGGGTAGTCATAAATAGTCCAGTGCGAAGTCTGCAGATCTGATGGATTGGAGGACACACTTGCCTTTTTAGTGTCATTGATGTGATGGGACTTCTGCAACAAATGTGCTAATGTAAAGAAATATTCTAATAAAATATCTGATAAACCCAAAAATACTGTTAACAAACTTTCTGGACTCTCAACTGGTTGTTCAACATATCTAATAGTGTTATATACACATCTCTTTTCTAGACAGCTTGAGAGGTTGCCAAGATATTGTTTAGAAATGATTCGTGCTACAACAGAAACTCTATACAGTGTTGCACATAACTATTGTTGTTCTTGAAGTATTTAGAAGCAGCTTTATCCTGTGGTAAAGTGTTGTAACACTAAATATGAGGTTCTTCAGTGACTTTGATTGGACTGCTTTTCCTGTTGAAATTGAATAAAGGTGTCTCCCACCCCACCCCTGCTGATGGATGATCTATCAACATGCTTGGCACTATCCATATCAATTTCTGGTTATCTGCATCTGATTCAAAGAGCTAATAGATGGCTGTCATGCATAACTGCATTGTGCTTTAGACACAGGGGACTATATATGTGTGTATGTATGTATATACATATCCTCTCTCTCTATAATTATATATATAAAGCTATAAAAAAAAACAGGGGCCATTGTTCTGTTTCATGATAGCACTTTGATCTTGATTTGCACCTCATATAGTGCAACTACCAACTTCACGCTCCTTCACAAAAACTTCATGAGATGTACTCATCAGTATTGTCCTTTTTTTTCTTTTTCTTTTTTTCTCCCCTCTTATTTTAATCCTCTAAATAAGTCCATTTGTCCTGGCTGTGACTTTGTCCTTATCCTCCCTCCCAGGTGCCACACTCTAACTTTTAATGGCATCTTCACGCTACCCTAAGGCCCTGTACTTTTCGTAGCATAATGTGTGTTACTCTTTAGTGCTCATGGCCACAAGCTATGCCAGAGGACTTCATTACTTCCTCCCAGGCATGCTTTTCACAGCCAGGCTCTGTGGCTGCCTTCCTTTAGGCAGGGAGCTGGAGCCTGAGCTCCCTGGAGAAGCTGCAGCGTGGCCCAGCTGTCACGCAGCTCTGTCCTTCCAGCCCTTTGCTCATCATTCGTTCACTTGCTGAGCTCAGCCACTCGCCCTTGTGCCCGTGGCAGATCCTAATCGGTTGTCCACTGCAGCCTTAGCAGTAACCAGCTACAGCCTTCGCTTTACTTGCTTTGCTTCCTCTTGCCTTTGCCAACCTGAAGGGTTACGTACTTCATGTGACTGCCTGAGAAGAGAGGACATTTAGGGTGAGGGAAGTAAAACTCTAGAGATATTTTTTGTTGTTGGTTTTTCATGCTCTTCTCACAAGGACAGACCTGTCTCAGTTCTTGTTCTTCCCAAGTTTGAGAGCACTTGTTCCTATAGCAGGTTGTGGGTTATGATGTACCAAGGTATAAATTTTCCTTTAAGTTTGTTTACTTTTTGGGTAACTGTATATGTAAAAACTGTATTGCATCCCTTTTTCTTTTGCCTAGTTCATAAGTTGCTATTGTAACCATCAGTTGAGCAAAACTTGAATATGTGCTTCTGCTCAATTTTTTTTTTAATCTTTTATGGAGAACTGGAGAAACCCAAATCCCAAGTGCTTTGCTAAAATCTAGCTCTAAATTGTTTTTTCATTCTTTTCTTGCTTTATAAAGCTCTAAACCCTCAGCAGATTTTGTCCAAACTTACGGTGTGATGATACCCCATACAGCATTTGTCAGGGCTGTAAGACAGAGTGCTTTCTAGCTGCTGCATGTCTTTGGCATGCTGTTTATTAAAGCAAATAAAGAGAACGTTGTGGGATAAGAAAATGTTACACTGACAATTTCTTTCTTTGCAGTTGATTTTCTGAGGAAAGTTTGTGATTGTAGCTTGAAGGGCTGTATTTAAATACTGTGTCCATAGGTGATCTCAGGAATTCCACATGCTTATCCTGCTCTCACTTCATCTCACAATGCCTCCTTAACTGTCTGTCCAGAAACTGCTGCTTTGCTTCACCATGTATTATGTTAAACGTGATTTGAGCACTGAAGACCAGGCTTCTGTGTTGTCCTTGGTATGGCTGGATCTGGGCTTGAGTGCAGCCTCAGAATTGTTGTAAAGTAAATAAAATTCCACGAATACTAAATCTTTTTATATCTTCTTAACTGTCATCTGAAAAAAAATATGCTAGTTTAATATCTAATTTTATTGAAGCAGTAGTTGCAGACTTACTTTAACGTCTGTTTTAATGTTGAAACACAAAATTAAGGGACAAAAGTATACTTATTTATTCTGGATACTGAATTGCAGAAATAGCTGTTCTTAAAAGTGAAAGAAATTCTTGCTAGTGTAAGGAAAATAAAGGGGAAGAAAGAGTGCAGATATGCATGGCTGAGGGTTTCATGCTTTCTGCCCTGAAACTGGGTGCCAACAAACTGTCTGCAAGTAGAGAGAAACAAACTAAGAAATACAGTTAAAGGACAAATATATCTATTTTTAGTTGTTGTAAGGGGGGGGGGGGGAAGATGCAACCTGGTTGAGATTCCCATGAGAATTTTATTGCTTTGCTTAGTTCTTCTGTAAGCAGTCCATATAGCCTATTGCTGAGTATTTCTGGGATATCGAGATAGTCTTTAACAGTACAATTGTGTGCTTGCCTTTAGCATTTTAAAAAAACCTCAGAAGTGATCTTAAAAACAAACAAACAAAAAAACCCCCCAAAACTTGTTGAAGTTAGGCACAGTGGGTTGAATGTATTTCTAAAAATATTCATCGTATGATTTGGTACTTTTGCAAAACAGAGTAATGATGTTAAAATTTGAGTGACTATAGCCTATTCTAGGTCAGTTAAAAGTTGAGAATTAAAAAACTAAATCTTAGAAGTACCATGGCATAATTACTTACAGCCTTTTTTGTGTGGTCTTAAACAGCCACTAAAAGAAATATTCCTACTTTGATCAAATTTTGAAATAACTCTTATATAAATATGCCAACTAGTAACACTTATTTTGTTCATCCTACTATGTCTTTTAAGGCAGAATTTTAAACTGAACTCTTTCTTGACTTAAACTGTTGTGTGTGTCTTGTCTGTCATGACACTTGGCTTTCTATTTTATCCTTCACTACCAGAAAAAAAATGTTATGCATGGTGTAATAGTAGATGTTCTTTGTCTTAAGTCATTAAAATATGTGAGTTTGAGGGGTTCAAGTAGCCCTAAGAAAACTTTGAAGTTTTGATTGTGTGCTGGAGCACATATATTGTGGAGGCAGCATCTTCTGAATTTAGAAGGACTTGTGACATTTTGTCTTAATTCTTCATATTTCCTCTCCAATATAAATGATGGGTGCTAATATATGTGGGATTTTTATGGTTTATTTGGAAACTTTTAACATACAAACTAAACAGCTGAGTAGGTTTATATACTGGAGGTGACAATACATAAACAGCCAGCTTCTGGTCCTGTTAAGAGCCCAACTTGTAATGGAATTAATATTAAAATGCTTTTCCAGTGGAGCTGTGAACTTCTGTAAGTGCCAAAACCAGAAGTATTTTTCTTGGTCAGAGGGGTTTTAAACACAAAACACATCTACAGTATTGGAAAAAAAAAGAAATATATTCATTTTAATGCAAAAATTTTTTTCCCTCTTTAGCTTTTTGCCTGAAGGTTTGTTTGCTTCAGGCAGCCTGGTCAATATCCCATTCAGATAGTAGTAGGGAGACAGTAAGGATGTCAAAGAAATGCAGTATCCTAAAATACCGAAGACTCCTTTGAAAATTAAATTGCAGTCTCTGCTCTAAGTTGTTGTACAGTGACTTCGTCTTGCACCTTGTACAAAAGCTTTCTGTCTGTCATGGAATCCACTAATTATATTCAGTGTTACACAGTAAACATGTGAGAGAATACTGGCTCTGAATGCAGATTTAGTAAAGGATAATCCAGTACAGTGACTGGTGGTTTTTAAAGGCAGCCAAGTCTAATCTGTTCACTGTTGGTTGAAACCTGCCAGGTGAAGATGAATTTTGATGTTAAAATAATGAAATTTTAGATAATATGTTTTAATGAGCTAAATGAGTAAGTGGGAGCTTAACATCTAATTTTAATTTAACCATTTAAAAGATTAGCTGTTAGTTGAAATTATGTTTACATATGTGAAAAATGATGAATAGTGTGTGAAAATGGCGTTTGTATCATCTATAAGCTTCAGTGGTGCTTGAGGGAAGGTTTATGTGGAGAAAGAAGCCTCCAGAAACAAGCTATCAAAACCATATCAAACAGCTGCTTGTTCTAAATCCTTTTCAAGCTGGGGGATCTTTTCATATTAACTTATTGTGCTAAGTGTCTCAAAGACATGCTTTATGACAAGAGCGACTTGTTTTTTTAAATTGATTTGTAACTTCTTGCTGCTATTAGATCCATTTTGTTACGGTTTGCCAGTATGGCCAAAAGCTCCGTGCTGCCTTGGAGAACAGTGGCATAAAAGTTAAGTTTCTGCTCAATATAGATGATTCTGTATGCTACGATGTAAAGTATGCCCATGTGCTCTTAGAGTTTAGCAGTTTAACATCTTCCTGTAACTCTTGGCCTGCTTTTCTCCTGAGAGGAATGAGGGCTGCGAGGCTCGTCATACCTTGAGGCTTCATTGTAGGTTTTGTTATGGTTGCTGTACTGTCACCATGCCAGATTGTTTGCCCATCCTCTAATCCCCCATTTCAATGGCAATCTAAAAAGCACAGCTATTAATATCTCCAGTAAGTGTTATTCAGAAGATACAGCTAATCCCCCTATATACTCAATTGCTGCTCTTGTGAAGACAAAAGTATTTGGAGTAATGTTAGCCTGAACCCTATTCAGGTATTTAAAGTTTCCCAATAAGCTTTAATATTTCTAATATAGCTGTTGTACTAGATGTGACTGAACAGCAAAGTCTTAACGGTCATCAAGCAGAATAGGTTCTGTTCATTGACAGCAGTATTGCAGGAAGCTTTCTGGGCAGCTGGCTGATCAGCTTGCAGCACTGTTACTTTACAGACCCTTGTGGGACCTGGAGCTTCTACGATGTCTGCAGTTGCCTGTAATTCAGCTCTTTAGAGAAGCTCGGTGGAAATGAGCATAGAGAGCATTTTTTTCGGTAGAAAATGGCATAGAAATCAATGGCAAAGTATTCTTGTGAACACTTGTATACAGTAATTTTAAATACATGGAAAACCTTGGGTTTTGGTCTGCTTTATTCATGGCAAATTATTGTTTTTCCAGAAATAGTAAGGCTTTAAATGTCACTTGTTTGTGATACTCTGCTTTAGCTAAATCACCAAACAAATGCAGCAGACATCTAAAGGTGTATCATTTACTGATCACCACAGTAGAAAAATAACATGCCCTTTACCCTAGTACATATTTTTCTTGGAGAGTCCCAGAAAATTCAGCTTCCATTCTACCTGTGTTTTCTGCGGCTGAAAGCTGCTTTCCGTCAGCTTTCAAGAACAGCTTTATGTGCTGAGCTTTGCTATATACTTCCGCATAGAGATATTTAATGCATACATGTCCTTAAAAGCATTTTTTTTCAATAGCTTGGCAGATAGTGCTGCAATACTTTATTATACTTGTACTTTCAATGAGAATGTTCTCTAAAGGCTGGTGGCTCCAGCTGATCCGCTGAATGCTGAGCACAGAATTGTAATTCAGCAGCATGGGGGAGGGCCATGTTTGCCGTAGCTGCTCACTGGATGTTGCTTAATCAGCATGAAACTATTAGCAAATTCTTGCCATCTCAGCTATAATGTACTGCTAATAGGTTTGCTTTATTGCATAGGATAGTCGAAAAGGCCTGGAATGTTTTAGTAACTTTAAGTAGCATAACACTCCTCTTAACGAAGTTTGACAGCATTTTCTAAACTCCCTCACGCTGTATGACAAGAGTACCATAAATGCGTTCCTGTTACTAAGTGCTGGTAACTTATCTGTGTCTTTTCCTAACAAAAGTTTTCTTATGTGAAAGCTTTTGATGCAATTTTACATTCCAATGTATATAAAATAAGATTCCTGGCAATGAAAGCATCTGTATAATTAGTCCATTTTAATGTACTCTTAATTTTGTCTAAAAATTATGTATTTGTCAGAAGACTTTGTAAATCTTACTTCAGTCAAAAAAAAAAAAACAAACCCAAACCAACTTTTGTAAGGGTTGTTTTTGTCTTTTTTTTTTTAAATTACACCCTACACCCCCCAGTATTTTAGGATGTGCTTTGTCACCTGGGGCATGCAATTCTACAGTATTAATCCAGCAGTGCTGCTCATAGTCAGAATGGCTCTAGTTTAAATGTAGTACCACACATGGGAAGACCAGATGCCATCTTTATGATCAGTGCATCTTTGACAGACCTTGTCCTGACTGATCTAACTATGACAGCAGGCCTTTGGAGATGGAGCCTGTACTTGAAATATCAAAATATTTGGCTGCCGCCCCCCCCCCCCC
>NW_010972436.1:13962239-14083594 GCF_000737465.1 Haliaeetus leucocephalus | reverse complement strand
TCTATGAGTCTCGGTTGCGTGTATAAATAAGTTTTTGTCCCGCCCCCCCCCCCCCCCCCCCCCTTATTTCTGGCAGGCTGCACCTCTTTGTTTCAGCTTTTCATAAGAGGTCTTTCATCCTATGTACAACTTTGTTTGAGAAGGACCTGCAAACAAGTGGGGGGCTTTCTGTTAAACATTTAATTATGATTAATTGTTGATACTTGTCTGAAGGAATGAAATCAGTACAGAAAGCTGGAATAAGTGTGTGGTTTGGGGTTTTTTTGTGTGTGTCCTGTTACTTACACAGTTGGCTTCTACAGAAAACACAGTATTTTATGTTGAACAGATAGTTCCAAGCCTTTTAAGTAAGTAATTTCAATTTAGGATGTCAAATGTTAGGTAATGGGCTAATATTTTTCTTTTTCTCTTTGAGTTATCAAAGAACTCAAAGATAACACAGTGAGGGATAATTGTAGTGACTTCATTGTCTGATTTATACCAAAAGTTGTAGAAAAAGTTACAGTGAAGCAGAGGAAATATTTCTGTTGATCATGTTAATTATCAGTCTAATCTACAAGTGTTTTCACCTCAATATACCCCCCTAAAATGGGTGCTTAAAAAAATAAATATTCTGAACTATGTTATGGGGAACTTGGCTGACATGCTGTGCTGTTTAACCATCCTTTGTTTCAGTTTTTGTACCAGTGTATAGTTGGAAGTACTGAAGGGGAGCTGCTTCCTATTAAGTAGATCTGAGGAGTCAGAAAATATATTTTAATTTGATTACTGAAAGCTTGATGAGATGTTAATTCTCAGAGCACCTAATTTCTTATTTAAAATCAGGTAGCTTTTCTACAGAGTGGGCCTGTAACCTCTTGATATTCTCATGGTGCTTAACCACTAATCCATATGGGTGCCTGTTCAACAGTAATCATACTAGCCTGGCAGTGGAGGTACTTTCAGTGTTTTGTTTATGGTTTTTTCCTTTGTCATAATTTTAGGTGAATGTTAAGGTTTGATTTATTTTTATTTTTAATTTTTTTTAATTTGAAATGCTCAATAGTTCAGGTAGGACATGAGGGACAATTAGAACCTGTTCTAACACCTCTTTTGTAATGTGTACCAGCAAACATCATACAGTAATTTTCTGTGTGAAACCTGTAACTGTTATGTTTAAAGATGATTGTTGGAGGAGGGGAGATACTTAGATTTAGTTTTGGCTTTTGAGGGTGAATGGCTGTGCTAACCTTCTGGGGATAGGCTTAGTCTGTTGTTGAGGAACCCATTTGTTATTATTTGAATATTCTGGCCTACGCTTTTTTTTTAAAGTAAGTTTCTAGACCATGTGATGCTGCCTTAGTCTCCTCACCAGTTCTTTTATTTAAGATACAATAGGCATACCATAGACTGTATGCACTGATGCTAGTTTGTGGTTCTTTCTCAATTACTGTAGCATACAATCCACAGACTTTTTTTTATCCTAATGGCCACATTGAAATTATATTTGAGCTGCAAAAATTACAACTGACTGCTTCTGAACAAATAAATATTGAAGTTTAGATTGCACTGCAGTTACTCAGAAGCTAAAAAAAGCCAAGCAAAAGTCCCAAAGCTCAGTTCACTTAGTTTGCAAGACCTCTATTTGTATTACAAAATGCAGCTTGTTTCATCATTTGCTTATTTGCAACTTTTGAGGGAACACAAGTGACTTGAAGTTTCCTGTAAGTGCTGCAGCTGTGAAAGCGAACCAGGGGGAAATGGCCACAGGTCTCAGTAAAACTGCTCTTCATTAAACATGTAGGGCTTGCCATCTAACTTAAAACTTTTTTTTTTTTCAAATTGCACCTGGAATTGACTTACCAGCTCCATTTCTGAGGACTGTGAAGTGATAATTCATAGTCAAGGAAGAATAACTGAAGCACAAGCATTTGGAGCGTTTCAGGATGTTGCTTTGGGTGACTTAAATTCTGTGCTGGAAAGCTTTTTAGTCTAGAGAGATGATTTCACTGCCTTTGTGATTGTCTCTGAACACAGTAGTGGGTTTGGCCAATGTTGAACTTGCCTGCTCTGAAAAAAATCTATGTATTAATCCCACAAAGTATAGCATTGTGTATATCTTCCTATCTGTTTATTTTGCATCTTACTAATTTTTTGGGGTTAACCACCTCAGTGAACAGGACAGGAACCACTATGGGGTTGATGTGACTGAGTGAATGGTGGCATGTCCTTATTTTTCTGAAATCTGAGAAGCTCAGTTCTCTAAAACTCATCTCTCAGATCTGTGGGAATGTCTGAAATCGGAAGCATGACTAGATCCGGTGGAAACTTCTTGCTTTATCCATGTCAGTTTTGCTATTGTCCTCAGCCTTTGGGTTTTTTTGGGGGGTGGGGGGTGGTGGGAGCAGGGAGGAATCTCCCCTTTCCTTGCTGGTATGTTTCTGAAGTTATAACCCTTCTGGGTTGTAACTTATTTTAAGTATTGATATACCCTGGAGGTTTGCAGAGGAGAGGAAATATAGCATCTTTTCTTGCTTTAATTGATTAAGATATTCCCACCGTACCTGACCCAGGTTTTTCTACTAAAAATTAATATTAGTAATATGGATTTTTAATTAAGTTTTGCAAGAAGTGACTATAAGCACTCTGAACAATGTACTGTTCCTATTTTTCTTAAAGAAAAATAAAATAAAAATTGAGAGACATGGCAGTCCAGCATAGCTGAGACTATATATTAGACCTTTGCCTCGCTAAACTTTCCATTCCATCTCATTTGATGACAACTGTGGCAAAAGTATCCCTTTTCTGCCTAATTCTGTAAGGTAATATATTAGATACAGAGTGATAGGCTTTTTTTTGTGCCTGTCCATGCAGACTGGTGGAAGATCTCGAGCATTGCCAGAACTGGCAAATGCCTCACTGGTAAGTGGGCAACTCACACCGTAGTCTGTGCAACAGCTGAGTTCCCTAGATGTGCTTATTTTGCAGTTACCTCGGTTTACCTGTTGCCTGAGATAGTCATAATGAGTAAAGCTTACCATCAAGTTTTATCTTGTAGGTGCATCAGGCATCAGTATGATACCCTTTTTCCTGCAGTTGGAAGGGCTTGGGTGGCTGTGAGGAAAATGTTTTGGTTTATATTGTATATATAAAGTATTGCATGTGTTGTATTTTGTGTTAAAATAGTTTTTCTCAAACTACTAACAAAAAAACTTTCTTCAGAGATGTTTTTTTGCTCCAAGTGGAGGACTTAAGATAGTGAGCAAAATTGTATTTCTCTCTTCACTCTTATCATTCATACTACTACTGTGCTCTGTACTCTGAGGTGACAGGAAGAGCTGTCCTTACTCAGCTTAAAAATCTTTGTTATTATCCATCTGAGCTACTTGGGGTACTACTTTCTTCCTTTGATGGCATGTGGCCTCTTCTACTTCAGGTATGTTCTTTAATGCTCCGATCACTATGGTACTATATTGCTCGTTCTTATAGGCTGTTGATTTTTCCTACCAAAAAGCAAGGATTTAAGCCTAACATTTTAGTTGTGCATAGTTGTACAATAAAACAGCTTCTTACTGTACGTTTTTAATAGCTTGCTCCATTTGTTTCTAACTTCAGATGTGAATGTGCTGCCTTTCAGGATGAGGGTTACAAATGTGTGAAGCTATACAAAACCTTGTGAGAGTAATGAAAATAGAGACCCCCCCCTCCCCCCCAACGTGGTTCTTTCTCACTGCAGAGGGACAGAAGCAAGAATCCCAAAAGTGCTCTTGAAAGTTGTCGACTAACCTGCACTCAAGGAGAATTCCCTATTTTCCTGCTCAGACTGTTCCAAGGTTTCATTCCTTGTACCTTGCTTCCCTCCATACCTAAGTTAACTTTTTTCTTAATTTAGCCCGTTGTTCCCCGTCCCCCCTGTCCCTGGCAGAAATAGACGCCTCTTGACTTATTATTGTTTCTATAACTGATTCTGTTTTAGGCGTTTGAAGGTAATGCCTTTTTCCAGCCACCTTTGGAGTTTAATGATGCAGCTAAACCCCCTTAAGAGCTAACAGGTTCTGAAAGACGGGGTCTCGCTCTCCTGTCTCCCAAGTCATTCAGATACTTCAAAGACAACTCTAAATATGTTTTTGTTTGGTTTTTGGTTTTCAGAGTCTCAACGGGATTAACTTACTGCCATTCTAGTTTCTTCTGTCAGCTTGCTGAAGGGGTCACATCAACATTGTGGAGAGGAAGGGAGATGTCATTGCTCCTCTTGGTCGCAGTTGGCCAGTAGACCAGCTTAGCTATATCTTAAAACTGTATCAGTGGTCTTTTATTTTCTGAAAGAAATTTGTGTTTTTTCTTGTTTTCTAAACGTCGAGTTGTTGGCTGAGTCCTTTGAACTGTGCACTGTATTAATTTGGTGACATGAACTGAATTAGCAAAAGAATTTGCTGAACTTCTGGTATAAGCAGAAGTGTCAGTGTGGCTTCTGCTTTTCTGCACAAAGGAAATTCTTTGCTTGTGTGCATGGGGAGTTAGGGTAACTAACTCATTTGAAATGGCAAATTACTTTTCTCTTGGCTTTTCTTTCTGCTAAGGTGAGCAAACCAGTTCTTCCAAAAGGAAAAAGAGCAAAAAAGAGATTTTTTTATTTTTTTTTAATAGTAGATATTCTGATGTGTTAAAGATAGCTGTTGAAAAATTTGCCTGAAATTAGAAGTATGGAAACAATCAGGACTTTTTGGGTATACAGACTTAAGAACAATTATATCCTGAGATTCATATTTCCCTAACCCAGGTCTGTTTTATGTTAGAGTATGAATAAATTACTTGATGAACAGGTTTTGTCATAATTTTTCTAGACTTTGGGTATATAATTTGATTTTTGGTTTGTAGAGGTATAGAGCTAGCATGACACTATGTAAAATGTTGTTCTTCAAATCATATATTCTGAAACCGTATAGCCAGTCAGGATCCCTAGAACATACTTTTCAGATGTTGCTCTTAGTTTATAAATTGGGTGGCATTGAAACTTGTTTCTCAGGTTTTAATATAATGTTTATGAAAGTTAGTGTAAATAGCTACACTGGCTGTTTTCTGAAGGGATTGCCTGTTTAGTCCCAAGTGGGACATTCTAATCAAGGAAATTACCTACTGGAGATTTGGGGCACATGAGTAGTGCAGTACCTTGGGAGTAGTAGTTGCAAGTAATAAACTCAGGGAAAGCTCTGAGAAGCAGATGTGGGGGGTAGCAGCTGCCTGGGTGTTCAGGAAAGGGTAGAGCCTACCAGTTGCACAACAGAATATATTATTGTTAATATATTAGTAAGGCAAGCCAACAGAAATTACTCTAGTATCTGATTTCATACTATACCATGGTTGCTTCCTAGGCCAGTTAGCTGTGTTATTCACTGGGGTTTGCTGCCTCAAGTTATTCCTATAACATGTTTCCAGTGTATCGGTAAGTGTGCTGATACATTAGCATTGTTCATCCTGTTTGAATACAGGTGATGTTCTGCAGCTGCATATGTTATTAAAAACTTTAAAGCGTTGCAGTTCATAAGCTCAATAAGATATTTTGAAATTGTTCTAACACATAACAAAGAAATACTAGCATAACAAATGCTTGCAGAATTTGCTGCTACAAGCAACATTTAGTGAAGCAGAGTTTCACACAAGTGAAATCTGCTTTTACAGCAGAGTAAAAGGACAACAGCTGTAAATTGTGTGGGAGTTCTGCATTTTCTTGTCAAATGTTTGGCATTAAAAACCCTTTCTGACAGAACACAGATTTGGTCGCTGCTGTGTTTTAGAACTGTCTTTTGCAAATTGTTCTTTTCTCTATTTAAAAAAAGCAAACCAACCCTTAATATTTGGAAAGTAAGCCATTAATATACACATATACAGGTTTTAAATTCTTAACGGGTCTGGCTTCCTTCTGTTTCAAATAGTAGAATATTAGAATTTTTTGTTCTACTGAGTCACGGGTTTTTGGTAACTTGCATGGTAGTACTTAGACTTCATTCTGTTTGATCAAATGGTACTCAAGGCTTTTGAGCTTGCCCAGTAATACAACTTCAGTAACTTTTGAGTAACTTGGGAATATTATCAGAGGTGATGTTTACTTTCCCATCTGCACTTTCCATGGGTGTGTGGCTTTACACTGCTTTGTGTAAGCACTGGACCCTCAAAAGTATGCTTAAATGCTATGGGATCTGTACTTTGGAAAATGTAAAGTGTAGAAAAAATTGCTATTCAGTTTGAAGTGACTTAAACTAATGGAAACTTTCTTGACCTTTAAGCTATTATGAGTTCAAATAACACCATTCTATCCCCCCAATTATATTTCATATGAGCTAACTTTTTAGATGTGCTATGGTACTGTAATGGTGACACATAGAGGTGTTCCATGAAGATGCTAATAATCTAATGTGTCTTAAAAAATACTTTGATCTCTCTGAGGCAGATGAGATGTATGGCTATACATTAGATCAGTTAAAACAGTAAATGGCTTGTTAAGCGAGGGCTTTCCAGTACTTCTGAAACTTAAGAGATCATTCTGCTGTATCAGTTATTCTGCTGTAACACTTCTAAAACAACTGAAGAACTTGTTGTGCTCTTGTGATACTGCCCTTCTGAAAAGCAGTAACTGTTGGCATATTATAGGGCAGTTTTCCACTGGAGAAAGCAAGTTCGGTTTTTTTGGTGTGTTCTTAGTGTACTATCTTAGTTTTTATAGAAAATAATCCTTGAGAGATATCACAAATGATTCCCAACGGCTTTATTCTTTACAAATCTGCATTCAGACATGTACTGCGGGTTCCCCAGAGGTCAAGAATTGACAGCAGTTAAACTAAAACACAGAATAAACTTGGTGTTTCTGCTAGTATTGTTGAGACATCCTTATTACAGAACCAACTTGATACCACTTCCATGAAGGTGGAGGAAGAATAAATGTGTAAATCTACTACTGTATGGCATGTCCAGGTTGTTCAAGGTGCTGGCTACATTTCTGAAATAGGTTACAGATACTACATTATGTCTGTTGAAAGCATCAGTGTTTTATGTGGTGAAGTGGACAGGGTAAAAAAGGAGTGAAGGAAATCTACTGGCTGACTTTTCAACATTGTTAAATTCGGCCACTTTCCTAATTGGGGTAAGCTTGCTGTGTAAGCACGTATGAAGCAAAGTGTTTCATATGGTATTTAAATTTTCTACTATAGGAAAAGCAGCTTTGTATATATCCTTGGACAAAAGCTTTTTTATGGAAGGGAGAAGCTAGATTGTGCAAGTGGTGAAGTACAAGCACGGTAAACACTGTCATCTTTGTGCGTGTTTCACAAAGGATCTCATTGTAAGATCTTATTTCCGGTTTTTAAAATATTTGACATCACTGTTGCAATCTTTCGATCAATTATATACTTTCTTTTATTGCTATAAACTTCTGAAGTTCATATGTAATAGTTTTGCTCACTGAGATGGTTATGAGCACTACAGAAATGTGAATGGGAAATCTGTAGGGTGTACAGGAAGAAAAGGTTTCCCATTGATTTTCTTTCATCGGTCTGTTATGATGGATGATCTGGGAGTGTTGTCTCTGGTACTCAGAGACACAGCCAAGTGCTCCCCTCTGTAGCAAGCCACGGCGTGCCAGAGAGCCCTCCTGCTGCAGCAGCTTTCCGCTGCTGTTTGTAAGTGCTTGTGAATGTGACAGAAGCAGCCACCTCTTGGCTTTCTGTGCTGCGGGATTTTTGCAGTACAATTTAATAAATCATTGTCTTGATGAGTATGAAAATAATTTAAGGCACTTCTTTTGGGCTACTGAGAAAAGGGAATGTTTCTAGTTTTACAGGCTTTTTGCTATGCATTTAGATTTAATTTTTTTAATTGATAAGGCATTACAATACCACCAGATGAAGACTTATGTTTTTGGCAACTTTGGGATTTCTTTTTTGTTATGGGAGAGCTAAAGCAGAAGGGAACTTAAGCGGCTGAAATAACACAAGCACATTCTGGCAGAACACGACATCCCATGTACTAAGACTCTTTGTTTCATAAAACAAAATATTAATAGATTTATTTATATTAAAATGCCTTGTATGTAAATATCTCCGGAAAAAGAAGAAAGTAATAGCTCAGCCTGTAATTCAGTGTAAGTAATTTCCAAAATTGACCAAAAGATAGAATTAAGTAAATCAGATGCTTAATTTTCCTGTTTTCAATCTGCTGAATAGTGATTGACTAGCCATTTGAAACAATTACTTTGAGTGTACCTGCTTAATATTTAAATTGGACATTTTAAACATTTAACTGTTGAATGGACTTTACTAGGCAAATTTATTTGAATGCTTGGTATGGGATGATTTTAATTCTGCATTGCTTTGTAATGTCGTTTATTTTTTCTTACCACTTTATAATGCAAATCAACTGAACACAAGAACTTAAATGTATTTAAATATTTGCATTACTATAGCTTGTCTGAAATTTATAGTCAACTAGTAACAGGCTTATAATATTTACTGTCATCTTTTTATGCATTCCTTAGAACTTAGAGAGTGAATTATCCAGTTAAGGTTGGAGAAGGTTAGTGCATTAAAAAATTGTTTGGGTTCCCATTTCAATTTGGCTTGTTAAATTAGTTTGCTCTCTTTACCTCTGACATAGTAGAAGACTTGCTGAAAAATCTCCCTCATGGTTTTTTGGGTATTACAGCAAGTTTTAAATGTGCCTGAGTATGTCAGAAAGTAAGTAGCGTCCAGAACATGTTTGTGAAAACATAAGCCAAGAGCAGAAAGAGGAAGGAGGAGATGAGCTAATTATTCTAGTTGAAGCTGTCACTTCGTGAAAATGAAACTGCAGAGTTTTTGAGATTTCTTTATTCAACAGGAATGATATAAAAGCTGGTATTGAAGTCGCAGGCCTTCCTAAAAGGACAGTGGCGATTCCTTGGCAAGAAGCTCGGTTGTTGAGGGAACTGGGATGCTTCATTGCCTGTCTTGGGATGCTGTGGGATGTGCCTGTTATCCTCTCTTCAGCTTGCTGCTGCAGAGAGCCAGTATTCACTTGTTTTCCTTCAGCGTAATGCTGTTCTTTTGCATGAGTATGGACCATCTGTTGCTTGTAACTTCATAAAGAGTATTAAGATGAGATTTGCTTTTTTAAAAAATTTTTTTAACAATTATTTTTAGCAGCTGATTTCAGCAATTGGAATGCTGCTACTGAAATGGAAGCTTTTGATTTTAAGTTCATAACACTAAGAAAAGCTGCAAATGGAGGCATGCCACTAAAGCAATTTATTTGTAAAGGAGGGAAAATCACGTGTGGTAGGTCAAGTTTTGCAGGCTAGTATTGCAGTTATGTTCTAGAAGTTTTTGTCTTGGATTTAAGTGCTATAAAAGGAAAAAGGTAATTGCCAGTTTCAAGGAAACTATGTTTTCTTTTAATTGCGGGCATGCTCGATGCAGTGTGTTCTCATTGTATGAAAATAAACCAAAAGCATTTTTAGGTGGTGGATAGGGAAGAGTTCTGTAGTCCTTGCTTCTCCCAGCACTGCAGTCTTACCCTGTTGGAGTGCACTGACCCTCCACCCTTTTTTTTTTTTTTTTAATTTTCCTTTAATTTTGAACACTTAAACAAATACTGCCATCTGAAAAAAGCCATTTGTATAAGGTAACATTAAAATTTAAGGTGTCCTCTGGGAAGCTGATACGCATTTTGGTAATTAAAAGTACCTTGTGAAGTATAGTACGTTTGCTTTTCATTGCAGTGCGTTCAAGTGCTCAGAGGCCTGATAGTGTATCTGTGGCCTTTGTTGAAAATGTTGACTGTTCGTTCATGAATGATTAACAGGTTGTTTTATTTAAAGGCACATATCTGCTTCCTACTGTGTCAGTATAAAAACTATGTTCTGAAAAAGCTGTGTGTACAGTCTCTGTTTGAAGAATGTTGTGTGTTGATCCTAGAAACCTTGTCCTGCCTGCATGAAACTCTCTTCCTTATCAATTTGCAAAGATTCAGTGCCAGCAGACTTTTCTGTGAAACTGAACTTATATATGGCAGATTTCTAAAGTATTAAAACACAGAGCATTACTGAGCTCAGGGAGAGGTCCTTATATTCATAAAGTTGTCATAGTGCTTAATAGGCTGTACCATTTTCATTCAAGTTGTAGCATCATAGAAGTATTTCTGCTTTCTAATTTTTCTTTATCACATTTCTAGCAAGAGTCCTTCACTGTTCTTAGCAGGAGAAAGCAACATGAAAAACTGTGAAATCCATATCAAATAGCAAATGAATGTTGAAATGTTTTGAGTATAAGGCGTTTTGTGTGTGCGTGTATGGGCCTGTTGAAGGACGTGTTCTTGTGATTCTGATAGTGAGAAAACAAAGAGTCTCTTTTGATAGATTTAATTCCATGTTTATGAGCATTTGGAGCTTGTTAGTGCAAAAGTGAAGCTCGGGAGTGAAGTTCTATCTGGAAGTCCTCAGGTACATACAGAGCTGTTTAGTGTTTAGCATATATATTTAAGTTTCCCTTAACGGTGTATGTCTGGTTTTGGGAAAACGCTCATGGAAGTGGTCAGAAACTATTTTGATCTAGATAATGCTTTCTCTGTTCGGATTTATACATTGGTAATGAGTAATGGGTTTGGTAAATGAAAGGAATACAGTTAAATTAATATGCTTTTTTGGCTTGAAACTATTAAAGGTTTTTGCAGAACACAGTCTTGGAACTTAAAACAGGCATCTGAGAGGAAAGGAGATGGTGGAGGGCCGGGTTGCTCTGCGGGGACATCTAGTGGGACCTGCCTCTCTGCAGGACTCTCCTTCCCAAGCTGCTGGGGGGAGAGGATTGACCTTCCTGTCGACACTGACGTAGAAAGTACACTAAAGTTAATTACAGGAAACTTCTGAGCTTCCTAAAAGCTGTTTTTCTCATCAATAAATGAGAAATTCTTCACAAAATTACCCTTGATAAGGTTGGGTGCTGTTGAACTGAGCATTATTGTAGATGTAAAACGTACCTCCTTGTGTGGCTCAAGGTATGAGGAAGTATTATTGTATGTTACGTGGTTATTTAAAATAGTTCCTGGTAAGAAAGTTGTATCCCTCAAAGACGTACTTATAAGCTAAGCTGCGTGTTGTAGTTAGATTGATGGCTTTGCATTTTCTTATGCTTCGCTGAAAGCAGTAACTTACAGGTGCCTTTCAAAAATCCGGCAATTCTCCCCAAAGAATCTGTCAGAAGAGAGTGCAACAGGGAATGGAAGTAGCTGGAGGCTTGGTTGGCAGGTCAGTTAGCTGTCTTGTTTGTTGTTCAGGACAAAAGTTCTGGCTTCCCTTGAAAACCAGAAATTGGTATATTGAGTTTGGAAGTACTGAGCATTCAGAAGAAAACCCCTCATTATGCTTTCATATCATGTTGCTGTTTTAAACTTAACTACTATACTGCTTGAATTATGTGGCAGTACGCTGGCTGTGAGCTTCCAGTATTGGCTTAGCATATACACGTCCTGCAGTTTCATCTGGAGTTGTTCTGGGTTTAATGCTAAAACCGTTGAAAACCTCAGTGTGAAACCTTTGAGCCATATTCCTATGTGTTGCTTGAGGAACTGTTCTAAAAACTATATTGAGCATTCTGTGTCATAGGCTTTCTATTTGGAAAACACTTTTATTAATACACAGAACTGTTCTTTTAATAATGGCACTTCATGTCTTAATTAAAACAAAAAAGCAACTGGCAAATGCAGGCCAGACAGCAAATCCTTCTTATTGCCTTGTGTGGAAGAGCAATTGTAGGAGGACGGGAGTGTTGTGCGAGCCACCAGCCTCCCGCTGCAGCAGCCAGGGTGTTTGATGGTGCTGCTTTTGCCAATTACTTGAAATAGAGGAAGAACCTGAAGGTTTGTGCATTTGCCGGTGCAGGTGTATGTTGTGGCTTCAAATGACAAGCTTAGGGGTTTAATGGCAGGATGATTTATGTGGGAAATGCAGCTCTGCAGGCCGGTTGGGAAATGAATGCAGAAACTGCCTCTTGAAAGAGGAGACCTCTAGGCTGCTCTCGCAGCATCCCAGGGAATCGAGGTTCATCCCTGAAGGCAGCAGAGTGATGTTTCATTCATAGTAGCATTTTGTATGGTGTTACTGCTTTCAGGAGCAACTCCACCAAAGGTGGCCATTCTATCCTCCTCCTCCTTCTCCTCCTCCTCCTCAAAAAAAAAAAAAAAAAAAAAAAAGGCGCTGGGGGTTGGAGACTTGGATAGTAGAAAAATAGCCTCTTACTGCTCATCAAGTTTTATAACAGCTGGTTTTTTTTTCCTTTGAATTAGGTAGAGGAGGATACTAATTGGTTTTGGCGCTCTTATTTTGCCAGTGCTGCAATTTTTTTTTTCCCTTTTGTGGTTTGCCTTAAACATACTGTACTTGCTATATCTAGTAAGCTGTGTTTTCTCTTTTAAAGGCACACAAAACAAGTCCATGCCTGTTTTAATCTCATTAAGTTCCTCTCTAGCTGTTTCCCTTTTGGTTGTGCATATTGCCCATATTTGGTTCTAGCTATGGTGCAATCAGTTTATATCTGATTGTGTGGTATGCTAAGCTGTCTTGCCTGAGCAAACCCTGATAATTTATGATTAGATGTGGCCTAGATTAGCAGCTTATGATTTTAATGTTTAAAAGTACATTATAAAAGATCTTTTATGTAATGCAATATGTTATTTTTTCCTGTGAAAGATGCAACAAGAGGCACAAGGACTTGCCTGCAGCAAAGCTTCTGAATTAAAACAAAGCAGGGGGAAGGGATGGTATAAATTATGTAGTTCCTTCCTTTAGAGTGCCTAAATAATGTGTCCTAAAATACAGAGATGGCAGTGCATTACCAGGAAACTATTCGATTTGGTTTAATAACAAGCTGCTTTCCCAATCTCATAATCACAGCTCTTATATTCTGCCTGGTGTGTTTTATATACTTGTATTATACCTTAAAAGTGGAACATCTGAAAGTCTATTTCTCTCCTAAACACTTTAGTGGCTTATTTGAAAGTACTTGTGGTTTCAGTGAGTGCCATGGACTTTTAACCATGCTTTCTACTGGCCTTCATGTTAGCAAACTATTTATTAATGAGAAATCAGGGTTTTGTTTTCTTGTTGGTATTTGTTGTTCTACTTGTGTACATGTATATGAATAAAATTAGGTGGATAAGAATATCCACTTAGAAGAGAGTGGTAATTAGAACACTCGGTGATATTGCCTAAAATATTTAAATAAGCATCTGTTTGGAAAGGCCTACAGGTAAACTGTCCAGGTGTTTTCCAGAGTCTCTTAGTCACAACATTGTGCTCATCTTTCTAACTGAACTGTCTGTTTAGATCTGCCTGAGAAGATAGAAGTGCTGCTTTACATTCACCATCATCTGTACTAGCAGTGAGGGAGAAAGGTTGGGGAACCATCTTTGCTTAAGAAGTGGCATCTCAGAAATGCTACGTTTTGTCTTGAACAAGATCACATTACTCACAGTTCCTGAGCAATACCTGAACTGTAAAGCTGAAGTTTTTCAATAAGGCAAGGACATAATTATTTTCATGATGATGCCAGTGTATTTC
Organism: Haliaeetus leucocephalus; assembly: GCF_000737465.1. Classification (NCBI taxonomy): domain Eukaryota; kingdom Metazoa; phylum Chordata; class Aves; order Accipitriformes; family Accipitridae; genus Haliaeetus; species Haliaeetus leucocephalus. The sequence continues at coordinate 14,070,033 of NW_010972436.1, read as the reverse complement.
AAATCCACTGTAAGACATAATTATCAGCTGTCATCTGGAGATATGCTGAAAAATTGTTTCAGTGTTAAATAAATATAGCTTGTGCTATCTACCTTATAGTTAATAATCTCATGTTTTCACATCCCAGCATCTTGTGGCTGTCCTTTGTGCTTTTGTACTTAACAACAAAAAAGGGAGTTTGTTGGTTTGTTTAACTACTGTAATATATTCTGATTTGCAAGGGAGCATTCTAAAACTCATTTGCTCTTTAACAATACATTTCTTCTCTCAATAGCCAACTACTCCACCAAGCCAAGGGAGGCCTGATTCACCAGTTTATGCTAATTTACAAGAACTGAAAATATCTCAGTCTGCACTTCCACCACTACCTACAAGTGCTCCGGTCCAAATAAATGGGGAATGGGAAACTCATAAAGATACGACAGGACGCTGTTATTACTACAACAGAGGATCACAGGAACGAACCTGGAAACCTCCACGGTGGGCCCGAGATGCAAGCATTAATAAAGGGGATTCCCAGAGCCATGCAGATCATGAGGTAGTTCCTTCTGAGATCACAAGCAATGAGATTGTAATGCATATGAATGCTGTTTTGCTATGGAATTTGGTATCGCTGAGTTTCAAGGTGTCAAGGAGTGTCTTCATTTGTCTTTCTGGTCATGTGTCTTGGTATGAAGTAGTACACAATTTAGCTTTTCAGTTGTTTTTGTATACAAGAATGCATAGATGAACTGTGTACAAGAGTAGTAAGTTGTAAAAATGCCTTACAGTCCCTCAGCAGGTATTGCAGCTTTTCCTTTAAAGGTAAAGGAAAACTAAGATATTTTGAAACTAATAGGACTATAAATGATGATAGAGTAAGACAACCATTCTAAGTTCTCTGACATGGAGTGCGTTCTCTTTCCCAGTGTATTTGCCACATTTCTGGGGGGAGAAGGAGGGGGAATGTGACAGTGCTTCTAGCAGCAGTATTTATGGGGATGCATTGAAAAAGGCAAGGGGAATTTTTTATTGTTATCAATATCAGTTAAATACACAGTAAAACAAAGGCAGGGGATATAGAGGTGTTTGCTACTGCTTGGTTAATGCTGTGGTAGAAAATTTGAGTATGAGATGCTTTTCTTATAGAGGAAAATATTTTTGAGGGAGGAATTAAGGTGGATTTAGAAGTTAAGATGGATGTAGAGAACTCCAGAGTTCTGGACTCAAAACCAGACTTAATGGAGTTCCACAGCAGTTTCCATCTGCATCAAAAATACTGGCGTAATTGAAGCTTCTATCAAATTAAAATATATTGATTTTTATTTTCATACTTAGATTTATACTATTAAAAATTTATATATTCTATGATTCTTTTAAAATTTTTATTTTTTTTTAAAGTGGCATATGTGACTGTTCAAACTTGAGTTTTATTTAATGAATTCTTGAAGAGGTGGAATAATTATAGTGAATATAAAAAGCAAGTTTAGTGGGATAACTTGTTGCAGCAATTTATTTAACCATTTGCTGAAGAGATTTGAATTTACACACTTGTGAATGATTTCTGCCTTGGGTAGCTGTAGAACAATCTAGGAGAAAGGGCAGTTAAAGGAGAAATATTTTGTTATCAACTTGTGTTAACTTTGAGAAAATCCTTTTCTTTGTTCTGTGAATGATATTCTAGAGAAGAAGAGAACATTAAAATTACTGTGTTAGAAGCTCTGCCTAGCCAAGTGTCTAGGTGCAAGGGTAGCAAATACTGATGGGGGGAGGAAATCCACCTTAGCTTTTGGCAATTAGCCGTAGGAGCTTTTGACTAAATTACATTCAGGCCATAAACATATTCTTTAGATATCACAATGGATTTTTTTTTTGTTGCTTTTGCAAAACTTTTTGGCAAAGCTTTGCTGCAGACCTTGCTTAAGAGAGTTGAAGATTATCATGGAGTTATTTATGTTAAAAGATGATTTGGGCTAATATTTGAGGTGCAGATATATTCTGTGCAGCCAGTTGCTAGGGAGAGCCAGACAGTGGTGTGTGTTTATCTGAACTGCAGTGATTCAGATAAAGCAAAGGAATAGTTGGGAGATGGATATTACTATTTAAATACACTTAAAATAGTGCTCTTGTGTTCAAACAGTACTTGGGTTAATCAGTTTCCTGATTGAAAGAAAAAGCAAACATTTATCAAGAAATCTTCTACATATTTCATTTTTATATACCCTCTTCAAATATGTATAGTTTAGGTGGATTTCCTCCTGAGCCTATGAGAATGTTTAGTTTTAAAATTTAGTTGTGGACTGCTCAGAAATTTTAGATTGCTGGAATCCCTGTCGTAGAAGTCTACCTCTGCGATGGTAGTGCCAGAAACAGGAGAGAAAGGAAAAAGGGACCCTTTCATTGCCTTTGGCAATGGCCTTCATAGCAGCTGTGACATCCGCAAGCATTTAAACAGCCAAATTTTCTTGCCACAGGCTAGTGGCAGCAACAGGTAAACTGGTGAAATGTTTGTGGTTGTCACTTTGGTATCTCTGCCAATGGTCTTATTAATTTCTCACTGGCTATTCTTCTGCTGGATAAGGCTCTGTTTTTAGTCTGGATAAAGTGATTGATTTTTTTCAGTAGTAACTTTCCCTGTAGCAAGTGTAACTGATTTTCTGTTGTCATTCTTCCTTCTCTTCGTGGAAGGACTTCCAATAGTTCTTTCTCCTTCCCCATCTGCAAATGATAGCTCTGACTCTCTCATAGCTGTACCACAACTTCACCACATGGTTGCGTGTTTGGAAAGTTTGGGGTTTTTTTAATTTATTTTATTGCCCATAACTTATTTCAGCTCAGTTCTTCTGTTTATTTGTGATGCTTGAGGTATCACAGATTGGCCTTCAGACAGTTAGATCTATCAAGATTTCAGTCTTAGTAAGACCAATGGATGATGCATGTTTTGGTTAATTTTTAACTTCACATAAGTTTGCATTTCCAGTAGCACAAGTTCCTTAAGTAATTTGTGTCCTCTCTGACTGGGTTATCAAAGTTTGGGTCTAGGGAGATATATGTTGCACGGTCATGTCAATCCACTTTCCAGCAGTCATGTTTTGTTTTTGAAGCTGCCTTTTTTTTTCCCTTCCTTTCTCTTCTGTTCCGCATTTGGGAGTGTACTTCATACTCCACTGTTTGTGTTCACCTTTTTGTTTGACCTCTGAGTACTTAAACCAAAGTATTTAGAGTAAAGGTTGAGATCCTAGCCTAAGCTGTAGTAAAATAGAGGACATCCCAAATTTTGTTTTGTGAAGACTTAGAGCAAATATGCCTTAATAATTAGTAAAAACAGATTAATTTATTAGAATGAAGTTAAGTTGGCTTTTATACGCTAGTCTGAGTTATGCTCCTTCCCTTCAGATTTAGTAATAAAAGAGCATATGCAGGAAAGTTAAATGCTAGTTGTATCTCTACTGATTTGTCCTCAGAGTAGTTTGTATTGTATTAGGTGGCAAAATGGCAAGATGATGTAAAAATGAGAACTGTGAATGATCATATATTCTAATATATGTGTAATATATTAGAACATGAAATAGCTTATAGTTGGTCTTAGAACTATGTGATTAAGAAATTGAATTTTATTGGATAATTAGGAAGGGGCAAAATTGTACCTAATTTGTCAAAGAAGTTGGTAACAGTTACGGCACAAAGAAAACAGTTGCAGGTTATGGCAGTTATTTGGATGGGGTGGGGGGAAGCAGTAAATTCCTGTCAACAGGGCCTCTAGGAAAGTGTATAAGATTTTGGAATTACAGGTAAAATTTATCAGAGGTAGTGACTTGTTAATGTATTTGAGGAAGGAGTGCTTAACTGTAACTGGGAGAAATTTGTCAGTAAAGTGATTTAATTAAGGTGTACTGTAAAAGGAATGAGATGTTATCATATCAGGGAAGGGCAAAATTCTAATACCGAGCTAGGAGACCATAATGTGAAGTAGAGACCAACAAATTAACCAGCAAGCTGTAGAAAAGCAACAGGATTTCATTTAAATTGAAAACTACATTTAAAACATGTGGCTAAGATGCAATTTTGTTCCCCATTTTCTTGTTTCAAAGTAAACAAAGGGTGATAAAGGGATGCTAGCTCCTTTAATTAGTAAGTATTCTTTCTTATTATTTTGATTTTTAGAAGTAGTAGTAACTTTCACAACTAGACTGGTTAAGTGATAGAAGAGAGACTGTAACTGTTCCTTTTTTTATTAAATGCATGGTGATGAACTGGTCGCTGCCCTCAAGAATTTTCCATGTAAATGGAAAAAAGCCAAGACAGACAGTAGAAGTGATGATGTGGGGGACCTTTTCTGTAATTGTCTTTAGTGTCACAGCAAAGTTCTTAGAAGGTGTGAGGTTGGGCAGCTGCCTGCTTAAGATGGCTTTATTGAAATGTGATATAGTATAATTGGGGATGGGACACGGGAAACCATGGATGCTACATAAAAAGCATGTAGGCACTTAATACTGAAAAAGTGTTGAAAGTTAAATTGAAAGTTGTTGAACGTGGTTTGGACAGTGTTCTCTAACCCCTGTTGATGCAGCTTGAGCAGTTGTTCCTACTAGCTGAAGGACAAGGAATGCCTTGGCTTGGCAAACTTTGTAACAACTCAGGAATTTTGTTTAAGTTTAGGTCTGCAAAGGTAGGTGATAGTAGTTAAGTCTGGAAGCATCAAGACTCTTGTTATATGGTTGCCTTATAGATAGACGCATTAACAGTCATTCTTACTGAACAACAGTGTTTTTCCTAGGAGAATTTTCATTTTGAAGTCTTCTGTTTAGTTTTACATGTCTACAGTGTTTCCTCAGTATCAGGAGTTGCTTGGAAGAGGCAAATACAAATGCATTATGTTATTTGGCCGTAATTCCTGTTAATAATGTGCAAAGTCTACTACTTTGTTTGAACATATGTCAATGCACTTAATATTTAACCATTAAAACATGATGTAAACTTAAATATGTGTATACAATATAGCTATCTTATAAAACAGTAGTTCAAATGGGGCCAATAGCACTCTTATTGACGACTCAGTCTTAATTCTTCAAGCATAAAAAATGGGACTGAAAACTTTTTTTTTTTGCCCCAGTGGTTAGAAATTGGCACTTCAGAATTTCATGTTACCCCATGTGCTAGAGAGGTAGCAAGAGAGGCAGCATTGTTTAATCTGTAGTTTACATTCTTGCCTTCTGTAGGCTGCAGAGGATGCTTACATTTTTTTTTTTCATGTTACTTTATTAATGATCTGAAAATTTCCCATGGATTTTGCTGTGTTTGGTAGGCTGGCTCATGTCAGCATAGGCAGTTTGTGTCACACAAAAGTGGTAAGGTACTCAGAAAGGTAACACCCAAAACCTATGTAATAATCATTTGTAAACATCACTAAACACATTGTCTCTAAACCCACTGATTCTTTAAAACTAGTGAGTTTCTGATACCTGGATATTTTTTGGTAAGATTTAAGTTGTTCCAGGGAGGTTTTTTCTAGTTTAAAATTGAAATTCTGCCTTTCTTCTGCTTTATAGTTTTCCTTAAAACCCTTATACTTGTGTTATTGAACCTTAGTCAATAGTTAACTATTGTAATTTCTGAATAGCAGGATGTGTTCCCTCAAGTGTTATGCTTCCTACTAGCCAAGGATCCAAGATAGTGTGAAAGGAAATCTGCACTGAACTCCTCAGGAGACTGTGGCATAGAGATATTGTTGTGGGAGATAAATGCAGGGAGATTTTTTTTTTTATGCATGTAATGGATGCTTTGAATAATACTACAATAAATTAGCAAGGAGATGAACAAGGTGTATGAGGGAACAGAAATTGTTTGACGTGTGTGTGCAAAATCTTTTTTCTGCTTTACACGTCAGACTTGTTCCTTACATTATAATTCACTTCTACCTTCAGAAAATGATCTTACACCTCAGCTAGTTGTGCCTGGTAGGTGTTGCTTTTGCATTGCTTGTTGTCACACGCTTCAGAGTTGGGAAGAGGAGAGTGGAAATTCATAATATTTTAGGATGCATTGCATAAATACTTTAAAGTGCTGGGACCTACAAAGGTGCAACTGGAGTTTCAAGTTGTCTTTAATGATTATTGTGTTTCCAGATACTATTTGGGAAGGGGAGAAAAGGATTTAGGTATGAAAGTTGGGATGTTGCCAGAAAAACAAGGTAGCAGGTCTCCCAAGTTTTTTGAGGCAATGTGGATTACTAAAGCTAACTCTCTTCATCATTCAGTACTGTAAATTTGTGGGAAATAAAATTTAGATTGGAAAAAAAAGGCATTTAAATTTGAGTAGCTGAAATCTGGTATAGTAGAATTAAAAAAAAATTATCAGTATAAACCAGTTGTTCTGAAAATACTTTGAATTGCCTAGCAATTGTCAAATATTTCTGTACTGTAAAAATGCATCTCTCATTCTCTGATGTAAGATATAAAAATATGAACTTCCTGAATTTACTACTATTCTCTTTCTAGTCAAATTATCTTTGATCTTTCAGATTTTAAAGCGCTTTCATTCTTAAAACTGCCTTGTATGTTTCTGACTACTTGTAGCATCTTTCATCAGAAGAAAACGACCACAGTTCTTGTTACAGCCAGTCAGATAGTCAGTATGGTTCTCCTCCAAAGGGTTGGTCAGAAGAGTTGGATGAACATGGTCAAACCTTATATACCAATGACTATACTAATGAAAAGGTACTTTTTCCTTCTTCTCATCACATGTTCAAAATCTTTTCCACTAATTCACTGTTAGAAATGTAGGTTTTGTTTCTAGAAGTGGAAAGCATACCGCAGCAGTACCTTCTTTTGTTTTTTAAATATGCACGAAAATTTAGCAAGTGACCTGACTTTTTTTTTCCTTATGTGTGTTCTTCATTATTTAGAAGAAGTTTTCTTATTTCCAGTTGGGTGTCAGGTTATGTTAAATGAACATATGATGTATAATTTTTTTTAAATCCTGCCCTCCCCCATCCTCTTAGTTACACTTCAGGAATGAACTTCATACCAATATAATGTTTTTCTTACTGTCTTTTAAGAGCTGTTCTTGTCTACGTAGGCATTCCAGTTAGGATGGTTTCGAAATGAAAATAATGCTGCTTTATCAGTTTCATCGTTTACTAGAGATTTTAGTACTGCTTTCAGATGTAGACAAACTTCTTAATTTAACTACAGCTGTATCAGCAGATTTATGTTCTATTCTAATCATCTAATTGCTACGGACAACTTTCTGTGATTCTGAGCACATAATAAAAATTTCTCCCACATAGGATAAGTGACAATATTTGTTTATATTTGTAAAGCAGTCCCTTTTTCTAGGTGTTTACTAAAGTTGCATTTTTGTTTTTTTTAACTTAAGGTGTTCATTGAAACAGTAGTTTGTCTATCATATTATAGCACTACTTTTTTTCCAGTTGATGTATGCAAGTTTTTTTGAAAGAAGTCTTTAAATAACTGAGTTTTATGTCAGTTTTGGAACTTTATCCTGCTTTCTATTTCTGCTAAACATCTGTAGAGCACATACTTATGTTTTGGCAAATATGCAAACTTTTTTTTGATTGCACTGGGATTGATAGGAAACAGTGTTTCCTATCACAAACAGTTCATTGGAAGGCAATCTCGTGAAACCTGCTTGACCCAAGAGCCTTACTGTGAGTGTTTCTGTGCATATTTTTGTGCGATCTTGTAGACTTTTGCTCATTATGATTCTTCCCCTTCTGCATAACGAGTCACAGTTGTCATAGTTTTACCTCTTTGATTGCGGGACTTGCTTATAGAGGTTACAGAAATTATATTATTTTCATAATTTATTTAGGAACTGCATCTCATATTCCTGTTGATGTTTTAAAAACGGAGTTGTTCAGTAAGTGCAATTATCTCTCAAATTATCAGCAGTTGCTGGTTGAGCTTCTTGTAATTCTGTAATCTTATGTATGAAATCCTTACACAGATATGATGCAAAGATTGTGCTTCCTTAAACTGACACTGTAATGTCAATAAGTGAGATATGCCATCTTCAAAAATATCTGTTTATGACAATCTCTTGTGTGATTTTACAGCACTATGTTCTGAGGTGTTACAGAAGGAAAAAAATATTAGTTAACCCAATTCAGGAAGCTGAAAACTGTGTTGCTCTTGTTGCTAACTAACCTTGGTTAGTTAATGGAGGCTGTGCACTAGATGCTGCTGAAGTGGATGGCACTTTATTAAAAATTTAACTTCAAATTGCAAGTATGAGAGGGTTACTGTTACGACTGTCACTCTGATTACATTTCCTATCATCGCATTTTCCCTACAGTGGATAAAACACGCAGATGAACAAGGTAGACCATACTACTACAGTGCTGATGGTTCCCGATCAGAATGGGAGTTACCTAAGGTGAGTGACCTAAAAAAGAAACTTTGACAACTTGAGGCTTTCCCCTCCTCCTCAATAAAAGTTCTATGGGGTCTTTAATGGGAGTTATTCACAACAAGAGGACTTATGTATTGCACTTGGTTATTTCTTGCATTTTTGTGGAATTTCTGATTGTGAAGAGAAAAAAATATGCTCAAGGACATGAAAAATAGATGTAACTATTCAGATGTCAGAGAAGATCTTGTATCTTTGCTGAACTGAGCTTTTCATGCAGGCAGAAGAATAGTATCTGTGATTTTGCTGTGATAAAGAAAACCTCTATAGGAAAAAAGAAATTTTTTTTAACTACAAAATGTTCCTGAGAAACTGTAGTCTATTTTTAGTACCCTCCAAAATGCTTATACAGACAAGTGTTGAAAAACAAAAGTTTCAGCAGAGTTTTGTGGTATCTTTGAGGATGACACAGTTTCACCAAAAGTGTGTTCTGGTATTTATTAATTTCATAATGAAAATGGGAATTTGTAGGAAAGTGCCAGAGCTAGGGACAGTTGGTAGTCTGAGGATGTACCTAATACTATGTAATTCTCATTTTCACTTCAAAAAAACTATAGAACATTTGTCATAATGATGTAGTTGTATATGTCTTCCCTGCCGTTAGGATGTTTGTTCAATCCTACATAGTAAGTTCAGCATTAAAAAAAGTTTCACACAGAATTGTGTACATAAGTGTATGAAAGAGCATGTTTCTCTATTGTTTCATCAGTCCGAAAACCTGGTGTCTGAAGTCACTTCCACTTATAAAGGAGCAACCCTAATAGATAGTGCTTTCATAATACTTGTGAGAAAATATTTACACTGAAATTTATGAACGGATCTATATACTAGACTGTTTTCTTATGTTGGTAAAAGAATTGTATCTGAGTCACTGAAGAGTTGAGTTAGCTTTGTGAATTCTCATATGTTGGTCTGATGTGTTAGATAAATTTTGTAACATACATAAACCTAACAATATAATCTGTAACTATTGGTTTTAAAAAGCTACTTAGCTATTAGATTAATTGGAAGTCTGAAAATCTGCTAGACCAGGTTTTACCAGAAGCAATTGTTAGTTCAGTATGTATAATGGGAGTGAATTTTGGGAAATAAAGTCTTGCATATTTCATTCTGCGACTTCTGCAATGCAGAAAGTTTTGACTGTGAAGAAGTTGCTTTCCACTAAAACAGAATGGATTTGGATTTGAACTAAATAGCAAATTAAGTTGGCTTTCATCCAACTGCAATAAGTCACAAAGATAATCCAGAACTGCTACATGAGGCATATTAGCATACAGGGATTGGGTCTAGTATTTGTGTGTTAGTCCATGATATCCTAGTGGTTCTAAACATACAGGGATTGGGTCTAGTATTTGTGTGTTAGTCCATGATATTCTAGTGGTTCTAAACAGACATCTGAGCTCCGTTGTACTAACAGCCACCTACAGAATGAAATATAGCCTCTGTTTCAGAGTTTGTGATCTGATATGCTTTAGTTCTTGTTTATGTGAAAATCATCACCTATTGCTGTTACAAATGTTCCTTGAAAATTTTCTCATAAGCCATTTGGGCCGAATGTACTCTTTAATTCCTTCTTGAAACTAGTAAATCTTGGGTGGCAGCAAATGTAAGGTTAACAAGTAAATGAGCAATTGACTCTTGTATTCATGATCCAAGAGCCTATGTATTTCCAGAAATCCTTAGCTTTTCTCTTTAAATGCTGTGGAATAGATTAAATATTTCGGCAAAAGATTTACCTGGTTTATGTAACTGTATATCTGAAGAGCATACAGCAGAGATGTTACACTTGTGAATAATTGAAGCATGATTGAAGATTAGTCTCTTGAAAATCTTACTGAAGCTGGTTCCAAAAGTGCTTAGAAACAAATGAATTGGAAAGACAATGTAGAACTGCTTTGAAGAAAAATAATCTATATTGAAAACTCTCATGAATGGTGAGAGAAAACAGTAAAAAGACTTCAGCATTGTAACTCTTGCTTAAATAAAAATTAAGTTCCTAGGAAAAAAAATCCTACTCTGGGTCAGTTTTTTCCAAAATTTGTTGTGAAATAAAGTGATGGCATAGCATGGTCATGTAGTGCTGTTAAACCAGAAAAAGAGGAGAATGCTTTTGTTAGATGGTTCTTAATAATCTGGACTTTATTAGAACTAGATATCATCTGAAGGTTTCTGGGAATAGCACAATAGCTGAGCTAATGCTATAACATTAAAAATCTTCACTGTTACAGCATTAACTGTAAATGTGAACATGCTTGGGAATAACACTTCCAGTATTCTTGTCTGTGTATTAAAAATTGTGAGGGTGTATGTTGGGGAGGGAGGGCAGTTACAAAACAAATTACTTCAGACAGTCTCACAGAAAGCCCTCCAGTCATGTATATTTGAATAACATCTAGGAATAGCTGAATGCCTCTGCTTAAAAATGACATCTCGGGTGGAGTAGCTTTGACAACTGCTGAAAGGTCTATTAAGGCTCATGATGAGTGTGACCCAGCTTTTTGCAGTAGAAAAGAAGAACATACTGAATTATTCTTTAAAATGGATAATAATCTTTAACCATAATTTGTACTACATCTTGCAAAAAACTTTGAGTTTTCTCCTATGCCTATGCATTCTGCTGCATTCAGTTGTTGGTTCGTGCCAATTATTAAAAAAAAAAACAACCAACCAACCAAAAACACCCAAAACCCCCAGCAAATAAAAGTTCATTCCTGTGTAGATCATTGTGATAAAAATGTTTATTTCCTGTGTAGTGAATGAATAATATCTAAATTGTGTTGAAAAAGGCTACAACCCTATTCCGGAAACCTAGTTTTCTAATACGAGTTTTATAATTTAAGCAAATGAGAAATCATTTGTATTAAGTGGGGAAAAAAGTTAACTTCATCTTAGGAATAAGAACTCTATAACTTCTAAAGTTTAAAAAAGGTAGTCTATCAAAATGACAAAAAAGTGAGGAAAACTATGTAATAAATAATGAATAAGGAGCTCAAAGAGGAAGTAGAGAGGACAACCTAATAAGAATTAGAGATTAATGGTCTCGCAGATTTTCAAAATGCGTTCGTAGGCTGATATCTAGCATAATGGCATGATGCTTGGCCATCCTCTGACTGAGCTCTCTGATCCAAGAGTAGACTTTGAAAGAAAATGTGTATACTATAAGGCTCTGGAGTGAACTCATAGTTTTGGTGTTAATATTTACAGACTGTGATATTGCAGTTGCACTTTTCCTTCTCAGAAGTTCCTGCAGCTTTAGCTGCCCTTGCTGTATTCACAGAGAACGTGCTAGGTGGAGGAGCTTCATTTCTGGCAGTCTTAGTAGACCAGCAGTCTGTTAATTCACTCTCTGTGCACTGTCAACGTTGGGCCTCAATTCTGATACTGAGGTGAATGATTTTTCCTGCTGGAGACCTGAATGCTGAAAAATTACAATAAATTTTTATATGCAGGCAATATCAGGAAGATATCATGCAATCAAATGGTGAAAGAAAATAAAGATGAGAACATGTAAATAGGGCCTGGTTGTCTTATGGTAAATTTGTCTTGTTCTGAGCTGTGCTACTGGATTTGAGGTAACATACTTTGTGTGTTGGCATTCATATCTACTGTAAGTCAATGCACTAAACAGTATCGTTAGCAGTAGTGAATCATCTTCATATTCTTGTCATAAAATTTGGGATTGCTTGGCAAAAGTTAGGATAGTCTCAGCTGATGTGAGGGTCTAGATGTTTTTTAAGGACAAAAGCGCAAGTGATATGACAAACCTGAGATATGTATGTGTATATTTGTACTCAAGAGGCCTGGTCTGGGCTTCCTCATTTGTCCTGGTGTTTGGTGGTTCCCACCCTCTTCCCCTCCTTCCAAGTAAGATGAGGAGCAGGGGGAAAGTGCCCCCAGCTTTTGCTTGGGCAAGCAGCAGGACCTGTGGCAATCAGTGCTGACTTGGAGCAGTCTTAGTGATCTCAGTGGGGGTTCGGTGAGGCAATGGACATCGTAGCAAAGTGAATAAAGTGGGTTATCCAGAGGTGTCTTTCAGTCACTTGTACATTTGAGATAGAGCCGCTTCTCCCAGCGGCCTCCTTGTTTTGTGTAGATTCTGTTCCTTCAGTGCAGCTGGTGCATCCAACTGCTGCCATCCAGGCATCCTATGGCAGAGAGTGAGGAATCTTCTTTCCTAGAGAAAGAAAGGGAATGAAGTCCTTAAGAAGACAAAAATGATTTTTTTTTTTAAATGTAGGTTTAAGAAAAATGTGTTACTGATTTAGCTGAGAAGAAAAGCAAAAGCTCTAACATAGGTGTTATGTCTGTTGCAGCACCAAAAAAGTTTATTCAAAGCCAATGACAGTAGTAGCACTAAAGAGTGGTTTTGTTCTGAGGCAACATTTAAATGTTTTTTAAAAAAATCTTCGATTTCAGACAGTCTGTTGGAACAACTACAAATAACATGGTAGAGTACATAAGGTGCTAAAGGGTACTAGGATATCAGAATACTTTTAAATGCTGCTGTTTTGATCTCTGATTGCAAGAAGGTAGAGTAAAACGCTTAACTTTGGGTCTTTACTAACTCTCATTGTTTGTTGCTTCCCACTCTTTTCTCCCTTCAACCACCCAGTTCCTTTCATTTGGCTGAGGATGTTGTTAATGCAAACCAAGAACAATTTCTTTTATGTTTCTTAAAGCTGACAGATCTGTGTCATCCCCATAAAAATGGGGACAACTGCTACAAATAACTCAGAGGTGTTACATTTATTTCAGTCACAATTAGGCTAGGACAGAGCCTTGAGCCATGCCACGTATCAGGTTAAAATGAAATACAAATCACTTGGCCAGTTGAGAGGGTTAGGAAATTTTATACTGAGGCAAAGAAAGATTTTAAGTAGCTGATGAAGGCATTGAACAAATTCAGCAGTGAACGTAACCCTGTGTGACCTAAATTTACACTACTGGTGTCCTTACCCTACGCCAAGAGCTGTTACAAGAAGTCTGGGTTACTTGGTGCACACAGTCAGAGTATGAGCAACTTGCTCCTGTCCTCCCTTTGTGACAGGAGGTGCTCCCAATGGAATGGGGAACAAACCTAGGTGATGTGCTGGAGGGGTTAATGTAATGGGATAAATTTGAGTTTGTGGAGGATTTTCAAGGAGCAGTGGTGTGTATATTTGGAGTTGTGTGCTACATTATCAAAAGCTTTAGAATTAAGAAAATAACATCGCACCCTAAGAAGATGGTATTAAGGCACATGGTGTAGCAGAGATTGTCCTACCAGGCAATGTGTAGTCTTCAATGGGCCAGTTTTATTGCGATGTACAGCCCTTGCCAGATATCCGTCTTCAAGATTACACCAAAGCTTAGGCATAGAAAGCCTGCCTCAGTTGTATAAAAATAAGATTTTGGCATGAGGCAAGGAGAGTCCAGCCTAGTTGCTTATCGTGGCTGATAAATAGTGGAAGTATCATTGTAAAAGCTTGTAGGAGAGGCAACAGCTCTGCAGGTGGGAGTCCTATAGAGTGTCAGTAAGTGAATCTGACCTGAAACGGTTCTGCAAGGCTTTTTGAACTAAGAAGATTGGGTGGGTGGAGACCAAAGAGTAGCAGGGGTGGTGTCATCTGACTTGGCTAGGCTACTAGCTCTGGCTGCTTCTCTCTAGCCAGTGGACTCTACCTGATCTAGAGGATGGCTAGTTCAGCTGGATAATGCAGAGTCTGAAACAGTATCTGTATCTCACTGTGATTCTTTTTGGAAGTCACAGATCAATCCATTTATTTTAGAAGTGGAGGCTTGTCTTGAGCCCAGAAATACATAAGCTTTGTCTTTTTTACCCTTAGTAGTGTGTTCTACTAGTTGTAATGAATAAAACAAAACCAAAAAAACACCCCAACCCTCCCCAGCAAACCACCAAAAAAAACCCCGTAAACACCTGAGTGAAAAATGTTTACTTGACACCTCTATTGTGACAAAATGGGGCAAAAATGTCAAATGTTCCCATTAGAGACTTGCCAGTTTACTAACACTGCTTGTATCACCAATGCAAATTATTTAAGCTGCTAAGATATAGATCAGTGTTCCTGAGTTGTTAGCAGTGTTTTGTTTAATGAACTCCATATACTGTTGTTTTGCTTTCTTGTTAAATGTTTTGTAAAACTAGAATTTATTTTACAGGTCCTTTCTCCTTCAAGATGGGGGTTGTCTGTTAGATAAGTTTAACTCCTGATGGCTTGTGATGGTATCAAAGGCACCTTTTAAATGTAGATCACCTGTAGATCATATTCTAACTCTTAACATAGACTTAAATTCAAGATAAATTACTTGAAGTCTTTGACTGCTTAAACTTAAATTCCTCAAGTTACTTAAATGGAAAGTGCATGGAGGATTTCCATAAATAATACTCACCAGTGTCACTGAATTGTAAATCTATTTCTGAAATAAACAATTCTGTTTCGTAGCAAGAAATATGTTTGAATTGCCCACTTAAATGAGTTGGAACTGCTGCAAGGAATGCTGTTTCTGGCAACCTTCTTCAATTTAGACATAGTTTCACTGAAAATTGTTTAGATTTTAGTTGTGGTATGGTGGGCAATTTTGCTGCATATTGATTATCTTGCTGCCGCAGTTTTGAGTTGTAGGAACATCTGCAGAGTGGATATTCCCATCACAAGAAAGTAAGCTAGTATTAGATTCCTTGCAGCACGAATGATGGTTCAGCTTTTGATTTAACAAGGGGACAAACTGAGAGTTCCTTAAACCTCACCATTGTTGTCATGTGAGTGTAAATGTGCTGAACCCAGTACAAAGTCAGTGCAATCTTGAAAGTGAATTTCTGCAGTGACGACAAATACGCTTCTCTCTGTATGTGAACTACCAATATCCTCGATATTGCAAGATCCATTCACCTGGGAGTATTTTACGACTCTTGTGGATATTGAAATAATCTAATGAAACACTAAGTTATTTACCTTTAAGCATCTATTGACTTATTGGAGCATTAACTCTATTCATAGTGAAATAGAAAGCTAACACAAACATGGTGTCTGCCATGGCAGTAGTAAGGCTGGTTCTTTATTTGGGCAATAAATGTAACTGCATTATGCAATTTAGCTTAAACTTAGCTTTTATGTTATTTAGGTTAAACCTTGTCATGCTTCATTGGAATGTGTAGGTGTAGTTATTCTGTCTTTGAAGACCTGAGGCTCTGAGCTTACAGTAGGAATTGGTAGCAAAACTATAGAATTCAGTGTACTTGCAAAGATTATTGCTTTAGCCTTTTTAAATAAAAAGGACACTTGATTTTCCTTTGTTACTTCTTACCCAGTGGATTCTAGTCCTTTACATGACTCTGCAAATGCTGCCTTATATTTCTTTCTACATGCAGACTTCAGTCTTCTGATGTGGAATAGAAAGAATGAGATTTTTAATGACTTAAAAACCCCATATGTTGATGTTGTCTTTTCTTGTTTGTATTTTCAGTATTAAACTTTGTTTGAAATATTTTTATAATTCTTTATAATGCTACCTTTGTGTTGGTGGTGATGATTTAAAATGGCAGGTAAGTATGCTGCAATGCTGAGATCTAATTAAATGCTGGGTCCTTCTCATGACCTTCACATTTTCTTAGCCTGTACATCTTTGGATGCTATTGAGTTGTTAGAAAACCTATGTTATGATAACTGCATTCTCTCCTTGGCTATTACAGCTCTGCTGAGTCTTAAAACTATTTCCTGCTAAATATTTCTTTTCCGTGCTTATGTACATTCCACACCAGCAAATCCTTTAATAAGTAATTTAATGTGATTATTTTGAAAAAAGCAAGTCCTCACCCTCCTGTCTCCTCTCCTAGGCATTGCAAACCATTTGGGTTAAAGAGAATCTTATCCAGGCAATCATAACTCTCAATCTAAATACCTTACTGCAGGATAATAGGGTTTTCCTGTTCTTACACAAGAGCTGGGCAGGTGGTATAGTACTGTCAGTGCAATATGAAGAGCAAATGTTTACATCTTGTATTTATTCTAATTCCTTGGTGGCTCTCAATATGCTGGTTGGTTGCAAAACCAGCAGTAAGCTGTTGCACAAGAAATCATATATCTATCTGCCAATGGAGAGCATTATCACAATAGGCCAGTCTTAGTTACTGCCTCGGAGAGGACTACAGCAAAAAGGACAGTTCTGAAGACTAAGCGCAGAATAAAACCAAGGCTATCTTCACGCCCTTGGATGATATCAGGAATCTGAAAGCTTGCACTGTTAAGGTGTATGAGTGGTATGTCCAAGACTTGTTTGCATGAATTAGATTCTACTTATAGTTTGATTTTTCTCTTCTTTAGTATAATGCTTCACCACAGCAGCAGAGAGATATAATAAAGAGTAGGAGTCTGGACAGGAGGCTACAAGAACCAATAGTTTTAACAAAATGGAGGCACAGCACAATTGTGTTGGACACCAATGATAAGGTAGGAGCAAGTTAAACAGCATGCTGGAATACCAACTATTTCTGATGTCTGAAGTATTTGATCTAACAAATGAGTATGCATGAATTACTGAAATATCATTTTTCTTCTGTTGTATCATTGTGTATAACATTCAGCGAAACCAAGGGCTGTTTGGTAACTTTACTACTGTTATTTTGTGAGTAGTAGCTCTTTTCTTGTTATCCTTGAAGTATTTTAACTAGTGTTAGTTCAGGGTTTGGCGTGTACAGCCATTTCACTTATAATTGGGAATCTCCTAATTCAGTTTAGGCTATGGAGTGTAATTAGGGTATGAATTCAAGAATTACAGATGTGGGTGAGGTTCTCATGTAAGGTATAGTGATGTTTCATGGCCAAATGTTTTTAGCTGTAGGAAACACCAAGTAGGAATACACTTGAAAGATTTCAGATGAATAACTGAAATACTCACAGAATTGAAATAAAATAAAAGTTGCACTTGCTAAAGTAAAAACTATGACTTAAAGATGTAAATAGTAGATTTTATATAGTGGATTTATCCCTTTAATGGCTATTCCATTGATCTCCACTTTAATATGTCAAGGAAAGACGAAAAGCTGTGTGTGGTTACAGCAGGGTTGTAATCTTTTATTGAAGGACAGAGGACAGTACTGAAAGTGCTGAAATGCTGGGCTTTGATCCTGTCCAGAGCTGAGCTGGGTGTTTAGTCTGAAAAGAGCTGCAGGTCAGTAACAACGAAAGCTGTTTTCTGCCTGTTCTTAGGGCATGTTCTTGATAGTCTGTTGTGGACTGTACAGTAACGGATGCTGTTTAGGCCAACAAGGAGACACAGCCTCTCCCTTGCTCTCCCTCTGCCCGTCTCTCTCTGGGTTGATTTTTGTCCCAGCCATTTCTGCTTGTGCTGCCTGTGGGTGAGGAGACTTGATGTGAGCTGAGCGGGGAGAACTGAAACGGGTGTTGTAGGGTAGTGACTTGCTGGTTTCTGTAACTTTGCAGCAGTCCACCCCAAGATTCATGGAAACTGAAATACTTTGTAATGCTGAAATCTTAGCACAGACTACTGAGAATGAGATACCAGGAAACGGCATTGTAAGCTCCCTTTTTCTAAAGATACAGGGAAAAATTAAATGAATGTAGGTTTGGAAGTATGGAGAAAAGCCTATAAGTGGGCCTGTGTAATTGCATATGTTAAAGACAAACTTAAATGGACAAAACATAGTAGTTGTAATGAAAATGGATCTGCTGCCCAGAATGTTACTTGCTTGACCTTTTGTTTCCGGTATGTTTTAATGGCTTTCCTTGTTGAAATGGAGTATAGGAGAGTGGGTTGTCATGAGTTGACTTAGTTCCTCAGGGTAGGATTTATTGGATTCGATGTTAAGCTTTTGAGCTGTCAGTTTAGAATATATCATAAGTGGTGCTGAGGAGGCAGTGGACCATGCTTGGCTGGAAACCTTGCACCTGTACACATTAGTTTAGCCTGAGCGATTCTGAGGTCCCTCTACTGCTCCTTTCCCCTCCCAACTCCTTCTTACGCATCCTTCTGTACTGAGTGTGTTGTGGCACTGCATGAGAGAGAGCCTAGATGGACTCCTAATAAATCAAAGCTGAGTGGACACTTTTAGCCTCATGTGCGATTTACGCTTCACAGGTATGAACAATTCTGTTGGAGATAGCTCAAAGTTTTGGCCTCACATTTAAAAGAAGACTTATCTTTTTATTTTTTGGTGTAAGATTTACTTCTGTTTTGGAACAACCTCTATGTAGTGCTGCACTGAATGAAGAAGCTCTTGTAGAACATTGAATACATGGGCTGTTTACTTTTCTTCAAGACCCAATGTTCAAATACCAAGACCTTAAACCTAGTGAAGCAAACATGGAAGTGTACAAATGCCTAGTGTGATAACCAAAAGAAACTGTATATATGAGCCACATTTGTAAAGTCTAAGTCAGTAGCTTAAAGTTCCTTTAACAGCTTCAAAAGATGCAGCATACATTTTTTAATGGTAAGGAGACTATGTAGCTCATGTAAAGCACAATGTTAATGCTTGGAGAAAATTAAAAATGTGTAGGGGAGCAATAAACTAGTGTTTTGTGGAAAGAAAATTTGTTTACTGCATTGATGTACCCATTTTATTACCACTGGCAGGTACACCGTTATGTAGTCTGCTTTAAATTAGTATGTGGAAAGGGAATAGTTCATGACCATAAATACTGGATTTCTTGTTTCAGAGTTGCTTAGTGTGTGAAAGCTATCTCAAATTCAGAATGAAATAGAGAGAAAAACAACTGGTATTTGTCTGGATAGGCACATCAACCCCAAGTTAGCTTTTTAGCTGACTCCTAGGGAAGCTATTTTCTTTTTATTTTCCTTATTTGTTTTTCCTGGAAAAACAACACAACTGAATTCTGTGAAAATAGGCCAGTCAAAAGAGTGCTGGAAATGTGTCAGTGAAAGCATGGGTTGCCATGGCTGATGAGAATTTGATGATACCAAATGTACTTGTTAACTGTTTATTGGCTGTAGCATGTATCTGTATGTAGCCATCAGCTAAACAATTTGATAAGTAGAGGAAAAAATACCCTCCCGGGAGGGACAACATTGACTTTCTGAATTTTTAACATATCCCCCCCCCCGCCCCATGCCAGCATCTGAAAATATGGAACATTTAGGCTGTTCTTAGGATTGCTAATATTGTCTGTTACTATGCTACTAAAAGAACCAGTGGGCCACTTCTGTAGGTAGATTTACAAGTGAATTTTAAAGCATGGGTGTGCAGAGCATTATGTAATGCAGGAAAAGCAAACTGAATTTGGGAGAGGTATCAAAGGGATTAAAAAGAGGGAGGGGGAGAAAAGTGTTAACAGTAACAGAGAACAAATGATGTTTTTCTTCTGTTTGAAATTCTTCACCAGATTTTTAAGCAGTGTATTTGTGCAAAGCAATCAATACATCAGAGGAAACGCACATGCCTTTTTTTGTTCCAGATGGGCAATTTTTCCAGTTTTCAGAGATTTACTACTCTCTTTTGGTCCATAGTTAATGTCTAGTTTAAAACAAAAACCTGAATCTCTAGAAATTTTCAGTGCTTGATTATAAGGAAATTAATGATCATGACTCACAAAAATTAATAGAGTTGGTATATGATTTTCTACATGTATAACAATTTATTGTATTAATTTTATATTTACTAACCACACAGAGGCATAATCTGTTCTTTAAAGTCTTGGTAATTATATATGGTGCCCTGTAATAAGTTAGTATTATAAATGTGTTTCATAATTTGATAGCAATGTCATACAAAAAAAATCTGTCCCTCAATAAGGATGAAAGCTTTGTTTTAAGCTGATACTGTATGTATTAACACTTTTTTCAAATGGATATGTGCTAATTAACCCAGTTTGAGTGTTGTCTGTAAATCTTGTAAGAACACTGTTTAGTAAGCAGGTTTATAATGTAACTATCTGAGAATATAATGAATGCTTAAAAAAAAAGTGCTTTTTTTTTTGGTAATGTGTGAATGTGCATAGAGAGAGAGAGAAAATATCTTTAGGGGTAAAAAAAAAAAGTACAAGAATTATAAGAAAGGTAATAACTTATGTTGCCTATTTGAATTTTATAGGAATCATCAACTGCTTCTAAGGCCAGTTTTCCTGAAAATGAGTCCTCTCCTTCTTCACCAAAGCATCAAGCCACAGTCAGTATGCAAAGTTTTTAAATAGATAAGTAGATGTTGTAGAAACTGGGCTATTCATGATTAGAGAATTGAGGGTAAGCCTGCTTGTTATTGAGAAAAATAATGGGATAAAACTATTATGAAGGCATTACATTTTAAAAGGAATGCATTGTATCCAACTGTGCTTTCAGAAAAAAGGTAAATGTCTTTGGTTTAAATACAGCTTGGCAATAGGAGATTAAGTTAAAAATTCACAGTGGAATAAAGTTATGTCAAATTATGTGGAATTTGGTTTACTTCCTCCAACAGTCATGTCTTCTCACCTAGCAACTTGGAAGGTAAAAACAGAAACAAACTCCCCCCTCTCTGCAGAATCTCTCACTGTCAGTAGTCAGTAATAGTTTGTAGTATTTCATATCTTTATTTTTTACTTGTCTTTTCAAGGAGACTGAAACACATGGAGGACCTGA
The DNA here is from genome assembly GCF_000737465.1 of Haliaeetus leucocephalus. Taxonomy (NCBI): domain Eukaryota; kingdom Metazoa; phylum Chordata; class Aves; order Accipitriformes; family Accipitridae; genus Haliaeetus; species Haliaeetus leucocephalus. The sequence goes on along the minus strand of NW_010972436.1, from coordinate 14,049,033 downwards.
CAGAAATAAACTATGTCTTTTTGATTTAGTAGAATAACTACTGGGAAGAAAACTTAAGCTTGTTAAACTTGTTATGACTGTTTAACAGTTTTGCTTCAGTTTATACTTTAAATGTGATCATTGCTTTCTAAACAGTGGGAAATAATTCAAAAAATAAAGCTTTTATTTTTTTCTTTTTAAGATTTTGGAAATGTATTACAGTAGCATTGAAATATGTGCCTTGATCAGTTTTAGCAGCCCTTTAGTAGGTAGCTCAGGGCATCAAAGGCACAACTTCTCCTATTTCATTCTTACTCTGCACACAGAGGAATGGTTCTCTGGCTTATTCATGCTAATCCATTCTTACAACTCTTCAAACGGTTTTCCACAATAAAATAAACATTGTTTATTAAGCAAGCATGGTTGATAGCCTTACACACAAGCAATTATTGCTGCATGTATTCTAATTTCTTTAAATATGGCTCAAACTTTGCATTATTAAAATGGTATTTTGTAGAAGAGCTCACTGCTGCTTTAGATAAATGCAGCTTATTTTTTTATATTTCTTTTAGCTGTCCCCTGAGATTTAAATATTAGAAAGCAAGCTGGTGAATTTTTGTGTATTTTGGTCCTTAACTTGCTTTCCACTTCCTTTTCCCCAATTACATTAATTTTCCCATTAGTACCCCCTAGTGTTGCTGCGAAGTAGGGCATTACGATGCTTTGTCTGAATAATTCTTTGGAGCATTCCCACTGGTTCCTCTGAGTAATTTATTAAAACCATAATTTATTTGAGAGAGTTGGCATGGGTTGCTCAGTCACTGTGAAAGACGGTGACAGGCTGTTCTACTTACTAAAGCCAAAGGTTTGTTACAAGGGTGCAATGCATAGGACTGTTAGTGGTGGTCTGCGTGGATCACAAATAAAGAAATCTAAGGAATGGGTGCTTTTTTTTCTTTCTTTTTTGGCGGGGGGGAGCAGGGAAGTGACTCATTTTTTCTATTGAATGTATCAGTTTTGTAAAATAATGTATTTATCACTGGCTTGGGAAAAAATTCCAGCACAATGGAGAGATTAAATTGAGTAAGAGTAGCAGTTACCATTGTACTGAAACAGTATCTGAACCACCAGCTATATGCTATCATCCTTGAAAACATGTCTTTTTTCTATTTTATGTGCTGTGCTTGAAACATGCAGGTAGAATTTTTAAGATTCATGAAAAACAGATCTATGTCTTTGGTAAGAGTGTTGTCACAGTATCCCAGCAAAAAAATTCTATTTGATACTGTGTTTTGCAGTTATGGTCCACTTAAATTTGAGATTTAGAGGAGAATGCTGAAGAGAATATATCTTCTATTTTGATTGGATCTAGAATTGAGGACGTTTTCGTTATGATAAAACTAATTTGCATCCTTTCCCTAGTTGATTGTTTCAACTAATAGCTTAGTTCTTAAATTAGGAACTGTTACAAGCTGATACTGAAAAGGAATTCATTTAAAAAAAATAATTTAACATTTCTTTAGCACCATTCGTTGGTAGGACAAGGACAGGAGAAAATGATAGAATTTGTTACTCATATTGAGAGTCAAAAATGGTATAAATCAATGGTTTTCCTTTTTATCTCAGAATGTTTTTTCAAACATTCCTTTATTTTATTATTTTTGTGTAGAAACTAGAAATATTCATTCTAAATATTTGAAACGTGCAAATACACTTCTTGTTCAGCGGTGTGTTTTCCACCATTTACTGACTGATCTCCAAATTTGTCCACAGGCATACCAATATAAATGATTTTCATCAGCAAGACAGAACTAAGTAGTTTAAAATTCTAATATTTTGCTTGGGGATAGGAAAAAATAGGACATCAAAGAAATGTTTCACTCATCTGTTTTTTTTGAAATGAATATGTTAATATTCTTATGCATTTCAACCATGTTGTATTAAAATATGCAATTATGTTAAAATAACTTGGAAGAATTTTGTCAGAGAGTTTAGGCTGGCTGTTTGTCATCCATCTCCTTTTTTAGTAAAGAACACAAACACAAATGTGCTATTACAAAAATTATTGTAAATTTATGTTTAAAATTTCTACTGTCTGGTACCACAAATGATTTAGTTTGGCTTGTCCGAAAAACATAGGCCTTGAAGAAGGAAAGCTTTTTACCCTCTGAATGGTAATGAGTACTTTCCCAGAAGAATTTTGATTTTGTTGATCTCTGCTTATTTAAATATACTTAAGACAGTTTCTTGAAGTTATAACATGGGGAAAGATGACTGATTGCCAGAAATGGATTATTTGGGGGATTGAATTCAGTGCTGTGATGGCAATAGAAGCAGATTTTCTTTTATATTTGTTCTGTCTTGCTCTATCTTACAGGGTCAAGAGAAGTATGGGCTGTTGAATGTGACAAAAATTACAGAAAATGGGAAAAAAGTTCGGTAAGTCTTGGACTTCTAGAAGTACATGTGCATAAGCGTCTGTGTAAGGTATCTGACTTTTATATTGGGATAGCATACTGGGTGTTGCAATTTCTTACTTTCTGTCCGATTTTGCCTGAGAGGTTTTCCTGTAGGACACAGCGTTTCCTTATCCCAAAGTATGTGCTTCTCCCAGTGTGCTAAAGATAACGGACTTCAGAGAGCCAGAGGCTCGTGTATGCCAGGGCTCCACACAGGGCAGTGATTTCATGGAAGTGTACTGATGAGAGACAGCTTTTAAAAATGGGATTGATGTATTTGTTTAAGAGAAAACCTGTATAGGTTATAGCCTGTCTTGTTCCTTGGATAGAATTGGTGTAGGAGGGGCTTTCAGACTTTCACTTCATCTCCTTTAATTTCCAAGGAGGGTACATGTCATGTGCTCCCTAATTCTTCTTTCACTCTGCTTGTGAAGGGTTTGAAGCAGAATGTATCACCCAATGTTGGTCTCCCTGGAGGAGACGAATGACCTCATTTCCAACTTTTTTTTCTGCCTCACAGGCAGGCATTTACATTATAAATCATAATGTATAATCAAGTAATGCTGTCTAACTTACATTTCTGGTGTTTTGCTAAGAGTCAGTGTTAAATACTGCGTAAGTGTGGCACATCCTCAGATTTAATTTAGGTTTACTTTTTACTTTTTTTAAACTTTTTAAAATTTAATCTTTTAGGTCTAATACTGTGTTATATCTAGCTCAGTGTTTCCCAGATTTTTGATATATGAAGCATGCTTTTCCTCAAGATTAAATAGTCAGCACCCAGCTGATATTCCAGAGCCACCCTGACCTAGTACAGTGCAGCTTGGCAGCGTGTATGACCCCCACTTTGATTCCTTAGAGCTGTTCCTAAGAGCTTGGTAGGAAAGAGTGGACGGTGGCTCATGTAAGCTGCTACTGGCACAATATACTGTCACCATTTATGTTGCATCTGTTGGAGTCATTGATTTGGATTACTGTACAGGAAGATGCAACGTGGCCATCCTATCACTTTAAGAGCTGTTGAATAATAATTCATGTTTGAGCAATGGGAATAGATTGTCAGGGCTTGTCAGGCTTTTATTTTTTTTAACCTCAGGAAGATGGGTACCCAGGCATAAAAGCAAATAGACAGCTGGAACAACTAATTTGTTCTTTTTCTGCATTTTTTAGATGTGTAGCAAATATTTTATTGCCAATATAAATGAGTTTATCACATAAACGTGGGATGCTTGCATCCCAGTTAGATGTGATTAATCAGTTTCAGAATTATGCAGTATTTTGACATAATCTACTAAGTAAACTGTAGGCTGAGTGTTCCAGATTAACCCCTTTGAAATTATAATTGTATGGTGTTTCTCCTGGTGAACTGCTTTCACTACTAATTAGCTCTCTTTGATTTAGTCTTTGATGGTCAGGCTGGGACTGTTAACATATGTTCCCTTCTACAAATATGATAGCAATTAAGACTTACTGATGGCACTAATGACCATATATATAGTTAAGTATATTAACATACGGGTCAGCTGGGCAACAATGATCGACAGCTTAAATATCTACTTTCAAAGTCAATTTATCCTATGTTTGTTTACAAATATTTACAGAAAGAATTGGATGTCATCGTGGGCAGTGTTACAAGGTTCATCACTGCTGTTCACTAAAACCCAAGGAAGTGGAACTGGCTGGGTAAGCTCAGGAACAACCCCCACCCTCATATAAGTGTTAATCACAAAGCACAATATATTAAAGCCTTCTTATTTGTAGGGCTTAAATACTGATATGCATGCATAATTTAGGAAAGATAAATGTGTGTAAGTTAGCAGGAGGGTAGTTTAATGTAACAATTATGATGTAGAATGAGAAGAAAACCAGTTCTACTTTCTTATTTTTATATGTGATAAGTAAGAAACTGATAAAGAGGTATTCAGGTGCCCTGTAAGCTTGAAATTTTTGTTCCAGGCCAAATATTTTTGTGTTCTTTACTAATGCGTTTGTCTAAACAGTTTGTTTGTTTTACCATTCTTGGTTATTTTTTTCATAAACTTCAGGTAATTTTGAATGTTATACATGTAATAAAGAAAATAGTCTGAAACTTGGCTTGTTGTGTTGGACTATTTGAATAATGTAGTATTGTTGTCTTATTTAGTCTTTGCCTTTCTGGATTCCATATTTTGTTTTAAATCTGCATAGTGCATGACAAATATTTGTATCTATTTTGATGTCTGATGAAGACCTAAAGAGAAACATCACACTGAAGATAATGAAGATTATTCAATTTTTATATCACCTCTAATTTATTAGTACTATAATTAAATTGGCTATATTTATCCAGCTGCATTCCTACATTAATATGTATAGAAATGGTTCTTTATCTACAGCTTGCTTACGTACTTTTGGAGATCTGACATTAAACTCTGTGGATCTCCTATAATAACTAAAGAGAGGTCAGATTCAGTATTTGTTATTCCAGTGTATTATCATGCAAATTCCAGCAAAATTGCATCTTACACATATATGCTATCTTGCTTCTCTTTGCTGATCTTTCTACTTGGCTCACTTTCTCCTGCTGTGCTTCTTTTTGGGTAGTGAATTGGTATTGACTATTCTAAAACATTAAGTTCATTTCAGAGCTGTAAACATCATCCTTTTTGCCCTTCTGTTGCTGTAGAAGGGGTGGTTGGAAAAAAATGGGTGAGGATGGATAAATAACATTTAGGGTAGAAGAGAATGGAAAGAGTGAAGTTGGGCAAGTTGGTCAAGCAGAAGGAAAAGAGAAGGGAAGGAAAAAGAATAGAAATTAAAGGCATGAGATAAGGTAAATTATGCTGTCTGGTAGGAATTGAACTTGGTGACTCCTGCAACTTACTTTTATAGTAAAGGGTCCAAAAAGTACTTTAGTTTTACAAGTATAAATATGCATGTCTGGAAAGTATAACATTTCGCCTGAGTAACTAATCAAGTTCCAAAATCTCAATTACAGCTACTAATACTCCAAATGTAGCTGTAGTTCAAAACCCACATTATTTTATCTATACAGTGATATCGTTAAAAGACACAGTGCTAAACTAAGATACTGTTTATGAATGTATGATACTGTTATGAATGAATGTGTGTCTAAATGAATTTTCCATAAAAGGTAATCATGCAACTCTGCTTATTGCTTAGGGATACTAGTGTAAGTTATGTTACACTTTCCAAATACAGTCATTAGGAAAAAAAAAGGCATAAATGCTTTTGAAATTTAAGTGGAGCAAAAGTATCATAGTGATAATATTTCTGTGACACTCTTGGGTATGTGTACTGTCAAGTATTGGAGTAAGGTCAGCAAAATAAATATCAACAGTATGAACAGAATACAGTGAAGCTGGAAATATTGAGAGAGAAGCTCTTTCAAGGACTTTGTGTTGTATACCTGCATATGTGCGGTTGGCTTTGTAAATATGTAATTAAATATTCAGCACACACTCTTTTTGCTTTCTGTGTAGGAAATTTGGGGGGGGGGCATTAGAAATTCCACCTCCCTTCTCAAACTTTGATCTGTGTCAGTATTTTAATAAGGTGAAGTTAAGTCTTAACAGTTTGACATAAAATGAGAATTACATTTCTTCTTCATCTTGGGAGAAGAACATTTGTTTAGCATTTGTCTAGTGATTGATATAACCATATTTTTTTTTGGTGCATTGTTTTGTGACTTCATCACTTTTCTTCCTTTTTCTCATCAAGTCATTTTGCCAAGGGGGCTCAATTCCTGAGCTCTTGCTCTCGCTGCTTTCTTCTTGGAAAAATGCTCTCAGTCGTCGACCTGCTGTCACCTATGTAAACTCTGACCAAGTTTCAGCTATCACTGTATGTGTTCTTGTTGCATGCCTCTTGTCACTGTAAGGCTATTTACCACTAATCTTGAAAGTAAATCTGAATTTTCCCAAGATTTAAGTTTTGTCACTTCATATAACACCTTGTGTATCCTGTTTGCTGTTTTCTGAAAGTCATCCAAGATGTGAATTAACACAAGTGATTGCAATAATCCTGTAATTGTTCTAATGGAAGGAACTAGAAAGAGTATCTGGTTCATGAGTGCCAGAATTATAATCCCAAATTTGCCTACTGTTTGAAGCAGTAGTGTCTTGACTAATAAACAGCATGATATGGTGGTCAGTTTCTTAACAGATATTTTATGTCTAATTCTTTCTAACATAACTAATTTAGAATGTTTGTAAGGTGCCTATGATGCCTTTGATACAATGATGTACATGTTATTTGTTAATTCTAGCTATAATTGGAATACCCCCAAAATGTAAATGTTATGCATAAAAAGCTGAAAGGAAAAGAGATCAAGGATGTTCTGGCTATATGCCACATACAGAAAGCTGATGGAAATTTGTAGGACTCCATATATAATTTATGCATCTGTAGTTAGACATGTTTTGAAGTGTAGATGTCAAGCATAGAAGCGCTGCTTATGAGAAACTGATAAAATGTTGGTAGCTGATATGGTAGCTTGTTGCTCAAGGTGGATGAGGAGGAATTTTTAATGATACTAGTGTTAGAAGAAACAAACAGGCTTGATGGGTTGTATAATTGGTTTTTAATATTGCTTTCTCAGCACTCTTATCAAACTAAAGCTTTCATGGAAAAAATCATATGCTGACGACATTAAAAGCAATGTTTCAATAATTTGACTTCTTGACAATTTGAAAGTGTCAGTGGTGTTTAAAACTATTTTGGTATCTTGACTTGTATTTCCTGAAGAGTGGCAAGAGAGCTATGTATTTTGAGATCATTTAAGATTCCTGAGACTTCTAGAATGACCGTTTTGATGACCAGTCCTTTAATTTTTTTTTTTTCCCCCTGTCATGGGGACTAACTGTAGGCTTGGTCAGTTAACCTTGTGCTAAAAATGAAGCAAATTATGCTTTTTCTTTGTCAAATTCATTGCTATGTATGTGGAAGCCTGGAACAGATAATTTGTACACAGTTTGGTATCCTTTAAAATATTACTTTCTATAAGGAAATCTGGAGTTTTTAACGAGTCTTTTCACAGAAATTTTAAATTTTCAACTGTTGGAAGATGGTGTGTCTCAACTTTTGGCGTGAATGGGTTGTAATAGCCATTGCCAAATTTTAGCAATGGGGCTTCAAAAAATACAGCAACTGATGACTGCTTGGAAGGATTCATCTGTCAGCCTTCTATAATAGGCACACGTCCTCAGTGTCAAGTACAGTGGTGGTAAACTTCTCCAGCATCAAGGAAATAAATGCTCTTCAAGGTTCATCTGGCAAACTCTTGTTTACTGTGTTATACCACTGTTTATAGCCAAGGATGTTGTATGTATATTACTATAGTTCATTAGTATTGCACAGCTGATTCTACGGGGGCTCAGATGATTATCATGAAAACTATTTGGAAGGCAAACACAACTATCAGTCTGGTTTCAAAAAACTTCCATCATTTTGCTATGATAATAAAGAATATCTTTTATATTTTTCTTTTTTTGTTAAAGCTGTAAGTTCTGAAGCTTCCCTACCAGCCACAAAGGAGCATCTGTCTCCTCAGCTCTATTTCCGCAGTCTGTCTGCGGGTGAGGAGGACTTGAAATTAAAACGTTCTACCCAACTCTGATTAGAAACAGAATTATGAGAATGGCAGATGTCATTTGTACATCCAAAGTCTTCCCACAAATAACACCCAGTTCTGTTTCCAAAGAATGCTGGAATATATCACAGTACAGACTGTGTGGCTTGTCCTGTGGAGGCTTCCAGGAGTTGGAAAAAACTCCTGAAAAGACTGAAAAGCACTTCTATTTATTAGTGTCAGCACACATCAAGGCAGTCCTTAAACTACACAACATCTACTCTGTCTATGGCACCCCTGTCCCCTTCTTTCCAAAAAGTGGAAGTTATTTCTGCCATATAACTACCATAAGCACATCTCATCACTACGCTTTTTTTTCCTAGAAAGCGACTCTAGGACAGCTTCATATCTAGGACAGCTGGCAGCACCATGTATAGACCTCTCCCTCTTTGTCTTGCACTGCTGCCCTTTCCAAACTTCCCAGATGGCTCAAAAGAGAAATCCAGTAAGAAAAAGGTGCTGCTCGGTAAGGGTGGAATTTAACCCTACTAGTGCTGACTTGGTAGCACACTGTTTTGAGAAAGCAGACTTTGTTTAGGTGGCAGCAGATGCTAAAGAGAAAGGTTTTCTTTTTACTGCTCTCAACAGAACATGCTTGCTTCAGGAGAGTTCAATTGCCTTTAGCTAACCCTTGTATGCAGGGCGTCTGAGCAGCCTCGTACAGGATTTGATCCTGGAAGCTTTCAAGGAGGGAAATGGCTGTTGGCATCTTGTTTTCATACACCCAGGAGCAGAAAAGAACCTTGACAGGAAAGCTCATAGGAGAGCCTTGGTAAACTTAAAATTTCCTTGAATTTAGAAATAAAGTTTGTGATGAGTATGTAATATGTTGGTATGTCAGAGGAGCTTTGCAGAGAGGCTGGATTATTTGGATAGGTTTCCCCATCCTTGGATCTCACACAGCAGTTTGGGCACTGCTTGTGTGAATGAGTGGGGGAGGACTTCTTTTTTTCCCCTCTGAGAAATTTAGCTTCTAGTTTTCAGGTTGTTCTGTGCTTCTCTGAAATGCTGAAGGGAGTCAGGTCAAGAAGATGGGTAGAGTGCAAAGGTGTTTTGAGGTAGTACTGCAGGCTGTCAGGTGGGGAGTTCAGCAAGGTGATGTATTAGAGGGCTTTCCTTTTGGTCAAAACAGCAGTCACTTACTTTTTTTTTTTTTTTTGGTTGTTGTTTGTTGATTTCACCCCCAGCAGGGCCTCTCCTGTGCTCCTCAGCATCATCTGGGCAGTGTTTTTAACAAATTCCCCCCAATCCTGCAGAGGACTTTGGCACAAGTCTCCTGCTCTCTCCAGTGCCAAACTCTATAAATTGATTTCTACCCCCAGCACAGAGCAAGGTTGATCTAGGCTGTCAGGAATTGTGTGGCTGGGACGCTTTCATTGTATGTGGAGCAGTTATGTGAATCTCTCTTTAAATAGGCAGCTGCTGCGTAGCTGCCCATAACTGCAAGAGCCATGATGGCCCAGAGATTGTTCCTGTGGACTCCACTGCTGAGCTGGGCCCCTCTCAAAACCTCTACTGTAATTAATAAGAAATGTTCTTGGATGTATCTAAGAATTAAATTAGAAAGCAGAAGGGGTTTTTTTGTTGTTGGTGGTTTTTTTCCCAAGTGCTAATTGGCATTCGGTAAATTAGAAATATTCCCCTATTCTGATATTTCACAGGCAAAATAAAGAAGTTAAGATGCTACTTTCTATTCAACACTTAATTGCCCTTAGGACTCGAGGCAGGGAGATTTTCCAGTGGTAAACAGCCTTTCTAAAACATGATTAGCATTAATTAACATCCATGCTGGGAATTTAATCAGAAGCAGCAGATTAGTTGTGTTTTCTGTACTGTTTTTTCTCCCCTTGGATATGGCTGTTCTTGTACAGGCTGGAAACTTGTGTTTGCAGCAAGGAGCTCGTCTTGGGGCTTACGTCCCCCAGAGCTGTCACACAAACAGCATTCGCACATCAAAGACTTTTTAAAGAAATAGAAAAGAACCTTTCTGATGGATCAGATGCTGCAAGGTTCCTCTAGAACTCTACAGCATTTAATTTCTGTGCTACAACCAAGTGACTTGCAGCTTTCCGTGTTCCGTGTTTTACTTACTTTATTCACAATTAGAGCTCTTTGTTTGTATGGGTCACTGAACTGGTTTCCTTGAGGAATGATATTTCAAAGCTATGTGGTGTAGGTTGAAACCCCAGTAAAAGTACTTTATTTTAAAAAATTGTGATACCTAGTATAAATGTAAAAGTAGTAGGTAAAAATAGCTCCCTGATGTTTTCCTCCAAATTGTTTGCAGGGTTACTTGTGGGTTAAATGCCTTTTTTTTATCACTTCAATTATTTGCTGTTTGTTTAGTAGATAGTGAAATTGAGTTCTGTTTACTTGCTAGTATATACTCTAGTATTGCAATAGAAGCACTACAGAAAAATATAAAATGATGTGAAAAGCATTGTTGGAAATATATATGTATCTATATTTATATATCTCTCATGAAAATGTGAAAACTGAAAGTGCTCTTTCAGTACAGGAGGGATGTGATTCCTATCTAGCAAAACTACTATTTCTGGTTTGATTTTTGGTTTTATATACAACTGTTGATTAACTGACAGCATGTGGTGGTTTGGGGAGGGGGGGGTTGGTGTGGTTTTTTTTTTGTTGTTGTTCAATTACTTATTAGCCAGTTTTGTTTAAAGCTTGGGACAATCTTTACTAAAATCAAGCTACAATCAAATGTTGTGTGGAATTCTACCATTTGTGATAGGAAAAAAAGCTCAGCTGGAATCTGGTTGGCATTTGAAGTTATGGAATTTTAAGGGCTTTAAGCTGAGCAGCTTTTAATAGTCATTCTTAAAGGGTGTTTTGTGTGTGGTTTTTGTTTGGGTTTTGTTTTCCTGGTATCATGCCTGTTGATTTGTGGCAAAGTACTGTATTTGGGTTAAGTTGTATAGACTTTAAATAATGTGTGTTATATTTAGAGGATTGCAAGACTGTGTACCTGTTAGGAGTTTGTTTGTTTTTAAGTTTGTCATCATTGTTCCTTTTTTTCCAGAAGTTTGGTGTCAATCAGTCTAAGCCAGAATTTACAGTGGATCTCAAAGGGGCGTTGATTGACTGGGCCTCAAAGGACAAATCCAGCAAAAAGAATGTTATTGAGGTGAATTATTTTATTTAAGTGCAGAATTATAGGTAATTTAATGACTTAAGAAATTTTCTCTAAACTTAAAATAAAAACTTTGAGTTTTTTACATTTCTTACTGCTCAAATGTAGATATATCTTAGTACCTGCAAGAAATGCCCATTTTTAATATGTCTGTATGGGATATGCTTTTAAATTTTAAGCAGACTGTTATTTACTGTTTTCATTAGTAAGTGTTCTTGAGTGGCTATATATTATCTAAAAGTTATGCCAGGGAGAAGTTTAATTAGATTTAGGTAATTTCACTTTTAAATTCCAGTGTGTTTATCAATTCTGATGATATCTGTTTTTATTTCTTTAAAGCTAAAAACCCGCCAAGGAACTGAGCTCTTAATTCAATCTGATAATGACAGCTTTATTAACGAATGGTATAAAGTTCTTAACTATACCATCAACAATCAGGTATGTGTTTGAATTGTGAATGCTCTGGTTTTAAGGTAATGTTATTTAGTAAAATAATTGATGCAACGACTCCTAGTGCTTCACATACATCTTCATTTCCTGATTGTGGGCAGGAGGTTGAGTATATGGCAGTTCCTGCTGGTGACATGTGAAATATAATTAATAGTTGCAAAGGAATAAGGATGGTCCACTGGATTAAGAACCAGGAGATGTGGGCTGACCTCCAGCTCAGAAATGAGCTTCCTTCTGTGGCCAAATATTTTTTCTGTCTCGGTGACCTAAAAGGTTCCGATAGAGAGGGAGTAAAGGGGGGAGGACAGCCAAGGGAGTGCTTCATGACATACATTAATCAGCATTTGATACTGCTATTCACTTAAGGCTGTACTAAAGTACCAATTAAAAGCCCTGGCAAAATACTGTATTATCTCTTCTTACCAGACAGCATAATGCCAACTATTTAATCACAGAAAAGTGATCAAGCATTTCCTCTTGATATTGCCAAACAAGGTTTACCTTCTTTGAATTCAGAAGAAGTTGGAGGAGATCTTGGAGAAAATACTCCTCTCCTATCAAGTTGACTTCACGTGTTCTTAATTTTTATAGTTACAGGCCTGGCTGCTACCCATAAGCTGCATTTATGTTGCTTTTGATGTCAGTCAGTGGCCTTCATTTCTCCTAGCTCTAATAGCGTTTTCCACATATGGGTGTTTTCTGCACAAACACAGCAGGCTAATATAAATGGTTTAATTTCTTCCTGAGTGCTCGTGGTTTAGGGTCCTAATCTTCTGCTCTCTCTCCTGGTTTGAAAATGTCATGACTCTTAATAACCAGGCAAGGCAGTCACTTGGCGATACCCATCTCCTGTTTGCCCCATGTAATGCAACTGAGGCCACTTCTTCCCTGCTTAAATATAAAGGAAGATGGAAAGGCTGAGACATGCTGAGATGAGAGCGAGGTATTATGTGTTAGGTTGAGGAAGTGGGTGGTGGAATAGGGAGAGTTTATCATCGCTCAGGAGGAAATGGTGATGTATTACTGCTGGGAGCTGAGACACCTAAGATTCCAAGGGAAAAGTTAAAGTAGGTTATTAAACTACCCGATAATTTGGAGCACTGAACCTTTGGGTACAAAAATCCATCGGGTCTGAAGCAAACTTTTAATTTTGGGAACTTTATGGTAGTAGTAGCTGTGAATCTCTTTCCCAGGACAGGCGCTAGTTCTAGTGTGACAAAATCTTCCTCAAAAGAAGGTACAAATGAGATTCTGGTCTCTTTGCTCCTTCATGCTGCTATTGTGGCAATATGCCGTACAAGAGGAATAGCTATCTGCGAAGGATGTGGCTGCTCTTTTTTATGTACAGAGATTTCCAAGTTACTAGATTAGACTTGTTCCATAATACAAACTAGATTGCAGGTGATTTTTTTTTTTTTTTTTCCCCAAAGCAGTTAATGGTTTTAAAACTTATCAATCCTAAAAAGCTTTGAGGCCTCTTGAAGAGAGCACTGTCTAAATGGTCTCAGTGGCAGAGGGATCCTTAGTGGGGACATTAATTGGGCAGTTGAATATATTGATCTTTGATGTGTAAAAAGGCTATCAAAGCTTTTGAAAGGCCACAAGGAATGAGGGTGTTTAACATCTACCCTTCAAGTTAAAGTGCAACTTGGTGAAGTCGTGCTTCTGCTCATTCAGTGCTCTGGAGTGCACAATTTTGCCTTATTTTTAAAATGTCTTTCCTTGTAACAAAAGACACTTTACAGTCAGATTTTTGTAACTGCGTAGAAGTCAAGTTCACTTCAGTAGAAGTGAAGCTGGAAATATGTGGTTTGGAAGGGAGTATGTTGCACTGAGACCAGAGGAAGTTTCTTTTCCTATTTTCTGATATGTCTGCAGTCGTGGGTGTAGCATAGGTATGAGGCTGCAGGTGGGCAGTTTACCAGACTCCGGTATCTGCCTCCACAGCTACAACATGATCTACGTTTTCAATTGACTGTGTTTAATGAGAATATGCTAAGAGCACAATAACACAGGGCAAGAATTTTAGGTGCTGGTATATTTACTTTTTCAGAGTGAATTCAGTGTATGTTTTGACAGTGGTGAAATTTTCCAACTGGTGGTTCTGTTTTCTATTAAGAAAATTTTAATTACAGAGCTCAGAAGTAGGGTAAATGCTCTAGAACTGTTTTTTAGGCTCTATCAAGCGGGTGCTTCTGTAGCAGACCATGAAATAGCTGATGTTTGTCTACTGGATTTAAAAAAACAAAACTCACGAAACCCAACAACCAACACTTCTGTTGGTTGATGTAATGAAGTGTTTTCATGAAAGGCTGGTTTTACTTTGTTCAATGTCCAGCAAAACTTTCTTTATTGGGTCTTGTGATCAAATAGTGTTTCTCAAAGTTATTCACTCTGACAGTGAGAATGGTATCGTCTCTGAAGATACTTGGAGCATCTAGAGTTCAGGAAAGAACCAACTGAATATTATTATAGGGAAAAAAAATATATATTGTAGAACTGTCTACAGGAAATGTGTTTGTTCATGCTATATTCTATGAGTTGTCAAATTGATCACTGTATCTTCTTAAATCTAATAGGTAGTAGAGTCTGATGAAGCATTAGAAGATGATGTACCAGATTCCCCTGGGGTGGAAAAACAAGACAAAGAGAAAGAGAATAAAGACTCTAAGAAACTTCGTTGTAAGTTGAAAATTTTCCATTAATTGATTTTAGCAATGCCAATTCTTATTTTTTGCATCATCAGTATTATAAGTAAATAGAGAAGAATTCAAAAAGACAGCTAGAAATGAAACTATTCAAGTTTGGAAACAGGCTTTTGTATAGTTCATTCTACATCTTGGTGCCAGTTAGTAGATTTTTCTTCCATGTTTTATTAATCATACTTAAAAAAAAAAAAAAAAAAAAAGAAAAAAAGTACCAGATGTCTTTAGCTCCTGCTGTGTGACACATGAAAAATAGGAGAAACTAGGCAGTGGTGAGATGGATTATTTTCAAGGTATTGTCAAATGCACAGAAGTAATTAGACATTTGTTTTCTCTGACTTTTATAAATGGTTTTGAATAAGAATTCTTTTGTCCTTTCATGTGTTCAAAACTGATTAGAATTGTTTTACTTGGTTTTTGTCTGTGGTACAGCATCTGTAAATATTTGCATTAACTTAAACTGCAATTTCACTAAGTTGCTAATGATGTTATATTGGCCCATTTAGAGAAACTAAACAGTTTTAATTACACCTTCAGAATTTTAGAGCTAAATTTCTGTTAGCCACAGAAATTTCTTCCCATGCACAGAAAGATATTAATCAGGAAGACTATTTATTGTCTTTTACTTGCAGGCCTTACATGTAATTTGCAGGAAAGTATTTATTTCTTTCAAAATAGTTAATGAAAGGCAGGACAGGTTTTGAAACATAGGTATATTTTTTTAAATTCCACATCAATTCCATATCTAAGCTACCATTTAGTTAGTTTCACAGGCAATACTTGGTTTTTTAAGATTTTTGTGACTGGGTTGTCTCTTAGTAGTTTGAAAAATGGATGTCATTTACAAGGAGTTCCAAAAAGGTAAGGAAAAATATGTGGATGCATTGCAGATTCGGATAGGTTTTTAATGTGCTTTTGAGCTTAATTTTTTTTAATGTTCGTTTATTAGCAGATAAATGCTGTGTTGGTTCTGTGGATATTCATGCCAAATGCATTTGTCTTTTCAGCAGTGAAAGCACCTAGCAATATAGATACCACAGATCAGAAAAAGACCAAAACGAAGCTCAAGAAGTTTCTTACACGGCGCCCTACGTTACAAGCTGTCCGTGAAAAAGGATACATTAAGGGTAAATGAACCTTTTTAACAAAGGAAATAATTTGAAAAGCTGAATTTAGTAGTTCATGTGTAAAGTAGGGTTAAAGTGGTCTAGTTTTAGAGTAAAAGATGTGTGATAGCTGGTTTAACAAAAGTCTTGGATGTATAGTGGAACTGGTAATTGATTGTCATTCTTCTGAGCACTGCTACTAGCCACTAAACTTCATGGAGGATGTCCTCTCATTCAGCTCATTACTGGCAAAACTGCAGTGAAAATTGAGAGTCCAGGAGCCTGTTTGGACTTGGAGTGCTTCTTGGCTAGAGAGTCCATTTGGTCTGCTGTTCTGAGCTGGAAACTTCAGATGGCTGATAATTGTTTGTGCATACAAAGCTGAATGCATGTGCTCATCTGTTTCACTAGGGTGTTTTAGTCTAAGTGGAACCAGACAATCATGTGCCATTTCATAAGAAATTAAGTGTTTAGGCAAACCAGGATGAGGCTAATGGAATCTTAACTTAAACATCTTTTTTTCCTAACCTTTTTTGAATGTATACATTTTTTTAATTGTTTCACAAACAATGAGTCTTACAGATATTCTTGAATCAAACTTATGAAAGAATTGATTTCCATTTGTCACGCTTGTAGAAGCTTAGAGAGAACAGTATTTGCACAGCTTCAAGTTAACGTGTTTGTGTAAATTATTGACTTGGTACTCACTGTAAAACTTCATTTATTTATTTATTTGTATGCTTTAGCAGGATTTGTAGTTGGTGCTCTACTAGGGTCAAAATAGCATATGGGTAGGCAAACATCAGACCAAATCCTACTGTGATTTGCCTACCTACATACTTTAACAGGTGTGCTTCTGTTGCATGTGGCATTTGATATATTTGTGTATCTGCAAATATAATTTAACTGTAAATTACAGAATTTTTGTTTGGGAGAAGGAAGCATTATTCCCAGACTTTGACGTTTTGCTCTGCTTTACGGCTTAGTATTCATGTCATGACTCAGTGACATAACTTCTGACATTAGCAACAGTGAATGCTAAGCCAAGTTTAATTTGTACACATGCGTGCTGATGATTGGATTTTTAATAAAGATGTTAAGGAATGAAGAGTTTGTTTTTATTTAAAAGCATGGTGTAAATTTTAAAAGTTGGATCTGTGCTGTACAGTTTTATATTTACTGTATGAACGAAAAATACTGAAGCTTTTATTTAAAAGCCCAGTGTACTTTTGTGGCTGCTACAGAACAAGCTTAGTAAACAGAAAACTTGGCAAACCCACTGTAAGCAGAAAAAATAATGAAAAGTTCTAGAAAAAACCCCCACTTGAAACAGCATGCACTAAGCAGAGAAGCAACTGTGCTAAAGTTTTGTTACATGGAAAAACAAAATTACAGAAGTTACTTTAAGATGAGAGGAAAAAATATGATTCCTGTATACGTGGAAATTATTAAAGTTTGAGGCAATTGTAGCAAATCAGTTTGTTACATGCTAATATTGTCTTGTGCTACCTAATTTGCATTGCTTTACCTGCTACAGCTGCATGCTAGCTTGGCTTTCTTACTGTGTGAGCTTTTTCAATCCCTTGCTACTGATTCTGCTTGTACAGCTGGCTGCATGAGTAGCAGCAGCAGGACTGAGGTGGTTTGGGTCACCAGCATTATACGTATACAGCTAATAATACCATTACATGCCAGTTTTCATACTGTATAATTGGTTTGGTGTGCTGTTCGGATTTCCCAAAGCAATGGTCAGATGCAAGTGTTGTTAATGAATCTACTTAAATTACTAAATATGAAAAATGGGCTAGGTGCTATGCATGATGCAAATGCAAGAGCGGTTTCTCTCTGAAGTAAGATCTACTAGGTACTGCGAAGATGGCCACCTACATACCTTATTTAACAGATTAAAAAAAATACAAACAAAACACCAAAAACTTCCTTCTGTTTAAGAGTGTGAGCTTTGCTTCTCTATCTCAAGACCCGATTTCAACATCATGCATCTGAACAGGGGAGGCCATCTATTATTTGGGCATCTTTGATGAAAACCATAGAAATGGGTCTGAGGTATTTTGGTGATAACATAATCTGAGCAAGATGAGTTAACATGTTGCTGAAATACACTGAGACATTGCAAGAATCAGTTGTCTGCCCAAGCTGATTTTCATTTTTGCTCCAGTTTTTGGTAGAAAACACTCCCCCTGGACTGTGTAGTTTTGAAAACAACACTCAATTACCTTTGCCCATAAATATCTGTATTTAGATTCCAACCTTGCAGCCAGATTGCCTATGCATAGTCATACTTGCACCCATTCAGAGCTCTGTGATGTAAATGTCTGTCATTTACAAACCTATGTCAGAACTTAAAAATGTTTGAAATTAAAGACTCTACATTAAAGTAAATTAATATGTAATGCTGGGTTAAACAGTAGGTGCAATGGAAGATGAAATTTTACAGGTTTTTTCTGCAAGCAATGCCAAAAGCTTTCACTATGGTTAATTATCTCTGTTCAGATTTTTAACAAAGATTACAGTAAATGTATTTTGAACTCAGAACAGGAATGGAGTGTAACAGGACATTTGAATCCATTAAATTTCTCATTACAGTAATGACTATATGACTCTCCCAAGTATCTCCTGGTGAATTAAAATTATTTCAGTAGCAAAAGTTCCTTACTCAGAGACTCACATTTGTGTAACTGCTGACACTCTTTCTTGCTGGGAGCTTCTGAGAACTCTGTTCAAAACTTTCCTATTTTCACTCTAATACCGTGACAATTGTATCCAGTAGTCTTTGCCCTTTGTAGAGGCTTGTTTTAACCTGAACTAGTTCTGTCACTTGAGTCCTGTTCCACTGTAAATCAGTCTCTTTACTTGGTTCCAGATCAAGTGTTTGGTTCCAATCTCACCAGCTTGTGTCAAAGAGAAAACAGCACGGTGCCAAAGTTCGTGAAGCTGTGCATTGAGCATGTTGAGGAACATGGTATGGTTGAAGTTTTTTGTTTCCGAATCTCTCTTGCTCACCACACTATCTAATTTTGAACGTTTTAATCCTTAAAATGCTGTAGATTTATTTGGGGAAAATAATCTGAAACTTGTATCTGTAGTTAGCAATGAGTTTTCAAGTGTGGGGAGGTGGGTGGGATCCAAAATGGAGAGAGGGGAGGAAATCTTATATCTGAGAAATTGATCTGCTACAGTATATTTCAAGCTGAGGAGAAGGCAGGACAGCTTCCTAACAGCAAGGCTCTAAGGAAAGAGGGGTTACAAGAAGTAATAGAAGAGCTCAGCCCATCATGGTTTTTTTCAGATGAAAAGAGAGTGACTGTCAAAATGCAACCATTGGTTCTTTGAGGGTTTAAGCACGCTAACGATCATTTATATTAAAGCTTCCTTGAAACAAACTTCTAGGAAAAAGTTGTGTTCCTGCTCTGTATATGCGTTGACTGCCAGAAGACAAGTCTATGGTTTGATGCCCTTCAGCCAGCTACACCAATTGCTATGCAAAGTTTTATGCAGTTCTGGAGATTATCAGTGTCCACATATTGACTCAATGTTTTGTTTGCTTTCATTGAAAATAAGTGTCTCTTGCCTAATAACTGAGAAAATCATGTTTAAAAGCTACATGTGACATTCTGGGTTGTCTGATGTAAAGGACATCTTCACATTTTTGTTGAAAATATGTTGGTTGCGACTCCTGACTTGGCTGTAGTCTGTGCTGGTTTTCTTGCTTGTTTCTTGCTGTTGTCGTTGCCCTGTCCTTGGAAAAGATGACTGAGAGGGGATTATGGAATCTCCATAATCATCATTCAAATATATACCAGTCTGTTAATCTGAGAACATTCTCTTGAGAATCAGGGTAAGTGTTACAGGGGAATACTACGTGTGAATTTTAAGGCATCTTCCATGGGAACTTCATTTAGGATTTTGTTGCAGCCTGTAGTCCTCTTTCTCAATGCTGCTATTTTATGGCCTGGGAGGGGAAAAATAACTGCTTCCGTTGCCTTACTCCAGTTTGACAAACTGCCACCTTGCTTGTAACAGCAGGCTTTATTCCGTTTGTGATCTGCAGTTTGTGAGAAAGGGGTTATTTTGCTTTGTTCTTTTTTTTAAATTTCTTTTTTATTTTAAAGGCAGGACTGCAGTGAAGATAGTGGTGAAGTTTTCCTTTTTTAAATACCTGAGGGGAAGCTGACAGAAATGAATAGCTTTTTTTCCCCACTTCTCCAACTCTTCTTCCTACTGCCAATACACTTCAAATCAGTTCTTTCTGTAAAGGAATGACTAGTGGATTATGGGGAAAAGGGATATGTCAGATGGTGCTGGTAACTGTGCTGTGTTGCATCAGACAACTCCTTGAGGAGCTACAGGGACTTGCAGGTATTCTGGCAACACTCACCCTCTCAGTGGCACTGACTCACATGCTGCATTCAAGTGGCATTTCAATTAAATTGTTGCTCTCCTAATCACTTCTGAGTAACTGCAGTAGCAACCACAGAGACACAGTTTTCTTTTCTGGTTGAGTGTGCAATACGGTAAAGGCAAGGGCTACCTGTTTTAGTTTTGTAGGCTGTTGGGTAGTGATGAGTGTGCATGCACATCATTCCTTCTCCATGCAAACCCAGTCACTTAACAACTTTGAGATGCTCTCTATGCATGACTTGACTTGATTTTTCTTAACAATGCATTAAAAAATTGAACATCCACAAAATACTTGGTTCTTGCATGTTGAACTCCTGTATACTCTCTGCCGGCCTACCAAGAGCATCTTAAACTACACACCTAGTCTCATTGGGGAAACTTGGAGCTGTTGCCTCATTACAACTATTCTACTGTGTAGGAAGTTTTAGAGATTACTGTGAGCTTGATGCTCCCAAACCTGTGTCAGCAAACTAAACCTCCTCTGATATGCCCTGCCCATCAAAAAAGCTAGTTTAACCTTTGTTGTTGTTGAACCAAGTGTTCTTTGTTACAAGGTGGGTTTCTTTTCTTTTTAATTTTGCTGAGTACACCTATAAAGAAGCAGCCTAATGATTTCAGAATTCATACACATGTGAGGTATTAAAATGGATTTATGCTTTTGTTTTAGGGTTAGATGTTGATGGCTTATACCGAGTTAGTGGCAATCTTGCAGTGATACAGAAGCTAAGATTTGCAGTCAATCATGGTAAGCTTCCTTTAACTATATTACAATTTTGTATGTTTTCAGATTGTTGAAGTTCGTAGAAAGCTCAGGAAAAAATTTCGTAATGTATAACTGCAGTCTTCCATGAGAAATGACTGTCCTCTTTGAAGTAAAATTACATCAAAATTGCAGAATTTAGTGTGTAATATGCATCATTTGAAAAACCTAGCATCCTGAAAGTTTGGTCTTATGTGGAGCATAGAGGCATTTCTAGACCATAATTCTAAAGAAGGGTGGTAATAGAACTGGGGTGGGGTGAATTATTTCAAACAAAATCACTTCATACCTTATGGAAAAACAGTAAGCATGTTAAGCTTCCACCGCCATTAAAATTGTAAGTTAATGCTTTTTAGCAAGATTTGCCACTCTCTGTTAGTATAGGGGTGGTTAGCTCTTCTTCGCCATACTCTGTGTATAAAACCCTTTCATGTGGCTTTATCTTAGTGTTTTGTTCAGTGGGAATCAATAGGAAGCCCATCCACAAGCTGACCTCTCATCTCCTGATTGACAGGGTCTAACAGTAAATTCTGCGTTATGTCAGCAGCTCCTGTTCCCCTCTGAAAAATGCCCTTGGTATAGGGGAGCTGCATTTAGTGCAGTAGGCAGAGTTTGGCCATCTCTGTCTGTTGTGGTTGAGGTTTTTTTATCCCCTTTTATATTGCTGCAGTTCTGTATCCCAGCACAGAATGGGCTGAAGTGGAGTAAGAGTATTCACTGCTTTAAAAGCAATAAGTACAGAAGAGTAGTTAAATTTATTTTTTGAAAAAAAGCTTTGATAGTTAAATTAGTAACAGTAATTATTTATTTTTCTCTCTCAGATGAGAAACTAGACTTGAATGACAGTAAATGGGAAGATATACATGTCATCACAGGAGCTCTAAAGATGTTTTTCAGAGAATTGCCAGAGCCGCTGTTCACTTATAATCACTTCAATGACTTTGTCAATGCAATTAGTAAGTCTGGAAAACATGTGTGTGCTTTTTGTATAAGTTCTGCTCAATACGTACAATTCCCTTAATTATTTTGGACAGTAAAAAGAATGTTTTGGTTATAAATGTGTAAGGCTTACCTAAAACACTGCCTGTCAGTACTGCACGGTCTGGTCAGGAGGTGGCAGTATTTTATCTCATATTAGCACTGCAAAACGCTTGCTTTTATTCCCAGTCTGTTAAATTTTACACTAAAGTTTTAAACAAAAATACTAAATTTTTGCTTCTATACCTCATCCTTTTGCAGAACAAGAACCAAGGCAACGTGTCCATGCTGTTAAAGATTTAATCAAACAGTTGCCAAAACCAAATCAGGACACTATGCAGGTACTCTTTAGACACCTGAAAAGGTAAGTAGCAGATAGAAGGAGAGGCTTTGTATTGCTGATCTTCCCTTAAAGCTAAATAATCCAATTAAAAGTACTAGGTGCCTGTTCCCACTGCATTTTCCTTGCCTGTATTGGGCTTGATTAAAACTAGTGTATCTGTATTTATACAAGCTTGCAGAGCACAAAACAGAGACTTTAGACAGTATGTGTAATAGTTCTGATGTTTACTGCCAAGTCCTTTTGTTCGAGGGATTGTGAGAGGATCAGGAATAGCATTTCAAAACAAAACTTTTCTGTAGAGAGGGGAATCACAGCAGCTGTGTGTCCTAATAACAAGACTACTCGTTAAATAAATACTGTGAATAGTCATTTGCTTTGGACTGTGTCTTTTTCCTGTCATCCTATTACTCTAACACTGATAAGCCTCTTTTTGTTTATTTTTTCTCTTTCAGAGTTGTAGAAAACGGAGAAAAGAACCGAATGACCTATCAAAGTGTAGCAATAGTTTTTGGTCCAACCTTATTAAAACCAGAGAAAGAGACTGGTAACATAGCAGTCCACACAGTATACCAGAATCAGATTGTGGAATTAATTCTACTGGAATTAAATTCCATCTTTGGACGCTGACATTTTTCTGGGAGTAAAAACTGGAAGTGATGGGTTGGCAGCAGTACTCCATCAGAAGGAAAATCTCTCACTGTACATGATGTATTATGTTTGTGGACCAAGCAGCAACTTGTTTTTTGCACTTTTGGGGAGGGGAGAAGCAGGAGAAATGTTTGACCACTTTAATGCAAATTAAAGACAACACTCTGGATTTCTTTGAAAAGTTCAATGTAAAAAGTGAATTGAAAAGTTTATAGTTTGCCTTTTTTAAAGTAGCATTGGAAAAATGTAATATAGGTTCATACACTGGATTTCTTGGAGAGTAAAGCTATTAATCTCAAACTGGATAATCTGGAATTTAATCTTAAAATTCTTCCACTTGATAGGGAAAAGTCCTACCAACTGGTATGGAAAAATTCAGTGAAGTTACATCTTAAGCTTGTGTATTACAACCTACTCAGATCTGTATGACACTTTTCCAAGGGGTTTCTGCATGCAGTGACTGTCTTAAACTTGTGCTAACAGTTTGGTTTAGTTATTCAAATCTAATTCTTCACTTGATATCTGCTGTCCTTTTTTCCTTTTTTTTTTTTCCCCTTTTTCTTTTTTTCTTTCCATTTTTTTCCCCAGCAACCTTTCTGGAACTTCTTAGTTGCTTTACAGAGCAGCACACTACTTCAAACACTGAACTTGTGAGAAGATCTAGCAACGGATATTTGTCTTGTGGCATAATAGAAGTCATATTTAATAAACATGTTCATTTTTTCTGGGTATTTCCTGAGCTAAGTTTTGTGTTATACTGATTTAAAGCTAAAATCCTAAGTAAATACCAACTGTAACACTGTCTTGAGTTCTTGGTATAATGCTGTGGTAGTGGAAGTTTCTTGATGTAAATACAGGCTGTCCTTTGGATTCTTGTATATAATTCAGTTCCTGTATAGTTCAAGAATACTTTAGTCACACATTTCTAATCATGGGTAGATTAGCTACAGTAGCATAATGTTTCCAGTGGATGTCTGGGTTTCAGCAGGGAAACAGGTTATGGGGAGGGAGGGGGGGACCTAACTGTGTGCACTTTTAGATGTTAATTACATTTGCAGACAAATAACTGTAATGCAAATGGTACTGGAGAAATACTGAGTGTGCTTGCTAAATTGTTAATGCACTACAAGAGGAGCCTTTTAGGTTATTTAATATGTACAGGATACATTAGAAAAATGTGTTAAGAATTCTAACATCTACAAATAGTGAAACTCATGTTTTGATAGATAGATGTTTGATGGAATCCATGATGCTAAATTTAAGATTTTCTTTTTACATTAATGTAGAATAACTTGTAAAATTGGTTTTGAAAGATTTTGTTACAGGGAGCATGGTCTGCTGAAGATTTTTTTAAATGTATTTTTCTAGACTAACTGCTGTATCTGACATATTTGTTATGTCTAACCTGAATAAACAAACCCGTTAGTTCTTTTAGAGTTTGCCACTCTGGCTTCAGACAACATGAACCCCCTTTAAATAACAAGACTGACGTATCTTACTGCTTAGCATGGATACTACTTGTGGCAAAGAGTTGTCATGCTGGGTTAAAAGACAGATGCTTACTTTACAACCTGATGATTTTAGGAACTTCCTAATCCTTTTCTTTAACAACTTAAATTCTACCTAAGATTCAGAGAGGGCAGAAGTAATTTATGGATATAAATTTACGGTCTTTAAAATGTATCCCAACTTAGGAACCTACTGTACAGAAAGATACATTGGGGAATTAATTGTATTAATTAACTGAAGGTTGTATACCTTTCACGACACAGTTCTGGCTTACAGCAAAGGGGATGTGTGGTGAAGTACTGAGCTGTAATCAGATGAATGGTACGAGAATTTCATGAGCATAGGGCTTGCACGAAAAGTCTTTGGAGATAAAAGAGAAGATGAGTTACTTTGTGGCTTTCTCACTGTTGTCTTGTGGTAATGGTGAAGTCTTGTGGTTTGTTGCAAAGCAACCTGGGTGAGAATTGTGAAAGCTCCATCTCTGTGTTGTTGTCAGCCTCCTGGTAGGCTGTCAAACCAGAGCAGTGCTGAGTGGCAGGCGTGCCCCAAACTACTAGAAAATACCAACAAAGTTGAAATCTGTTGCTGTAGATTATTCAAATCCCAA
Organism: Haliaeetus leucocephalus; assembly: GCF_000737465.1. NCBI lineage: Eukaryota > Metazoa > Chordata > Aves > Accipitriformes > Accipitridae > Haliaeetus > Haliaeetus leucocephalus. The sequence continues at coordinate 14,024,290 of NW_010972436.1, read as the reverse complement.
CTTCAACTGTAACATAAAAAAGAATTCCCACTGCTAAATGAGAGGGCCTCTCCAGAGGCCACCTTTTCTCTATGAGTGTTATGTTTTTCAAAGAATACCTTTTTAAAAGAATTTGATAATGAGGATGTCACACTTTTCCTTGTATTTCCCCCAAATAAAGCATTTTGTTATTACAATATATAGTATGGTTTTGTGCAGTGAAGTTGTCATATGTTTTAATGTTCTCATTTTTAGTTTGGGGAGGGGAGAGTATTCTTTCTAATTGAAAGAGGTGTAGCTAAACACTCGAAATATTCGGGAAGAGGAGGCCAGCCAGGCTGACCGTATGCTGCTTGTGACCAACTTGAAACTGTGTATGTCAGCACATTGGGTTTCTTCACTCCTTGAAATACCTTGTCTTGTTCTGCAGTTAGCTTTCTTTTAAAAAATCAAAAACAGATTTTTGCACAACAGCAGGGGAAAGCTATTTGTATTAGATGAACAAATTTATATGTTCCTCTAAATCAGCTTTGGTTCTGATTTAAAACCAATTTAAAGACTGAGTGTAAGCTCTTGCAGCAATAACCACTCAAAGATACTGGAGGTCCAATATTAAGTATCGGTGCCAGTTGAAGTTTTGTTCCAGCACTAGAGCTGTGTTTAGCTCTATAGTTCTGCTACACAGTGTTAGTAGCAAGCAACTCTCAGTTGTGCTTGATCTATACCAGTTACAGCTTTCTTCCCTTTAAAGCTGGAGAGAGAAGTGGACACAAAAAAAAGACAAATATACACAGTCATTTCATGTAAACTAATTTTTTAAAATCAGAGTTGCATGTAAATAAAGCTTCCTGCGTGCAAGTGGATAGGTCATGCTTACTGCCAGGTCCAGACTTTCCTCCCCATCTTCACAGAAAGCCACGATGAATTCCCTTTGTACTGAACCCATTGTATCCAGGCAAGTGAATCCTCGGCTCGCAGCGTGAGAGAGAAGGGAGTTTGTAGGTAATACAGTATCAGTTTATTCCTATGTGGAGCCCTGACTTCTTCCCCTTGAAGGGAACTGCTTTATTTAGGCCCAAAGTAATGATATTTTCAGAATCAATCGGTTAATTCATAAGCCATAACGTAAACCAAGCACAGTGGGGCATTCTGCTGGGCAAAGGGGGAGGTACAGCATGTCTAATGAGGCCTTCTGCAACTGCCGGGGAGAGGAGAGCTCCTCTGAAGAATCTTAATTAGCCTCCACAATTGCAAAGTTTTGTGGGCAAGCAGCTGGTAGGACTGGATCAGACCTTTACAAAAGTAGCCCTATGTGATTGTGGGATTTAAATGAACATTCCCCCCCAGCATTCTTGTAAACAGAGCACTTGTAAAACAAGATCACACTGTGTAACAAACCGACATGAAAGACAGAGGCAACTTGGCCTCTTGGTCCTTTTTATTGCCTTGAGAATTAAATGGTGGCTCTAATACTAGTTTCCTACAACTTCCTGAAATGGATGTGAGTTTGTTAAGGTACTTAGCTGCTACTTTCTTTCGAGAGAAGAAATTTGTGTTAAACTCGGCAAACTCAGAACTGCAAAGTGGAACAAGCAGGGATAGCATCAGGTTTATTTCTCATAGAACCTCATCTTGTAGCTTATTGCACTAAAATGTAGTTGGCTAGGGAAGGGGAGAGCAGATCCTTAGTGTGGGAATAAGTAAATGCAAAACACCGAAGGCAACCAGACAAAGCAGGTGTGATGGACAAGCGAGATAGCAAAGAAACAGTCACTTAGAAAATCTGCAGGAATCCAGGCCAGAGAGCTGGGAGAAAGCCAGGCTGCCAAGAGTGTAGATTGGTTTTGTTTTTTTTTTTCTTTTCTTTTCTATTTTTCTTCTTTTTCCACTTCATACAATGCAGATGAAGGCCTGGCTGCGTTTTGTAAGGGTAAGTTGCTCTGTAAACAGATGGAGTTCAAGTGAAATTGCAAAATGGCAGTGCCCACCTCTCTCTGGACTTTTCCAGAGTGGCTTCTATGTGTTGGCTCCCCAGTGATGCACTTGTGTCCAGGTTCACTTGGCACAAACACCAGAGTGCTAATGGGAGTCAAGAACTATGTTCCTTTAACATAACTGTGAATTCACAATCGGTATCTGTGCGATAAAAAAATAAACTTGTTCTCAGTTTGGCAGCAGCATTCTGGTGGCACCGAGTGCCCCATCCAAGACCCAAACCTTGCGGCACCAGATCCTGAAGAGCAAGGGCAGCCCTCTCAGTTACAGTCTCAGCACACCAGAAGAAAGAAATCATGAAGATGAAAAGTGGGAGTATGCGGAAAAAAATAAAAGCCCAAGCTAAACTATCTTCACAACCAGTTTAGATTTGTATGTACGGTACATATCTGCTCAGAATAGTTTCTTAATTCATAGTGTGAAAGAAACAGCTGTCCTCTAAAAAAATAAATACCATAATTAAAAGCTGTCATTTTTTACATCAGGCATTAGAAGATAAATGTTAAACGTCAGTCAGCTTGTCTAGTTCATCATGTGCTGCAGCCAAATGGCTGGAATCAAACCGCTGGCAGGGTGTTACCTGGCCACCGAGGTGGCAGTGCTCTCTGCCTGCTCTTCACCGAGAGGGTGATGCTGAGCTGCTGGTGATGCTGAGCTGCTGGTGGCTTGTCGGCTTTCTGCATGTGAGTGTCCTGCCTAGCTACTTGTTTCAGTAAAAGGAGGTACCTAACCTAGAAACAGAACTGAAAAACACCTTTTTTCCAAGAAACCTTCCTATCGGCCTGAGCTGGTCAGCGCTTTGTCCACAGTCCCTTCTGCTGCACAGTGCTGCCACCAAGTTCGCCGGCCTGTGGCAGGGATGCTCTCCGTGGGACTGAGCGAGCACATCTTCCGTGGGTGCTGGCCTTGGCAAGGCCCCTGCCAACGCACACGCGTGACCCACTCTACTTCACAGCTTTCTTCTGTGAAGAAAAATGGAGACGTGGTTGTGCAAGGGATAGAGCCTCTCCTCTAGCACCCCCTTAGAGCATTTTGTACAATGAAGGACGCCACTGTATTTTCCCACTATGAAATAGCTCTTTCTTAGCTGAGGTACTGTTCTCACTGATATACCAGTCCTGCTCTAAGTTTTGCCTTCGCAGTTTTAAAGATAAGACTTCTTTTCCTATTAATCTCTCCTTTTCCTTCCTCCACCCACCTGCTATTCCTTCTGCACTGAAAGTCAATCTGACTTGGACCTTTTGCTTCCTTATTTGTTCAACAGCCCGGAGCCTGGGGGCTGGAATGTGATGTGCTCTGCCCAGAGCGCTGCTTCGCCTGCGGAGGCTGAGGCACAGGCCACTCAGCCATAGACGCTTCATTAAAAAGCAGTCATCAGCGTTAATGCTAAATGGTAATGTAAATGAAAAAAAAAAAAAGGGCAAAAAGAAAAGCACAGACTAGAAGAATAAAAAAATGGTCCTTTCCAGGTAATAGTTAAAGCAGGCTGCATGTTGCTCCCCTGTTTCCCAGAGTGCCCATTCTTCTCCTGTATTGCAGGAATGTACATAAGCTAAGCAATTAGGTATTATATTTGGCGCAAGACTGAGGGAAAGCAATGTAATTCCATGCAACCATTGAATCACCAACCGTATCGCTTGTGCAGGCTGAGCTGTGAGCCAGCTGTCAAGAGGACTGCACAATCTTCAGGTTTGCATTAAAACACTGTGGCTATAGGCCAGGATCATACTTGTCCCCTTCTTTTGCCTGAGCTTCCCAGCCTGCCCCATTCAAATGCATGAAAATACATAACTTTCTCTCCACCTTTCCTGTTTGTGGAGTACAGCAGCTCTGTGCAGCCAGCCAAGTGCTCAGGGTGTCCATGGGTACAGTTTCTTCCCTTGTATATACACAATTTAGTTAAGAGGGGGAGAAGACCGTTTATTATAAACATTGAACAGTGGGAGGCATCATTAGCTCTTAAAAATCATAACTAACTCCCCAGGTGGTTGTCCTAATGCATTCTGGGCTTTCTTTACATCCTTGAGATAAAAAGAAAGCCTGAGCATGTGAGGGCAGGGTGCAGTGCAATGGAACATTGAGTGCCACTGTCGCTGGCAAGGCAACCTCTATTTTGCCAGCATCCGTCTCAGACGGCAGAAGCGATGCCCGTGCTGTGTGAGCCAGAGGTGGGAACTAGCACCTTTCCTTCCTTCCTGCTGCCTTTCTAACTTGCTAGGTCATGAGCTAAGGCTTGTGGCATGTTGCAGGCCAGACAGCTTGATTATAATGCTCCTTTCTGGTTTTAAAGAATCTATGAATGAAGTTGGCACGTAGCCTTCCATTTAGCCATTGGCTTCCTTGTTCCTGCTTCACCATTCATGCCTTTTATCAAATGAAACCACTTCTCCTGGCCAAAGCTTCATTCCCGTTTCTCTCCTAAAGTAACGCTGCTTAATTGAGCAAACCTGTCTCGTCACCCACGGCAGCACCCACAGCCCTGCTGTGCTGGAGAGTTCCTGCGGACGCGGATGGCCGTGGTGGTACCAGGTGCTGCCACTGTCCCCATGAGTTCAATAAAGTCCTGGCAAAGTTACTCTTTCTTTATCGCAGCCTGAAATATGAGAGTTGGGTGCTTGCAGCCTCAAAGGCTTCTCTCTTTAAAATGCTTTGCATCAGATACAAAGAAATCCTCAAAGCCGTGAGCCACTGCCAGGCTCTCAAGGAGAGGCCTTTGGGGCTCAAATAAAGATAAGCTGCAGAATATTCTTCACTTCCCCTTCACCCTTTGATACCCACCCTCCAGGCCATCCCCAGCCTTTGCTTTATGGGGTTGTCCAACCCCACTGGTATGTCCTGGAAAATCCCACTGTCGACTGCCACAGGAGCTCTGGTCTGGGTGTCCCTGAATCCATCCCTGAATCCCTGATTTCCAGCCACTCTGGGACCAGAGACCTTACAACCCCTGGAGCTATGCAGCAATCACGGCACGTTTTGCTTCCTGAAGCAATTAGCCAGCACTTAGGCACCTATGCCCTGTTTGTGATATAGCAGAGTGGCTTAAGGGCAAGTGCTGTAGCTACCATGCCCTAGCACCCGCTGCAGGCTGGAGGTCCCTACCTGCCCTGGTAGGGTTTTGAGGGAGAAAGGTGTGCAAATCAGTCTGCTTGACATCTGTAGGACCATGTCCTCGCAAGGAGCAAAAGCTCAGATTAAGGGCTCATATATCAAAGTGCTCCAAAATGTACGCATCCACTCAGAAGTGTTGGCAAGGAAAACTGGCATTAAGTAACAAGGAGGAAAGTGAAAAGCATCATGGGCAGCTGGACTAGGACTGTGCAGCTGAGGTGTTTACTCTTATTTCTTTCCAGAATGACAGGTTTGGGTGATATCAACACCCAGGTAACCACAAATCTTGCTGTCCATGTGAACAAAAGCTTTGCTGAAGCACCAGGGACCAGAGAACTGGTAGAAAGCGTGTCTCCAAGGGCTGGCCGGTGGGTAAGGATGATGCAGCCTGAAGCAACACTAGCAAGCTGCCTCCCCGGCTGTCACCAGGGTACTGCAAAGGCACTGCACCGACTCCCAAAATACAGACTTTGGAGAGGGAAGAAGAACAGCTTCCAGAAGCCGTCACCAAAAGCAGCAGCCCCAGCACAACCTGCTGCTGTGTCCCTAGAGCGCTTTGCAAAGCCTCGCTAACATCCCAGATCGGGCCAGCGCCACAGGCTGGGGCAGACCCTGGGGTTCCCCTCCCTGCTTGCTGCCAGTACCGCGTCCCTCTGCGGCTCCCGCAGCGATTCTGTGGTACCCATGGCCCCCGCCACGTTGTCCTGCCCTAACCTGTAGCTTCTGTGAGTCAGGTTGTCTGGGCAAGAGCTGCCCCACCAGCCACACACCAGGGAGAGAAGGAAAAGCTGGAATTACATTTCTACTTATGCCAGGAAAGCCAGCACTTGAAGGACAGTGCTGTTAGCTACCTTGTGGCAGCTGGAAGAGGTTTTTGGAGACAGAAACATCGAACGCTTGTGGCTTGATTATAATTTTCAAGACAAAGCTTGTTGTGACAATGAATTATTTAACTTAGAGAGAGGTGCTCAGCATCTTATAATTATGTACAAAAAAATCAAGGCTCTGAACATTAAGAACCAAGATTAAAGAAGAAATAAGATACTAGCAGATTTGGCCTAGTCTAGCAGACTTCTCTGACAAATTAAAAGTACGTATCTCTGTATTACTATTTCACCTGAGCTGGTGATGGGCACTACAGTTGCATCACTGGGAAGAACATGGCAAAGCCTGAATTTCCTTTCATTTCCAGGCACCCATGAAAAGACTGCACACTGCTGAAAAACTGTGATTTAAACTGTGAAAGAAAATATTGTAAAGCCTTGCAGTGGTAGTTTGGGGTCTAGTAATGATTCCCCCCCAGTGCATTGCTGTGTGGAAGATGTGCCTGAGTCCCCTTCCTGACTGATAGCTCAAGGTCCACAAAGCAGAGCCTCTGATTTCCTTTTTATTCACTCAAAGTGTTCCCCAATCTAGCCATGAAACTCTGGGTGAAGTTGGAAAAGCTGGTAATTATAACCCAGGGCAGAGCAGATGGCGGAGTCACAGTGATTGAGTTACTGCTCCTTTGATACCACCATCTGGGCCCCCTCCCACCTGCCCTGCAAACAAACCCTGGCAAAGTTTTTGCCCCCCCTCCCAAAGCTCTATTCCCCACCAAGCTGGCCGACAGCATCTCGCACTATTGCACAGAGTCACTTTTTATAGTTAAAGCGCTGAAAAGAGAGGGAAGACATAATTAGGAGGACTCTAGTCCTCTTTTTGCAACCTTAACCCTGCTCCTGTTCAATCCAGCAGAACAGCGCTGTCACCTTCTCCCAGGATAATGAACTCGGGTCTGTCAGACTCTTTCCTAGGGAGGTGAAATATCTAACAAATCCTGGCCCCTGTTACCCATTAAGCACAAGTCTCTCAGAATTGCCTCGACCTGATCACATCAGTTGTCCTTGGTCCTGGTCATCGTCCTCATTTCCTCTCCTCTGCAGAGCGCGCTCACGAATGCTACCAGGCTGCAGAAATCCCCCCTTCTTATCCCGCTCCTCGAGTTGTACACGGGACGCCGCTCCACGTGGGCAGGAGGGCTCCAGCTCCTCGCCAAGCCAGCCGACACAACCTGCGGCGAGGGTGACCCCGCAGAGGCCCTCGCCGCGCTGGGCACGAGCGGGAAGCAACGGCCTGGGCCGAGGGTGGGCTGGACCCTCGCGCTGAAGAGTGCCTTGGAGAAGGCAGGCGGCGCTCAGCAGCCCACGGACGGGAGGGTTTTTCAGGGACATTTTGGCCAAATCCTCTCCTTGCCTGAGACCTCACCCTCCTTTTCCCTTTGTTCAACTGTCTTGCAGGTCTTGGCTACTGGCAGAATTAAGGTCACAGCTCGGTCTGTTGAAAATACCCATCCAATTATCTGTTGGGCCATGTTTATCCTTTATTTTCTTGGCTGCAAGTAGTCCTGGAAGGCACAGGACCGCTCACCTCAATGAAGCCAGCCAGTCTTTTTATTCTCACCTGCTTTCTCCCCCAAAGTCCCATGCGAGGGCTCTGATCGCCCTTTTAAAGGGGTCTCGTAGCCTTCCCTTTGAGAGTGCTGCGAGGTCTCCGCCACGCAGCAATCCGTTCACAGCATAATTATTCTCCGTTAAGGCCTCAGAGACCGCGAGGCTCCTGACATTTTTCATTGCCTGGAGAGGGGTAATTTTTCATTGCTTTCCTGAGGACTCTTGCAGTTCGCAACAGTAATGGAGCATCCAGCTACACCGAGCTGCAGCCTACAGTTTATTTTTACCTCTTGATGGACATAAGCTGAAGGACTTCCAGTTAAGATCGGGAAAATGGGGAAGCGTAAGCAAAGCTATTAAGCAAATTATTGCAGAAGCTCGTAGCAAACCACAGAGTCTCTCATGGTGGATGTAACACGATTTTGAAATTGTACAATAACAAGATACGCTTTACCAAATACTAAGCTATAAGTAAAAAGCAGCAGGAAAGAAGGCATCTCAAGTTACATTAAAATAAATAAACTCTGAAATACAATCAGCAATATCGTATATGCGTCTAACTTTATCTGTCTCCAGCTACAGATCTAGAGGCCAGATCCCCACTGAAGCTGGTATGTGATTGTGTCAGCTGAGCTGTTGGTGTAGGAAAGACATCACTTCATCTCTGGGATACACACTAAGAAAAACAGAGCCTAGAAATCATACTTTGGCAGGATCTGCATATCTTCAGCTAGTTATTGCATTTTTTCACATAGTCTGTTTAAAAGAAAGTAATTGTAACAGAAACCTCTCTTGCAAGCAGCTGGTAAACAAACAGAGCAGAAAAGGATTGAAATTTCAGTTCAGATTTGAAATGCTGTTGCATGTGAGAAGTGTTTTCAAATACTTCTGAAATCTAACGTCTAATTGAACTTACCAAAACAGATGAGCAACCACCTACAAGCCTGAAAAATAAAAACATCTGAGTTTTGCCAAACCTTTTCAGCAATTTGCCAAAGAGTAAATATTTTAGTTTCAAGCTCTTAAAGGGAATTAGCTCTGAGAATGAAACTGTAAGGCAAAAAAATGAATTCTCTTCTCATTTATTTTTCTGGTAGCATTCCCAGTGGTGCTGAAGGAAGGCAGGCGGGCTGGATGCCTTTTCCCCCATTACAAAGAGTACAGGGGGGCTGGGGGGTACAAACAGGGCTAGGGGACACTGCCCTGGACAGGGCAAATCCCAGCTCCTAAGTCAACCAAACACCTTTCTGTCCTGCAATTACTCCTCCCTTATATTAGACAATCCGCACTTAGGTCACAGAGTAAAAGTCAGTTGATTTTCTTCAGCACAGTCTAGGGCAAAAATGAGTATGATGCTGCTTTGCTCCAGACAAGAGGGCTTTTTTCTCTTTTAAAACCCAACCCTAAAATTCAAATTAGCCTCCAGCTCAAAGCCTTTACCACCGGGGCATGAATGCTAAATAGCCTGCTCCCAGTCCAATCTGTTCACTGCCTGGCTAATGATTATTCTCCATAGAAACACTACCAGAGTCAGTTATTATTCTCTCCTCATGCACTTGTATCTCTCTTGTATTTATATAAGATTAAGTAGCCCTGTTAGGTTTTTACCTCTCTGATTGGAGCTTATTTTAACCTCAATTAAGCCATCAGCCCGGCTTTCTGAAGGCAGAGCAATAGCATAGCCATTATCATTCTCTCCACCTTTTGTATGAAAATGATGCTGAGGATTGGTTGCTTTGGGGATTGCTCTGTGGCAGGTAACCAACGCCGAGAGTTGGGGAGGATAAATGGTGCCAGACTCCCAGAGGTGCCGTGGCACTGTGTAATTATTGTTCCAGACAGCTGAAAGCAGCAGGGTTTCTGGTTCCCCTGCTTAGTTTCAGTCTGCCATGATTGCTGGCACAGAAAGAAGCTGATTATAAGTAAACATTAATTATGCCCTGCTACCCTACTGCTAGCATTGCTGGGCTTGCAAGCAACAGAAGCACAGCGCTGCACTTGGCTCCCACTACTGAAAAATCATCTATACAGATTTCAACGTCCAGATTTTCATCTCGCTTGGTCAGAGGACATTGCTCCTAAATATCATCCTCATGCATAGCTAGAGTCATGGTGCTTTTTGTACCACTGCTTACGTGCTGTACTTCAATGCTGTTGCTAAAATAATGACTAAAGTACTTATTCTTTGAAGAAGGTGAGCTCAGGTGATGCAGCAAGCAATTCTGTTATCTGCTCCAGAGCAGAGGAATCATTTTAGTGTCTTTAAAGGAAAAAAAACCCAAGGCAAATAAAACATATCAATCATCCTCTATAGCAAGGTAATTTTTTTCAGATGATGTGCTTTTTTCCAATGGCAGCCTATTCCTCCTTCTTTTTTATGTGGCTTTGGGATTTCTTTTTTTCTTTGCTAAAGGAAGCTTAAAAATGCAGAGCCCAGAGTGTTGCAGATGGTAAACACTGCTCCTAGAGTTGTGTGGACAGTTACAAAGCGATTTCCGTGGCACTCAAAATGCAGCCTCTGATGCTGATGGAATTTCACTGCGCCGTGATTGCACCGCAGTGCAGTGAAATAGGTTCAATTTGATTATCTGGCTATTCCATTTCGCCTATATTTACAACCTGCCTGACCTCTGGGGGAAGGGGAGTACAGGCAGCCAATCATGCCAGAGACATTTCAAAAGGTCAAAGCAATACAGCGTTTACCACTATAATTCACAGGCTCTACAATTTGGAGGCTGTGCTCTCATGACAAAAATTGGCAGAACACAGTTAATGTGAAATATTTGTCCATTCCCAGAGCAAACACGGAAAATAGAAAATGTTTTAAAAATTCGCCCGTTTCTCCTTTTGGCACACGAAGATGTGCAAGTGCATAAAAGCAGTGCACGGACACCACCACATTTTTTTAGAAGTTGCCCTTGGCTGGTGCCAAAAGGTTTCTGTTGGACTGGCTACCTAGGAGCTGCCCCCCTTGTATGCAGCCTCAGCTCTGATGTTAACACATTTAGAGCCCCATGGGAATGCTTTTGAGCGTGCTGCCACTCCTAGATGGGTGTTACCCTCCGCACCTCCTCTCTGCCATCCCCGCTCAGCAGCGAGGCCCCGACGTCCCTCCTACGTTGCACCAGAGGCTCGGGGGGACTCAGGGGCAGAAAGCGCTTTGCAAATTTTCATTAAGCTTCACATGCAGTCCTCCCGCTCTGAAGCACAGATTCACTAAGGTCAAAAACAACCACCACCTATTTCAACTGGTTAGCTAGTAAAACAGTGTGACAACTCCAAAGCATTATTTTAAAAATCTTGCATATTTAAAAGGCCCCAAAAGTCAGGAAGGATGAAAACTAGCTTTAGGCTCATGCAAATCAGTGCAGCTACCCAGTTCTGACTTTTCCATCCCTCCCAAGCCTGGGTCCTGGGTCTGGGTGGCCACGCAATCTGGATCCACATTTTACACCTCTTGTCTGTTTGTATTTAATCACTGTTTAGTCTTAAATCTCCACCGAAGTTAGGCTTGCCAGAGCTACGGGCCAGAGGTGCTGTGAGTTATAACAGATTCATTTTGAAAACTGGACTGGTCTTTGTTTGTTTTAAAGTGAACTCTTTGTATGACATCTCCTGAGAACTCCCGTCTATCATCTTACATGTTATTGGATTAATACAGGAGAGACTGGAGTCTGAAAGGCAGCCGTAAGACCTACTTCTTAGCATCTTTTATCTTTGCAGGGAAGATCTGTTTGAAAGGCAGCCTAACAGAGCAGACCTGCTTGAAAGAAGGTACTGCACCAGCTCCACAAGTCAGCACAGATCGGAAGTATGAAGTGGTTCTCATAGAGAGGCATTTCATTTAGATGCTGCACCAAGTTCGAAAAGGATCACTTGAGGCTTGTGCTGCCTCTCGCCACAGCTGCCACAAGCTCCTCGTCCTCTTCTTTGTCCGTGACAGAGACCTCTGGTGACACCCTGCCGCTGCGCAGGGCCGAGCAGACGAGGTTTCTGCCTGGGACAGGGGTGAGCACTGGCTTGACTAGTGCTGCTTTGACTGTTTCGGCCAGAAAATAACTTTGTTCTCATAGCCCCCTCCGCTCCAGTCAGCAACACAGGGCACCACCACCTTCTGCCCAGTCTTAACAGGGGTATTTGGTGAGACACGAAAATAATAGCAGCTTGCAGGGAGGGGAAGAAGAAGAAATAAGACCTCTGTGCCTTTGAACGTGCTAAGCCAAAAGAGCAAGGAAGAAAAAAGGAGTGTGCCAGAGACATAGACCATGCTTGTGGAGCACATTCCAGTCCCACACAGAGAGCATCTTCCCTGCATCCCAGCTCACCCTCCCAGAAGGAAGTACCCAGGCTGGGCCAAGGAGCAGCTATCTGGTTAGAAGGTGGTTCAAAGCAGCTTCTACTCACACACAGAGCTTAAAATGAGGTTTGCACCAGAAGAGGTAAATATTGCTTTACCATCACAGCAGCTGGCAGTAGCTGGGTGTGCTGCAGGACCAGGGAGTGGGACATGGTTAGACAAGGTGCCTAGGGGTGTTTTGTCCAAGCTCAACCATTGGCACAGGTTTGGGGTTTTTTTCATACATGCAAAAGGCTACCATTTGCCTTCACCTTTGTTCTTTTTAGCCATTCTTGGTTTTCCCCATCTCCTTCCATTTCTTTTTCGTCACCCTGCATTTTGTGTTTCCCACCCTTCAGCAAAAATCACTCACCTTCCCCTACGCCTTTCTTGAAGCATCTCAGTATTTATAACTATCAAGAGTTCAGGCTGTCCGAAATTCCTTAATACAAGACCATCTTCCAGTGGGTTATAAAACTACCAAAATTGGAAAAGTCTGGCAAGGTTTGCTATGTGGGATTTCTGTTTTGGTTTGTAATCTTTGAGAGGAGCCGTCACAAAACCCGCCCAGAGAAGCCTCAGAAGGAGCTCAGGGGAAGACCCTGAGGTGACAGACCTTTCGTTAGGGAACTTTAGCACATCTGTTGTTTGAGGCAGAAATTTACAAACCTGCTGAGATATCACCCTCATGTTGGTGATGGGCCTTTGCCATCTCCACATGGCCTGACTAAATTTGGCCAATTTTTGAGCCTCTGAAAACTCTCAGAGTGCACACAGGCAATAAATGCCAGCTGGAGTTTGCCAGCTAAAATATCTTTGCGCTGAACATGCTCCAGCTGAGGGGAAGCAAGGTGCTAGCTGAGCTTTCCACACCTCCCCTTGTGGGTCACAAGCACTGGGGGCAAAGGACCAAATTAAAGTTATTTTAGCAACCTTAATTTTAGAGTTCCCTTTATTTCAGTGCTTGGCTCAACAACCCTACTTGAAGCTTTGCAGACAAGATAAAGATTCCCACTGTAACTGAGCCATTGAAGAAGTTAATATTCACTGTATTTAGAGTTAAACTATGCAAAAAATAAGGCTTCTGTGAGAAACATGTTCATGTCACCAAAAATATCAGAGGTGTGTCTTTATTGTTCATGAAAATAATTGTTTAATTATTTATAACTCCGCACTGCATTGCCAAGATTTACACGTTTGTTCAAGTAACAGAGTTGCTTAAAAGAGCGAGATGATGTCTTTATAGAAAAAGCTTGTGTAATTGGCATAACCTCATCTTGGCTGGGCTCTATCATAGATTGTCTATAATATTAAATTACTGGGATGTGGAGTAAAAAGGAGATAAGCCCAGCAGGTTAAAGCTGGGGGTGGGGAATGCCAAGAAGGGTGAGAGACAGCGTCTGCAGAAGCAAGTTTCTCCCCGCGAGCAGTCTGGAAACCAGGCTCAGCAAAAAACCTTTGTAAAAGTGAAGCAAGGGATAAAAATAACAAGGCAAAAAAAAAAAGAAAACAAAACAAAAATACCCACACCAGGAAACGAATGTATCTCCAAGGCAGGATGAGAGAGTAACTCAGGAAATGTTTCTGCAGATAAGACAGCTCAGTAAAAAAAACCAACACAACCCCTCCCCCTGCAACTCATGCATTGATCATGGGAGGATTGCATTTACCGTGACATCAGCCGCAGATAACCCAGATGAAGAAAGGGCACTGTGTTGCATTTACAGCTTACAGAGACCGTGGCTGCTGTAGAAATTGGCCTGCTTTTATAAAAGGGTCAAAACGCACGAAACTTTGCCGAAGCCATCATCTGAAATGTCAGGCACTTGCACGTCGAGCAGAGCCGGCGGAAGGCGGCTGGGGAGCGGCTGCTGACGAGGGTCCGCAGCCTCCCGGTGCGAGGTGGCAGGCGGGAGCCAGCCAGGCCAGGTAAAGAAATGCCCATAAGCAACACGAAGAAATGTTACACAAGGTTACTTATAGAAAGCCTACAAAGGAAGAAAGGGCTGTTGTGCTTCTAATTTTTTTTTTCTATTTAATCCCAACAGTGAGCAGAAGGAAAAGCTTTAAGAAGAAAGAGGACAAACCTCTAACCCAGCACAGATTCCTCCAGGCTGTTTACAGCCCTCCAAACAAGTACAGCTACACAGCCTTGACATTCCTGATCTTTTACAACGAACTGGGCATTGAAACAAGATTTTCCATGTTTGCTTATTTCACGTTACAAAAATTAGAAAGGAACAAAAAATTACAGGCTGCACTGAAGCACACAGACCCAGAGGGACATTCCTGAGCATCCGCCCTGTGTCTAACCCCAGGCTGGCACGTTTAACTCGAGGTGCTCTGGAAACACTAGCCACGTCGATGGCCATCACGAAACATTCCTGCCACAGCTGTAACTCCAGCAGCAGGTTGGTGAAGAGCCATGGAAGCATTACAGGAGTCCTGTGGTCCAAACAGGCAGGCAGTACCACCATGTTTTGGAGGCACCAGCATCTGTGGCTTTAGGTTCTCCAGAGCTTTGCCCCGCTGGAAACAGAGTTAGAATCACAGAATCACTGAAGGGTTGATGTTGGAGGGGACTTCTGGAGGTCATCTGGTGCATCCCCCCTGCTCAAGCCGGAACACTTAGAAGGAGCTGCCCAGGACCATGTCCAGATGACTTTTGAATATCTCTAAGGATGGAGACTCTACCACCTCCCTGGGCAACCTGTGCCAGTGCTCCATCACCCCCACAGTGAAAAATGTTCCCTGATGTTCAGAGGGAACCTTCTGTATGTCAGTCTGTGCCTGTTGCCTCTGGTCCTGTTGCTGGCCTCCACTGAAAAGAGCCTGGCTCTGCCCTCTTTGCACCCTCCCTTCAGGTATTTATATACATTGATAAGATTGCCCTGAGCCTTCTCTTCTTCAGGCTGAACAGTCCCAGCTCTCTTAGCCTTTCCTCATGGGAGAGATGCTCCAGTCCCTTAATCACCTTTGTGGCCCTTCGTTGGACTTTCTCCAACAGTCCATATCTGTCTGGTGCTGAGGAGCCCAGAACTGGACACAGCACTCCAGGTCTGGCCTCACCAGTGCTGAGTACAGGGGAAGGATCACCTCCCTTGACCTGCTGGCAATGCTTTGTCTAATGCAGCCCAGGACACAAGGGCATGTTGCTGGCTCATATTCAACTTGGTAACCACCAGGACCCCCATGTCCTTGTCTGCCAAGCTGCCTTCCAGCTGGGTGGCCCCCAGCATATACCGGTGCCTGGGGTTGTTCCTCCTCAGGGGCAGGATTTTGCACTTCTCCTTGTTGAACTTCATGACCCCCCAGGCTGGCCTGAACTGAAACCGTAGACTTACATAATCTGACCTGAAGACCCAAATCTGGCATTCCCCCTCTCCACCTGCTGCTCCTCAGAAATGCGATCTAGGAGGCCTGCTCTATATTCAGTTCAGACCCTACAGAAAACACATCAGTGTTTGAAAGTCCCCTTTGCCACCAAATAAGCACTTCATGGCAGTATCAGTACTGCTGGTATCCCCCTCCCCTTTCCTCCAGCTTCACCATCAGGGCACTCATGCAGCATGGACAAGCCCAGTGTTCAGCTCCTTGCCTGGCTCAGAAGGTACCAGAGGCCCCCATGCTGTGGATGCCTTCCAATCGCTGATCATGTGGTGGCCACAACTGCAGGGACAGCAGTCATCCTCTATCACAGGCCACGCAGCCCAGCACCTCTGCTTGCTCCTCATCCCTCCTCTAGATAACCACGACACTCTTCTTCTGGGATTGGAGCACCTTGACAGGAGAGCACAGCCACACTGCTGGCCTGGGACGGACCAGAGCCCAGGGAAGCAATAATGGTCACCCAGGACAGGGGGAATTATTATTCAAACCCCACTTCTTCAACTTCTTCAATTATCATTCAAACCCCAATTCAAACTGGTAGGTGTTACTCCTGCCAGCAGCACAGTGCTGGAGCCATCCTGCCCTCCTTTGGCCAGGTCCGGAAAGAAAAGCCTTTTCTCTCAGCCCAGCCTCAGCGACTACTTCAGGAAAAGGTCTGGGCAAAGAAGGCCCCAGACGGCAGGACCCATGGCCCTAAGCAGTATACCTCCCGGGTGCCAGGTCATGCAACCCCCTTGGATTATCCTTTTCCATGGGGACCACACACCCATCATAGGGAAAGCAGAGCCGAACAAGGGCTTTACATTACAGATGGCTAAAGACAGGGTGCTGCAAGGAGTGGCATTGCAGCACCCAAAACGTTTTGAGCACTTAGGCTTTAGGTTCTTGCAAAGAAGCAGCAGCAGAGGGGAATAAAACCCAACCTTGCTAGGGCTTCCTTGGTGGCTGGCAGGCAGTGAGTCTTTAGCCTCCTCCCTTCCCATCACAAGTTTATTGACTACTGGAATCGTGACTGTACCCACAGCCAAAACAAAATGAACATTCGTGCCCAAATTATTAACAGATGTTGGGAACATCTTAGAAAATACATAAAGCCCTAAACTGGTCCTTCACTGAGAGATTAATATTATAATGTCATCTCAGCACAGTGCTGCTCACAGTAATCTGCCAAGCCAAAGAAAGTAACAAAGTTAAGACTGTGCTGTAAGTCCAAATAAGGGAAGAGGAAAATGGAAGTTTATCTTAAGCTACCCTTAGCTCACCTTGCTATGTCTGGACATCGCAGTTTGTCAGAGAACTGTCTAAGCACCTTAGGAGTGGGTATGCAGCACACCAACTTCTTCAGCAACCAGCTGAGCAAGACGTGGCTGATGCTTGCAGACTGGAGCTCACTGGGAACCTCAGCGAAGCATGGTTGGATTTTAGGCCTGTGTTTTTCGGTCTCCTGATGTATCGAGACACAGAGTGACTTTGAAAACAAACCCAACATTACAAGTCTTATGCAGAAAGGCGTGGGACTGTTGCTACTCTGTCACTGCCTCTTCTGGGCATTTTGGAAGGGTCTGAAGAACGGCTCGCTAGAGAGACCTCCATGGAGCATTCTACCACCTCTTAGCTGATTTATAAAAGGAAGACAGTTAAGTGTCAGCATAAGGGCAATACAAAAGCCATGAAATTTTGCGTTGACTATGATCTAACACT
The DNA here is from genome assembly GCF_000737465.1 of Haliaeetus leucocephalus. Classification (NCBI taxonomy): domain Eukaryota; kingdom Metazoa; phylum Chordata; class Aves; order Accipitriformes; family Accipitridae; genus Haliaeetus; species Haliaeetus leucocephalus. The sequence continues at coordinate 14,007,349 of NW_010972436.1, read as the reverse complement.
GCAAACCCCCTACACGTACACAAAAAACACTCTCAGGAAGGAAGATCACATTGGGCAAGCGGGGAAAGTAGGGCTGTGGATTCAACAACTTTGAAAGGAAATGAACATGCCCAAAGAAAAGGGTTACTAACACTGAACTATTTAAAGAACAGTTTTGTCTTCTCCTATGTGCTGCTGCTCCCTGAAACTACGTTGGTGCAAAAGAATTCTCTTGAGACACGGGGTTTTAAAGAAAGGCTTTTTTTTTTTTTTTCACCTTAGAAATTAGTACCTAAGATGCAGCAATAGAAGGAGATCACGGTGGGCAAGAATTGGTTACAAGGAAGGAAAAAGGCAAAAGCCAAACGGAGCTGGGAAGGGTCAATAAGCATGAGTGGAGCGCAAAGCAGACTATAGCAATTACATCGTCATTTTGCTCTTATGCCAGCACTGTATTTTGAAAACACAGTGTTTTTCTGTTCCCTGCGGCATAAGCCACAAAGTCGCAGGCTTGCTGTGCCAAAAGCCTTCAAGTTAACATGCTGTATATTTATATCATTAAAGAAATAAGAGGCCACTTCATTCATGGCATTTAAGCCTATATATTTCAAGATCTAAACAGGTTTTGAGTGACAAGGCTTGGTAAGGTTATTCCATATTTACCTACTATGAAATTCCTCTAAAACTGACTTACTGCTGCTACAGACACATACTGGCATAGTCAGACCACTCAATACAGCGAATTCACCCTCCTGCGAGTCTCCGTATTTGCACGCATCCTTATGCTCCCCCCATCCCTATCTGAGATCAAAGATGCCACCATGTCCTGGTTCACAGCACAGCAGGAGCTGAAACTGGAAGTGACATGTTTAGAGAGTGGTCATTTAGCACTAGTACAGGCTTCATGCGTTTCCACTTGCCTTGATATTGAACAGGTGTTAAACAGTAGGCAATTTTATAAGTTTCTTTTAACTGGAAACTGTCTTGAAAGCAACAAAAACCTCACAGAGGAGGTTTTGTGAAATGTCAGAGGGAAACATCTGTTATTCGAAAACCTAATAAGAGGAAAGCACTCCAGTTGGAAATTCCTCTTTTGCACATTTTTCCCGTGCTGGGAAGTGCTCCTCTGGGACTCTCACTCTCGCCCGTCTGCAGCTTTGCTGGTTGAAGTCTTGCTTGCAAGAGCGGTAGGATCCAGAGCTGCTAGAGGTTCAGTCAGGACCCGAGCCACCAGAGAGCAGCTGGGGTGAGGCAGCTCGGCATCACACAACCCTTTCCAGGCACATGAGGCCATGCAACAGCTTAGCACCCTTTTGCCTCTTTGATTTGCTGCACTTCCAGCAAAACCTGGCTTTTAAGCACCACCAGTGTTCATCAAATTGTGTTCCTTAGCAGAAAAAAAGATGATTTCAGGGCCTGTCCTTTAACTGAAGTTTACTGAGGACATCAAGGTGGACTTCAAATACAGGGGGTAACAGGTAGGAATGAATGTTGAGCTCTTACAGTATAGGCAGATTCATCATATTCCTCCTCTCGGCATCTACTATTGGCCACCAGCCATAGGCAACTGGGCAACTCAGACAGGGTTTATCCTAAGGGATAAATTTGAGGTGGCTTCTGAAAAGCCATTGTTTCAGTTGCAGGCACAGCCCTGGCTGCTCCACTGGGGCTCAGGGAGGGAAAATGATACTTTTCAGAGCATTATGCAGCTGGTGATTCACCCTCCCCTGACATCCTCTCCTTTGCTGCCCCAACCTCAAGCACAAGGATGCTGCAGGTCCCCAGTTTCCCACAACCTCCGAAACTCCTGACAAGAGCAGTTCAAGTGGTGATGCAGTAGGTCCTAGGAGAGAGCAAAGGGCTTGCTTTTCTGTCTAGATCTGGGGCTTGGGGTATGACCTGAGTCTGATGTACACCTTGATATTATTCATATGCAAAACCAGGAGATCTGAAGTAGATCAGCAAGACAAAACATACTCAGATTCTTTTTTCTACAGTCATTTCTTTATCCTTCAACTCAGCCTGAGAACAGCAGAGGCTGGTGTCCTCCCACATCAGGGTAGAGAGGTCAGCAAGAGAAACCACAGAGTTTTTCCTCTCTGGCCCATGAACAGGTGATGGCCAAAGCAGAAAACAAACCCTGTCCTGGGGACTTCCGTTAGCTCCATTCAGTTTAGGGCAAACTCTGAGAGCCAAAGACACTGGTTGTTTACTGTTGTGCTGTCTGCTTTAAACTGCTCAGTGTCACTGTTTTGGGTAGAATAAATAGCTTTTGTTTCACTCCTCTGCTGTCTTTGGCTCCTGCATGTACTAGTTTATTGGATTAAAACACACAGATTAAGGGAATAAGCTAATCAACAAACAGGCATCAAACTCTGCAAGACTGGAGCAGATGGTGGTACAGTGCATACTGCCAGCTCAGCCTCCACACTTGGGAGCATTGGTCCTCCCAGTGCATGCCACTGTTGGTGTAGGGGCGGGTTTGCCTTAGCCATAGCTGGGGCATCACACTCATGGGCAAGCACCACCACACACATCCATGTCCTACTCACCTGGACTCACCTTCTAGGTTTGTGTGGTCCCATTTGGTCTGTGTCTGCACCTGCGTTGAGATCTCCTGGCATAATTTTAGACCCCAACCAAGTACTTGCAATGTCTGTCCTGGCAAAAGCCTCAGGCGAACTCAGCCCAGGGCCTGTGACACGAAAACCTATAAATAGGACATGCAGGCATTTGTTATTCACACATTTTCCTGCAGCCCTATTTAGCCAACAACAGACTATTGGCACAAGACAGAGCTTACGGATGAGGCAAATCCTTACCAGGCATCCCTGCGCTGATTTACATGGGCACAAAGACCATGTGCTAGCATGTGGGCTGCTGGCAGGATCAGGGGTGCTGGCTGACACTCATTTTTACAGTCCCCCAACCTTTAAACAAAAAAAAACCAAAACCCAAACCCCCTTGGTTTTGGGGGGGGGAGGGAAAGAGTGACACATGTACACACATAGGCACTTTCTTGTCCACGTGTGGGCTCAGCCAGATACAGTCTTTTTTTTTCCTCTGAGTAATCTCCAGAGACACCACGCTTGAATTGTCCCAGCTCTTTGCACAGGCTGTTTGTTGCTGTGTTACATCCCCACGGTATTTGCTGTAAGCTAGGCTCCTAAAAGGCTTAGCGTGAAGTCCCTTATAAGAAAGTTATTTCACACTCATCAGTTCCAGGGAAGGTTACCTTGGACAGACTGCAGAGTTATGACGTAAATACATGTAGCTTTACATTACAGAGTTAACTCAGCCCTGCCTGTGAACCCACCGATATTATCTTGCAGGGGAAACCCAGCAAATGCCTCTGCAACCCTCCTGCAAAGCGCTTTGTCCTCCCCGACAGAAACAAGACTGCTATTTTGGCAGGCCATCATACCCCATGCTTCACAGCTGGTGCAGTGCCACAGCCACCTCCTTGCTGCAAGATACACGATCACAGCCATCCTGACTACCTTTTCATGTGGCCATCACGGTCACCCTCTCCTCCCCTCCACCCGCTCCCTCACAGTCCTATTTCCCATGTCCTCCCCGAACCGCTGCACCTAGTGATACCGTTGCATGTCCACCCATAATCTGTCTGTGTGCTGGTTGTAAAAGAAGCACTTCTGATGCACAGCCATCAGCTCACAAGGCAGGCAGTGGCCTCGATCACAGCAGATATTAACTTCATGAGTTTCAAAATAAGAATAACCATCCCATTTTCATTGTTCTTCTAAAAATTCAGAGTGAAGCAGGAAACCTGACCTCCGTAATTGCCTTCTTCTCCAAGGCAGAAATCATATGAAATAAAAAGGAGTCAGCTTCTCACCCAAAGGCACACTTTTAACCTTCTACAAACACACAAAGGTGATTCAAAATGCCCATATTTTATCTGCAAATGTTGTATTGGGCTGAGACAGTACAGGCTGACCCAGCTGGGTGTGGGGTCTAGAAGCAAATCACAAATCTTGAAACACTATTTCAGCACATGTTCCTATTAGAAATATGGCCAAAAGAGAAATCATAGGTGCACCAATGGACTACTGCTTCACCTCTAAGGGAAGTCAAGCCTGCACTTTCCAGAGCCACAGCCAGCGCTGCACAAAGTTAAAAGCCCCAACCCACTCCTACCTGTGCTGTGCAGGCCACTTTCTCCAGCCTCAGCCTCATTTGTCTCCTTTCAATTGTCGTGGTTTTGTGGACTGAAACGTATGGACACTTACTGCAGGAGCCTTTTCCCTTACAAAAAACCTCAAGCCTTGAGTGAAGTCACGAGCTTTGTGTGAATGGCTTAACCTTCACTAATTAGGAGCCCTCTTTTTAAGGATATATTTTTTAGGCTATACTGACATCTGCAGGTGCACCATAATGGATTTTGGAAATTAGACATGCTATGGTTGAAAAATCAGCCTCCAGGTTTGCAAAGAAAATGATGATTGCACTATGTCTGAAGGGAGTAGAGGAGCAGTGCAAGTTCCCACGAGAGGGTGCTATGCAGTTCAGTGGCCAAGCTCTGCTACCAAACTCGCGCTGATGCTGTAAGAGCAGACTTGGTTACTCCTGGTTCATGAAATTGTTCTCAGGCCAATAAATCACATCGGGCTAACACAGTAAAGCACTCACAAGCTGCAGCTCCTCAGGATTAGCATTCAGGTATCTTTTTGCTGGTATTCAAACCCGTGTTGACCAATGTTGGCCTTAATTTTTTGTTCAACTATAGCCACACAAATCTACATTTGGAAAAATGCAGGACATGATTGTAGGTGAGAATGAAGGTCAAATTAACTTAGGTCATCATTACTTGAATTTAGAAACACCCATCGAAATTGTATTCAGCCTGAATATCATGTGCTTTACAAATGTTCCCAATTTTCTACAGTTCTCATAGTGAAGAAGTATTACACTTCTTCTTGTTTGCAAAATGGCAGCAAGATGTCACATGTTCTTCAAAATCAAGAGGGATTCAGGGTATCTTGCCTTTAATGAAGCCGTACACAAAAAACCCACGAGAAATGTAACCCGAAGCAGTTGAAAGACAGAGCGGAGCCCAGGCGCCAAGGCAGGTGAACATTTCTACGGCCTAATGCACGCCTGGAAGTTACAGAACTGAAAGAAATTGGCTGAAGCTTAACTATCCATTACAGTAGTATAGCGTAACAGTTTTGCAAAGGTGAGTTGTCCTCAGGTAATTTCTTCATAAAGTAAACATACACACATAATTATCCTCATTTTCCTCCCAAAGATTTTTTCTGGCTTATAAAAATATTCTATTCCCAATACAAGACTTTCTGTTTTATCTTGTCCTCAAAGTACTTCAAGGTGTGAGGACTTGGACAGCCGTTGCACTACTCCTAGGTATTCTTGAAGTATTGAAAAAGAATAAATCCATGATAACAACACACAGTCCTTTTAGTTTAAACAGAAAAACTTCCAGTATCTAAGGTGTGATTTGTTTGTCTCACATCAGATTAAAATTCAGGCTCTTTGCCCACTGCCTAATGGACCTCAACAGACACCCAGGCCCACCTGAGCACAGGGAACCCCGGAGCAGGGGGCTGCAGGGAGATAATCCGCACCTTCTCCCCCACAAACCGCTCCTGCGCAGTCCGTGCTCAGGACCTGCGCCTTGGAGCCCACTAGACACCTTGCAACTCATGCCAGAGGTGGCAGGGACTGATCCTGGAATCTGTTACTTTTTAAGATGAGATTGGCATGGTTTAGTACCCAGTTATAAGAGGAATTGTGTGTCATGCAAATGAACCCCATCAGCGGACGCACAGAACAGAAGGAGAAAGCTTGGGATTAAGACACCCCCCTCTCTTATGTCAAAGGCCAGATTGCTCACTTTGTCTTTCCAGATAGTCCCACTGAAGTCAAAGCAGCTACTGGAGCCGCTAAAGAGAAGGGAGTTGGACCGTGGGTGTGCTAAACTTAGAAGATCTTTCGCCCTATCCAACCAAGATACTACATCTGAGTGTTGTCTCAGTGACCGTGCAGATGGAGACCTGCCTTTGCACCATTTCTGAGACCTGATTGATCCGGTGGGTGCATGGAGAAGCAGATGAGGTGCCATCTCCCCTGTGAGCAGAACAGGGAAGGGACTCAGGCAGCCTCCTCTTGGGCTGGGGACGAAGTGCCCCAATCACAGCGTACAAGAGGAGGCAAGTCAGATAACACAGCTGGCCTCTGCACAGTGCCTGGAAGGAGCGCCCCAGACTCAGACTGACGCCTTGGAACAGCTCTCAAAAAATTGCAGTGGAGCTTAAAAATGTCCCCAGCGTGTGTTAGTGCAGAGCGCTAGCCAGCTATGGATCAGGAGCGCGTAAGCATGAGAAATAAACTCCTACCAACACCATGCACACGGTACACATCTCTCAGGGCTAGATTCACAAAAAAGGTTTTTAAGACCTTATCTGCCAGTTAGAAGCCATCGCCCTGAGTTATGTCCCTAAGCTCTCTGCACACTGTATGACTGCAGGGAGTCAAGCACCTGTGAATAAGGAGTGATGAAAAGCAAGCTGCAGGGTAAGGAGTAACTCTGCACAGCAATTAGAAAACACTCAGGACGGGTCTGTCTTGTGGGCCTCCCTATGTACTCAGAAAACATATAGAAGTCCTGCAGTGAGAGCAGCGGCTTATCTCCATCTGAGATTCACACCCTTGGAGCTACAGAGCCTATATCCCTCCAGGAACAGCTGTCTGCACCCTTTTATAAATCCTGTAGTGGCACATTGTTTGATGAGGCAGGAGGCACATGTACAGCTCTCCCTGGCCCTGACGGCTTCGGATATGCCCCTCCCAGCCCCAGGTGCTCTCACAGTGAGGATCTGAGGTGGAGGCAATGTGGCTTTTCTGGTTCCTGTAGCAGAATTCACTCCTTTTGCAGCACAAGAATAGGATAAGGCTGGAGACCTGGAGCCAAAGTGGATCAAAGAGACAGAAAACTCACTGAGCAAGTCAGGTACGGCAGCTCTGTGGCAGATTGCATTGAGTGTGAGCTTCTCTTCTCCATCAGTTTAACCATCACAATGAACTGCCTCACCTGGGGAAAAGTTGGTCCTTTTGACTTGGCTGCACTGGGGAGAGAGGCTTTCAAACATCCTGTAGAGAGGGTGGATGCTAAAAGCCCTTGAATATCAACAGATCTTCATTGCCTTCTCTCAGTTTCTATTGGGCATACAGACAGACCGAGATCTTGCCCTACATGTGAGCTGTGGAGCAGCTCAGCAGCCCACAGGACTTGTCCCAGAAGTCCTTGGCAGCACAGCACCTCCCAGGAGTTCATCACTTGGCAATAGCTTTGCTGTGTGGATGTTCACATCCTTGTGGTCAAATTCAACAATGCAACAAGCACACCTTCAAACCAAGCAAACTAGCCATGAACCCATCGTTTCCACCATAGCTTTATACATCTAGAGAGAAAACAGATCTCCCCGTCTCTTTGTTTCCACAAGAGAAGCCCTGGGGCAGGTAAGCCCTGTAGTATACCTGCCGTACATTGAGTGCAGCGCAGCCACTAGCCGTGAATGTGAGGCACCAGTGAAACAGATGAGGAGGAGAGGATGGCTCCAGTTCTTATACTGCCATCCCAGCAATGGTAAAGACCTTGGAAAGCAATCCACAGGAGAAGGACACAACGGCCAACAGCTTGCTTCTCTGTGCCAAGAGGGTTGTAGTACAAATCACCTAACAGACAGAAGCAGGGTCATAAAAGCCATGGCCATAAAAGCCAGGGTGAGCCTTCCTCTTCCTCTGTTACGAAGACTGGACATTCAATGAAATAATAGGGAAAACTGACATGCAATACCTGAGGACCTTGCTCGCTTGCTGACATGACACAGCTTTAGTTCAGTAAAGAGGAACATGACAGCAGGTAAAATCCTCATCCAAACCCTACTTGCTTAAAGTGATGGGGAGGTAAGCAAGGAAAACAAACCTGAATCAGGAGCCAGAATGTATGTTTTGCTTTGTGTTTTGTGATGGTCTAAACCTGAAGTCCAATCTGAGATCTTCTGAAACACAAGGAATTCAAATTCAGGTCCAGACTTTATATTTGGATCCATTTCAAGTAAAACCAAAAAGGACTGAGTCTTCTACTGTCTGAAGATTAGACACCTTTATGTGCCAAACTGTCTGTTACCGTGCATGAGTTTAGCACAATTTAAAAAAAAAAAAAAAAAAAAAAAAAAAGAGGGGGCAGTGGAATGCATTTAACTGATTTTTAAGCAGTGATTAAGTAGTCTAGATCTGAAAATGCCACCTCTGAGGAAATAAGACTCTAGCCCAGCTCTGAAACTGGGAGTTTTCCAAACTATTAAAAAAACCATGTAACACATTGTCAAAACAAGCTACAGATAAACAAGCATACAACAGGTGAAAAATGTGACTTCAAGGGGTGTGATGACAGTTCTGTTTGCACAATATATTAATTTCAGGGTACTTGAGCATCTGTTATATATTTAGTTCCTTTCTGCTGAAGACAATAAAGCAGGTGAGCATCACTCACACGTAAGAGACCATATGTTTGTGAGATGCAGGGAGGTGCACTCAGCAGAGAGAGAAATGCATTCACTTCAGCAGAGAGCAAAGGAAACTGAATTTCTTCTTTGCACAAACTGCTCTTTATTATCATAAACTTATTAATGCAAATTATATAAATTCATGTACACAGAATACAGTACCTGGGCTAAATGCCTCCTCTTCCTTGCTCCCTAGACATTAAACAAGAGCCTTGCTTTGGCTTTTGTGGACAAATAATGTATAGAAAGGAAAGTTAAAAGTGGCTGCTTTCCTCTACCCTTTGTACTGCATCCTCTCCTGAATTGTCAGGAGGGGAAATTGGACATGAAAGGGTGGGTCCCGAGCAGGTTTTGTCTACTAAAAAGAAGCTCCCAGGTGCTTAGCTTAAAGCTTCAGCTGGAGACAGGAAAGGAAGAGGTTACTCTGTGTTAAAAATTCCTGTTTATGATGTCCCCATTCCCAGAAACACAGCAGTGGCTGCTTTTGCTCCTACTATTTGAGGTATGTTTTCATGTTTTGAGGACGGAGGAAAGCGGTGACTCCCCTTTTTTCAGCACGTGCGAGGCCGCTCTGGGAGTACTGTGTCCAGTTTTGGACTCTCCAGTACAAGACAGATACTGATATACTGAATTATGCCGAGTGGAGGTGACCAAGATGGTTGGAGGCTGGTGCACACCAGGAGAGGCTGAGAGAGCCGGGCTTGCCCAGCCTGGTGAGGGATAACTTGTCAGGGCTCCTGCTGCTGTCTACAACTACCTAGTGGGAGGGAAGAAGGAAGAGGGAGCCAGACTCTTTACAGTGGTGCACAGCAAGAGGCAATGGGTGCAAGCTGGAACATGGGAAATTCTAGTCAGCTAGTAAGTTGGAAGCTATCTGCTGTGAGTGGGCTTTGGACGAGATGTCCTCCTGAGGTCCCTTCCAATCTACATCATTCTGCGATTCTAAAATTGGGTACTCCCCCATGGAGGAACAACCCACCTTCTTCACACTTCAGGTTTTGATCAGAAATGCAAAAAAAGGGAGAGAAACCATATGAAAGTGAATATGCATTTTTTGACTACATGGCTTCCAGGACAATTCAGCTAGAAACGTCCAAGTAAAGAAAGTCTTCAATTTCTAACTTCTAATGAAGTTCATCTGGCTCAAAAAACTAACCAGGTGAATATGCCTACTCTTCATTGACCACCGCACTGCTGAGATAGCCAGGCCTCGGCCTGGAGAGAGGTTATAAATTTAGAAATTAAATTTGACTGTGTGCATTATTGGCCAAATGATTTGGTATTAGTGTAGGTGCAAAAGTAGAGCTTCAGAGGAGTTTCACTGCAGCTGAAGAGGCTGGTCAAGTCATAACAGAGAAATATTGCCAGCTGTGAAGATTCCCAGACTGCTTGCTGAAAGGGTTTTGAAGTATTTAGGAAACAAATAAGATGACACTTTTCTTTTCCAAGTCTAAGGAATTCAGGTGTTACACTACAAATCACGGTTGTGCTACAAAGACAGAAAAATGATCTCTGAAAGACATTCAGAGGGGACTATGTTTATATGTGTGTCCTGAAGTACAGAAGTGCAAGTGTTATGGTGTAACCTTGCATAACAAGTATGTGTAATGGTAACAAAGGGGAAATTCTGCATGAAAAAAGACAATGGATTTACTGCTTGAATGGGTTTTGTTTAAAAAAGTAAAGCATTGATATTCCAAATAGTACTTAATGTGTTTTTTTTATAATGTTTAAATGTTTGTTTATTAAAGGACCATACAGTATTCCCTCATTGATGTTAATGGGGACTATTGACACCTTCAGTCAATAACTAAGACAGAATTGAAGCCTCTGTTTCAGGAAAGGGTTAAACAGAGATCCCCAATGAAGGAGAGCTGGATGTTTACAGTACGGCTGGCACTGAAATGGGGTTACACAGGCATGCAAATGGGGAGGACAATTAATGTAGCTAAGCACTATCTCACTGCCTCGGTTGCCCTGTTACAAATCAGGACAACGTTACCCAAGCTATGAAAGCACCTTGCTGGGCAGGACATCTCCAGTCCACCAGATGAAGACCCCCGCCAAGCTGCAGCAGCTGGGCAGGACAGAAACACGGCCCTGGGGAGCCAGCTGGCACAGGAGGGGAGGTGGGAACCAACACCCTGTCCCATCCCAGGACAGGTGTTAGTATAAACAGATCTGCCCCATAAATGCTCCCGTTTCTTTACAAGAAACAAAAAGGAGGACCCATCTGAGTTTCTTTGCATCTCTCCTGGCCATTACTGGGGGTCTCCTGCTGACAGAAAGGGCAGAGGAGCAACCTCCAGGAGCTAAGCAAACCTGACAGCATTTTAGGGCTGGCAATTTAGGGATGCATCTTTAGCATCCCCAAGACCTTGGGGAAGGCCTGGAAGCTGTTTTGCTGGGCCAAGGGGCTGGCCCCTGCCCAGGGCTCCTGGCTTTTCCCCATACCAGTGCTCCCAGCAAGGCAATGGTGGTGGAGGGGAAGTGGGCCTGGGGGGGATGCACGGCCACAGGGCTGCTCTCCTCAGGCAGGGCCCCGGGGCTGCTGGAGTAACACGTTTCATTGGCCTAGGGCATTTAGTGGGGAGCAACTGAGCTGTACAAACTCCCCAGAGGAAAGCCAATGCCGACCTCTGCCATGCCCTCTCGCTCACCTGCCACGTCCTCCTGAGTGCCTCCAGCAACCCAGAACCCCCAGAGCCCTCTGCCTGCTGCTTATTTATTTATCTTGTAAAGATGAGCCCAGAGCGTTTCATCTTTCAGCCCTTCCCGCACCCTCGAGGGAGGAGGTAATGGAAGACCTGGCAGGAGATGCACACGCTCGTCAGCCCAGGGGTACCCCGGACCAACTTTGGAGAGCCCCCCGGCAGGAGCCTCTGGCACCCGGGAGGGGACCACACCAGTGCTGATAAACATTTATCAGCGCTGCCATCATTAATCCACATGCTTTTTCAAATAAAGAACATGAACCTAAATAAAGCCAGGGAAAGCGTATATTTAAAAAGAGCAGGAAACACTGGAGACTTGGAGTAGCATCTTTTCTATACTGGGGGGCTTCCTTCTGCATAAACACAACAATAAATAACTAGTGCTTCAACTAACAGCTATAAATAGCATCTTGTGCGCACACTCAGATGATTTACATGCTTGCCCTGGAGTGATTGGGCTGAAATGAGTTGCAGCCTGTTCCTCTTCCTACATGGCAGGAGTTCTCCCATTACCTAAGCTTCATTGTTTTTACACTTTTTATTCTAGGGCTTCACGCATGGCTTGTTTGCTGCTCAGTTCCTTCCCGTGTCCAGCTTCCCTCCTTGCCAGCATTTCCAGTGACGGAGATGACACCTGATGGTGAGCTGATCAATGGCTGGTTTCCTTCCTCTGAACTCACCCCGTCCCACAGACACCACAGCCCATCAGCCTCCCAGATGTTCCCACTTGTTTTGTTTTCATAGGATATTTGAAAACATTTCAAATCCACCAGCAGCTGGATGAAAATATTTCAGGCCTCAAGCAACTGTGCTGATTTTAATCATATGTGTCCTGTTGAAGAGGGGACACACACACACACACACACTGTATACACTCTTTTCACATGTGTTCATGTATACATGTTTTCTCATGCAAATAACATGTTTCTTCTATTGGTTACTCTTGGTATGAAAGAGTATCTTTTGAAACAGAAAATATCGCATAGCACTGACAAGAAGTTTGTATTATTTAGATTGTCATGGCAAAGGCACTAATGGAAGTTTCCCTTAGGAAAATACATAGCACCTGAGATTTCTCCTTACATTCATGAACATATATAAATGAGCCTTGATAGTATGAATTGCTAATTGAGAAGATACAGTATAACTCCCATTGCTATCCCATTTTCATAGTTGTAGAATTGCATTTGCCTTCTTTAAAGCTTTCCTACCACCTCAACTAAACAGAGGCCAGAAAAAGGGAACTACTTTAGTAAAGTACACCACTGTCCTGGAACAGGGGTTCACGGACTGTTTAATCTGATGTGCCAACTCTCAGCCTTTTGAACTACAGCACCACAGATGAATGCCATTCCCTCTGCAACCCACATGTTGCTGGAGGTGGTTCAAAGACATATGGGGAGTGAGAGCCTGTTACAAGGAGAAGACAGCACTGCTTCTGCTGAAGGCAGGAAACAAGCCAAATGAGAGCTTGTGATGTACAGATGAAGTCAAGACCATTCTTGATTAGCACACTGCTCTGTCAGCCTTGGCAGGTCCCACAGGCAACCGCAGAGTCGCAACCATCGGCTGAAAACTGTTGGCCTAGGAGAAGTCATCAGCTGCTTTGATATTTCTTGACGGGATATACGGAGGCAGACCTCCTAGTTTATCCCAGCCCCGTGAAGATTCACGCGTCTCAAGCGGGAGTAACAATTGCAAAGAGGCTCCGCACAGCTGCAGGGTGCTGCAGAAGGGCTGGAGGCACTCCCGCTCACCACGATTGTTTGCCTGCAGCTGGATTGTTCACATGGTTGCTTCCAATGTCCACAAAAGGTTGAAGAATGCAGAGAAAACAGCTCAGACAATTGTTTATTTGTGTTAAAAAGGGGAAAGAAAGAGACTCTCTCAGTGGAGAGCATCAACTCGTGGCCAAGCACGTGTCTTTGGGACTAGAATAAGTAGTGTCGCCACGGAAGGAGATGAAAGCTGGTATCTCCTGCCAGGCTGGGCCATGACACCACCTTGGGCTTCTGCCTCACCACAAACGACAGGACAGCCTCTCCCCCAGTTGAGTTCAGCAGAACTAGGGTCCCAACCTCTTTGTGCATCTGTCAGTAGAGGGCAATGTAGTTACAAATAACTGACCAGCTCCAGGTCCCCACCCAGCAGCAGGCATAGACCTTACCTACTATTTTATATTGCCGTGTGTGACCTAACAGTGTATCCTGCTGTTATGAGCCGTGTTTAACATACCAGTAACACTATGTCATGCAGCTGATACTAGAATTAAGGTCTAGGGTATTCTTTTATGACGGCAGGTTCCCTTGCGATCACTGCTATTTGTGGCAGGGGGAAAGGAGGGGACGCAGCACTGGAATGGGTTTCCAGTGGGCGTTTGTTTACTGTACTTTCGATGCACTGGTTTATCAGCCCAGGGAATAAGTTATAGCTTCCCAGCCTGCCTGTCTGGTTACAAATTCCAGTCTGTTCCTCCAAGCTGAATATAGAGAGCAGCTGGCTGAAACTAAATGAATAATGCTGCCTCACAAAACAATAGTGCTGGGCTCAACATGTTGCACAGACATCTATTTTGAGTTTGGATATTTAAAGACTAAGGAGGCATGACAGGCACATTTATGGGGCAGCAATTACCAGCAGCCTGCAGACTGTGCCTTGGATGTGAACAGATTAACACCTTCCTCCCTGAGTGTGTCAAATACGCTAGTAAAGAGTTCACCTTTACAAAGGAAGTGTCTCTGAAGAGTTGACAAGTCCTTCCACTTGTACATCCAGCATTTGTACTTTGGGTAACCTAAAGAAAAAGTTTCTGTGCTACAATCGATCCTATCTAGAACAAAGCGATGAAATGTAATGCTGTTATTTTACTCCATCCTGTACCTTTTATCAGTGGGAAAAGGCAGAAAGACCTAGCAGGCCCTTATGGCTTATAATTTTCTGATTTCAGGTCAAACTCTTTTCTCTGGAAGAATGAAAGCACTGCTAAGAACATCCTTAGCACATAAGGTGCCTCAATACTTAACAGCAATTACTGCTCTTTCTTTGAAAGCTAATGGACAAGGGAGGTTATTTTCAGTTTTTCAAGACAATTAATCAGAGCTAAGAGATAAACAGATACATATGTCGCTCTGGAGATACTTGGTGTCTTTCTGTTTCATTATCTGACTACAGCTATGAATGCCTGCATATACCTATATTCCAGAAGGAGGCTGGATTCCTATTTCGGGCAGAACCTGCTAGCCTGTATCCATTTCAGATGAAGCTGAACATGTGCAGAAGAGTGATTTGTATAACTTTGCAGCCAGAGCCTGCAAGTATGTACTGAAAGGCATGGTGCTCAGGACACTGCCACGACAGATGGAACCACTCATGCACGGCAGTGCTAGGACAAGGCCTTAAAATGTGTTTCTTTTACAACTCAGTGCCATAAAACTGGATACAAGCAGTCATAGGAACTTGCCAGAGGTTTTATAAGCTCATGGTAGCTTCAGGTACTTGGAAGCTCCAACTTTGACTATTCTCTTCAGCAGGAAGGAAGAATACTCTTGTTTAAATGGTGCTTAAGGGAAAAATTCAATCTTTCTTAACAAGCTCACTGGCCAGTGACCCTGGGGTAAGAGAAAGCTCCTGATCATAGTAGAAGTGACACTATAACTCGGGTTTAGGGGCTGAGATATAAATGAACATGGATAAGAAAGCTCCTGGTTCGGCCTTCAGCTAATTAGCAATGTGAACTGGCCTGCAGATAGCTTGTGCACTGATGCATTAGTAGTTTCATGACAAGTAACTCAAAACACTTAGTAAAAGATATTGAGACAGGTTAAAAAAAGAATTCTAGGAAATCCAAAACAGCTATTCATGCCAGAATTTGCTGCCTTTTTCTGCAGTTTTGAAACCAGCATAATTCTCACATCTGATCATGTAGTTCTGCATGCAGCAAACAACTAGGACAGTGAAAACAAGCAGCGGACAGAAAATCCCAGTGAAAAATATAGTATATGTCACACTTCTGACCTTTGTCTGAAGATGGCACATGATACAAATGCTTTGATCTCACCAATAATGTCCATATTAATTAAGCTGAGCATGTGATTAAATGCTTTGCAATACTAACAGTAGTTAGCCGAGGATTTTGGAAAAAATGAAAAAAGAAGTATGTAATGATTTTGTAAGAAAAAAAAAGATTCAGACTCAGGTTGTGATTTCCAGAAAAAAAAGTAGCACTAGCATTACAGCAGAATTAAACATTCACAGCTGTATTTGTGCCATAAGGCTTACAGCAGATAATTAAGGAGCATGTTCCCACAATCCAATACTGCACACCTATTTACCTGGCTAAGCTCTCTAAGGTCTCAGTAAATGTTAAAAAAATGTTAAAAACCCTGCCACTTGGAGGAGGGTCAACTACATACAGCAAGTTGCTCAGGGTTTTGACCAGCTGGATTTTGACTGTCTACAAGAATGGAGACTCTACAACCTCCCTAGGAAACCTGTTTGCAGTGTCAGGACCTTCCCCTGCCCCCCTGATAAAAAAGGTTTTCCCACTATCTCATTGGAATTTCCCATGTTCCAGCTGGTGTCTGTTGCCTATCACTGCGCACCACTGGAGAGTCTGACTTCATCTGCCCTTTTGGGGACCCCCCCCTCCTGAAGCCTTCCCTTCTCCATGCTGAACAAACCCAGCTTTCAGCCTTTCCTCGTACATCATCTGCTCCAACCCTCTCACCATCTCCGTGGCCTCCTCTGGACTCATTCCAGTTTGTTGATGTACTGTAGACTCCAAAAGTGGACACAGTGCTCCAGATGCACTCTCACATCCCTCAGCCTACTGCCTCCGCTCATGCTCGTGCAGCTCAGCATGGAGCTGGCTGCCTTTGCTGCAAGGGCACGTTGCTGTCTCATGTCCCACGGGTGGGCCACCAGGACTTCCAGCTCCTTTTCTGCCAAACTGCTGTCTGTCCGCTTGGATCCTGCCTGTCCTGCTGTGTGGGTTGTCCCATCCCAGGTATAGGACTTTGTGTTCATCTTTGTGAAGTTCCATGAGGTTTTTCTCAGTTCATCTCTCCAGCTTGTTAAGTTACCCATGAACAGTGGCAGCTCTGCCCTCCAGCATATCAGTTATCCCCCCACTTCAGTACTGTCTGCAAACTGTGGTGTAGATATAGGAAATAATTAGTGGGACAACGTGCATCCAGACCCTCTGAACAAGCCGTGCTTGAGGTCTGCTCTGCATAACACACTGTGGCAGCAGCCACACACAGCCCTCCTGGGAGTCAGCTGCGGGGACAGACACTCAGCGCCTGGCAGTGCTGGGTCCGCCTGTGCACCGTCCTGCCACTTGCAGGTGGTCTCTCTAGGTGCCTGTCATGTTTCAGATAGTCAGAAGTGTAGGACTGCAGTGACTGAATGTCTAGGGTATGTGTCCTGCTCTATCTGGAGGATTTATTGTTGCAATAATGTAATATTAGGTCAGTAAGCAAGAGACAAAATGTCATTATGTTTGTTATCAATCCTTTTGCCATCAGCCTCCACTGCTAGATTTTTAACAGCCGAGGGCATGGGAAGTAACTGAGACTCGCTAATTGAGACGACAGTTTCCCCTGATTTCAGCAGTTCCCTATCCCACTTTTCATCCTGATTTTAGAGTGCTTCTGCTGGGACCAGCTCTGTCCTCCACTGACAAGGTTGCAGCTGGTCCAAATCTGATGGGTTAAATGCTCTGTTCCTATCTCTGACAATGTTTTACTGCTCTGGAAAGTTTGCCAGCGCCATGTCTCCAATTTGAGTTTGATCTAATAAAAGTCGCAGCGTCTAGACAGTGAAGCAAACTGCGCGCGAAACGCACGGAGCCCAAGCTCCACTCACTGCCGCCACGACTCAGCGTGGTGCCGCGCGGCTCCGTGCCACGGCCTCCTGCCCGGGTGGTTGGAAATGGCTCTTTGTGTCCGGTGGAAGATACCAAACCCTCTTCTGTATCAGGGAGAGCCCTCAAGCACGAACAAACCACTTCTCCTTACCTCATGCAAATGTTATTCGGCACAAAAGGTTACGCCGTTTCCCAGGGATGCGATTATGAAGCCGAGGAGACACACTTGCGCTGCCAATTAATAAATGTTTGGTTAGTTAGACAACTTAAATCTCGTCTCTATATGCTGAGTTTTGGCAGTGCCGGCCATGCAGGGCTCCCAGCTTCGCCCTGCAGTGTGCACAGCGCTCCCTGACTCCACGGTAAATAGTTTCCCACCTGCTGCAAGAGCTGAGGAATCACTTGGCGTTGCTTACTTATAAATAGCATACACCTAATCCGAGCGCTAAATTAAATTAGACTTAAAATATTCACAGAGTCTACACCTGGTTCCCTGCTAACGGCAGCTAACAGCTACATTAGTAAACGCTCTTTTTCTCTAGCAAAGCTCTCCCCTCTGAGGCAGCTCTGGCAGAGCTGCTCACCCTGAGCGAGCGAGGCTGGGACAAGGGATGAGCTCTGCCTCTGCCCCTTGCGGGTGCCAAGTCTGCCATCCAAGGGGGCCACCCCTGAAGTCTGCTGCCGTTTTTGTCCCTTCAGAGTGTTCCTAAGTTTGCTATTTTTGTATCAGGCACAAGGTACCAGCTCCTTTTAATTTTAAATATTAAAAAAAAAAAGAGAGAAAAAAAAGACACATCTTGCATTTTCAGAGATGCTAAGGGAGTGTGCACTGGCACCTCAGACAACACAAGCCAATGTTTATTCAAGGTATCTAATAGGCCTTTACCTAAAACCTTTCATTTTCTCAGTGACACACTACATACAGAGATTGATGACGTGGCCTTATGATTTAAGGATTGCTGCATAATTGCTTCCATATAAGAATAGGATTACAGGTGCTGTATTTTTAGCACCTAACTTTGGCCTAAAAGGCAACTTGCCCTGCTAGACTTTCAAGGAACTGCTGCAGGAGAAAACAGCTACTGCTGTACAAGCGGTTCAATAAGCAGAGCCTGTATCTGAGCAAGTTATGCCCAGCCCAGGCTACCGTGCCTGCCTTTACTGAGCTGGATGGTCCAGAAATTAGCAGGGCAATCAAAGCTGCTAGCAGGTTTGAACAGTGAACAGCCTGGGCCAAAGCCCAACAAAAACCATCTCCCCAAAATAGGAAGGAAACTTTGAAAATTCTGGATAATTAATTTTTACATTTAAAAAATCAAAACACTTTTCATTTGTATTTTAAAGTTGACTTATACTTATCAGAATGTAAGGAAAGGTAATTCAGAAAAAAAAAGCCTTTATCTCTGGCCTGAGGAAAGTATTTGGGGGTTCACTCTTTTGTAACACTTTTGGCCACCAGATGAAACGAAATCCATTATTCATACAGCTCTATTCAGGATCTCTCAGCCTACGTGTCCCATATGGCAAGGTTTAGGCTTTGAGAAGTAGCAAATATCAAATATTTCATGCAATTTTGGGGTGGGGAGAGGAGAGAAAGACTAAGCAAATGTTTATGATTCAGGTTCTGTTTAACCCTTGTTAAAAAAAAGTCTTTGAAAGCCACTGTGGAGGCAGCGTTTAATGTGTTTAACTCAGGACTATATCTCCTGGCAAGCTGGAACTGAGTGAGAGGCATTAAAAACAGCCTTCACAAGCTCTATAAAGCCCTTGTACAGTTCCTTTCTGCTGGTAGTTATGAGCCTTGTTCTTAGTGGTGTGGAAGCTGTGCCAAAAACTATCCCTGTAAACAGGACTTCTGACTTGATCACTTTGGAAATGATAAAATAGCAGTAACGCTCATGGCACCCAAGTAAATGACAGGCAGAGTTATGAATAACAGGTATAAAATATTAATCATTTGCAAATTGCCTATTATTTGCTAAGTATTGTGTAAAAATAGAGGTGCTGCCTGTTCTGACAAGCGTATGGACCTTGGTTTTTAACCAGTAACACGCAGCCAGACTGCTGTGGCTGAAGGGCGAACCACTGCTTTCATGTGCACTTTTCACCAGCAGACCTACGCGTTAAAAGCTGCTGCCTAAACAGCAGAGCCACCCAGTAGGAAGGATGAAAGGGAAACCAGGATTTTGAAAATGGTCTTTCTATTCCCTGCTTTACCTCAGAGACTGTGGGCAAGCCAAAGGCTCATGTTCCCCACCTTTAAAAGACTGGTGACAGCACTCTGCTACCCTGCAAGGATGGTGAGGATATCTACATTTAAGACTGTGAGACTCTGTGACACTAAAAAGAGAGAAGCATCCTAGACAGATACAGAGTAGACAGGCTGCCCTGGAAAGCCCCGAGTGAGGAATGTGGCTCAGTATTTGCAAATTATAGTTGACACTTTTTTTAGGACTTAGTATTTTCTGGCAATGATAACACTCTCAAAGGAACAGGCCCACAGTCTCTTGCAAATCATGCATTAGAGCAGATGTCATATTTCAGATGCTTTGGTCCATTACATATATTTTTGGAACTCTAAAAACTCCTAAATCCTCCAAATCTAGATTGAACACCCTATCTGTGTTGTAACATAAATATGCATGGCTGAAACCCTGGTTATGACTGTCAATACTAACTAGAGAACCCTAATGTGCTTAAATTTAAGCCCACTTAATTTGCAGAAAGCTATTCAGGTGCTGTCAGTCAAGCTGGGAATTTGAAGAATATTTAAGCTGTTGATTAAGTACTTAACATTACAGGTTAATGCAAAATGGCCTGTCCTACTTTTCTTGTGGTTATATGATGACCTGTATAAATATTGGAGTTCTGTCTTGTTCCTTCCACTGCAATCAGATCCACGCCACCCCAAACAAGCTAGGACTAGAAAAGGTGCAAAAGTGCGTTCCCATGTCAGGCTACCCATTAGCAACTCCCTTGTGCTACTCATTTGCTCTCACCGACGAGATGCAGATGTTCACTAGTCATGCATGCGAGACCCAGATAAGGCAGGAGGAAAAAGTAGAAAGTCCATGGAGCTGTTCCTCTTTCCGGACCTGTAGTGAGGTCTGCTTGCATGGGAAGGGAGAAGGATAGTGCCAGCGAAGGCATGGATGGGAACAGGCACGCTCTTCCAAGAGCCTGGGTTTTATTAGAGCTCCAAAGTGCTATGAGTCAAGGTGAAACTGGCAACACTAGATCCCTCTCTGCCCAGAACAGCTTCTGTCTGAGAAAAATCCTAACCATGTCATCGTTTTGCACATGAAAGCAGGAAGGTGAAACTCTCTCCCCTCTGGAGGCTGGGGATCTGTGTGCAGGACAGCAGGTCAACATCACAGAGCAGAACAGAGCATTTGCACTGCCAGTGCCAGAGCTTTCATGATGAGGCTTTAATTTCTTTTTTCTTGAAGTCATACACTCTGCCACAAGGGTTTACAGGATGTTTTCAGCATAAACCAAACAAAAATATGAACAAAACCTCCCCACCAACTTTCTAACCCTTCTTCTTAAAGAAATGCCACAAAACATGACCAAATGCAATGTAAAAGACTTACAATTCAGAAGGTATCCCATCCTTGTTGTGGGCTATTGTAAAATCTTGTGATTTTAGGCAGATGGACACACTCAATATGGAGGCTGCCAGCATTGCTTTGTTGAGCACTACGTAGGCCAGGGCAATTCTGTACTTCTGGACTTAGAGGTGGAACTGGCCCAGACAACAAAGCAGAACTGAAATAAACCCCTTACTATGAATAATGCATGGCCTCTGGTACTCCAAGAGACCAAATTTGTTCCTCCAGCCACTGTGTTAGCAGTGCTGTGCTACAAAGCTCCTATGCAGGTGTGTTTCTTTCTTGTGAACCTTATTTAGGGAAGAGGAAGCTGAAGAC
Organism: Haliaeetus leucocephalus; assembly: GCF_000737465.1. Classification (NCBI taxonomy): domain Eukaryota; kingdom Metazoa; phylum Chordata; class Aves; order Accipitriformes; family Accipitridae; genus Haliaeetus; species Haliaeetus leucocephalus. The sequence continues at coordinate 13,986,315 of NW_010972436.1, read as the reverse complement.
CTTAGATGCCCTCTGTACTCACAGGCCTCACTTTATATGTTTGAGGCCAGGAACAGTTCACGTTTACCTTCCCCCAATGTTGTTTCAAGAGATGAAAAAATCCAGCGTGGGGGCTGAAACTCATTAACTGGTTGGAGCAGAGATCACCCAGTGGCAATGTCCTCCACCTCCACATACGGTTGCAGAACCCACCTCAACTCCTTCAGCTACCGACATGCCATCCCCATAGCTGCTGCAATTACTTACTCTTCTATGCAACACTAGGGAAGAGTATCATTGATTTCTTGCTTGTTTTAATGGAGTTGAGCAGCTAGAAGGGAGGTAAAAAGAATGCTGCATCATCAGCCAGTTCCCACAGATAAGCACCAAGTGGTCCTCAAACCGTAACTGGAAAGCAGCTGGTAAAGATGACATGTACTGATACATATGTAGACTCGGTGTGATGGAGGAGTTCCTGGTAGTATTCAAGGATTAGGATTTTTGGGGTTAGCTACACAAACCTATGTATTTATTGAGTCAGCTTCTCTGCAGTCAAGGAAATCATACTACCACCTGCCTATTTGACTACTGGACTGTTAGGACGCAGTGGGTCGTTAAAAGAATATATTCTTACAACATGATATACACATTTATAAATGGCCTAAAAATCTAGGTCTTGTAACAATGACGCATGGACTATGTGTCTTTGGGTTGGTTTAGTCCTAAATGTACACATGAACTGAACCAATGTGTTGCTTAGTTCAGTGTTAAAGAAAAAAATGCTCGTGACTTATTTCTAAGTGTTTATTCTAGTATGTGTTCACTTCCCTCAGAGTTGTTTTTTTAACTGTATTCCCAGGGTAGTCAGGATGTTGGTAAATATTCATTGGCAAAAACATCCCCACATGACTGGAATTCACTCCCAGCAGGCATTAAATTGGAACAGAGGAACAAAGGATATGCCAGACTTGATCAGACCACTGGTCTGTCACGCCTGGTACCCTGCCTCTGGCAGTGGCCTGTTCTTTACGCTTCAGACAAAAGCAAAAAAAAAAAAAAAAGAAACAATAATAATGCACCTGTCTGGAAATGCATCCCAGATACGTAACTCAGACTTACTACCTCATCTTAAGTATCTGGGACTGGAGTTACAGAGAATAAAATAACTTTATACAGTATTGCACAGAATAATTGTATTCACTTAATGTTTGCTGTACTTTATTGATCACCTAATTAGGAGATCTCTTACTTTAATATTTATGCAGCTTCTGAGTTTCCCTGACACTGTTGAAAATGAGCCGTGGCTTCTGAGGCATAATTCGGGTGGATGAGTGTCTCAGAAATCAATCCGATTTGACTCTGGCAGTTTGACACACAAACACTGCCTTTCACTTACAGCTGGACTGCCCAAGTCCAGGAGAGCTGGGCAGTGCCCTGAAGTCAGCACCTCTGGTGGCCTTTGCAGAAATTTTTTTATTCCAACAACTAGGTTATGCTTTTATTATTGTAGTTTATCCTGTATTAAGGCCTCTCTATGCCACCCTGCTCAGGACCCACTGTGGTGGCCCATGCACATGCATATCTCAGATCTGACACTCCCTCCCCTCAAAGACTTTATGGGCCAGAAGAGAAATTGTGGCAAGTGAACGAAACTGGTAAGCCAGTAGGGAAGATGGAAGGTGGAGTAGTATATTAATCAGGACAAAATTAACAGGTGTCTCCCACACTGGTACAATGACAGATCTGATCTGCTCATTGAGTATGTGGGTTTATTGGCAGTGTCAGGGAGAAAAGCTGAGGTTTCGGTGACACGGAAACTGTGATGCTGTCAACCCAGATGTATTGCCCTCTGGAGCAGGTCTGAGGCATGTTGATGAAGAAGGTACTCAGCGCCCAGGCTTGCATGGCAAATAAAGGCTCTTAGAGAACCTTAGAGGCCTCCAATGCTGTGTTCTTCATGGGCAACACAGGAACAACACAAGTATGCTGTATCTTTGCATGCATATGTGCAGGTTAAGTCTCTTCAGGTCTGTAAGCAAGCAGACCACCTTTGTTTCCAGGTGAGGAAAAATGGTCTTTAGGCATACTTTCTTCAGATTTTGAATCCCCCTGCCTCAGGCCAGTCTCAAGCACGTCAGCTGAGAAACCTTTGATCCCCACTCTACTGTATTACACAAGGGATATGTGTCATGAAGTCCTTGCTTTTGACCCTAATAAATTGTAAGCACATATGTTGTGTCCCAGTGCTGCGTGAAACTACTGCATGTGAAAAGTGATGCTCACAGAAGATGTGTGCAGTGAATGCCACTGGCAATAAACGACTGACGTCTGAGGAGGGTGGGCACGGCAAAAGGGACCAGTGCTTTGGCCTTAAAAACTGTTCTGAGCACGTCCAGTCTGTATGGAAAACTCAGTCGAGAATGGACATCTGTGTTTTCGGTCTGTTAACTTGTATTTGACAGCTTGGGTTTTGGCAGCCTGAAAAGATTAAAAAAAAAAAATATGCAGCCCAGACGGGGCTACCCTTGCACTAACACAGATAGCTGCGAGGGGATTAGAGATGGAAGAGAGGCTGAGACACCAGGCACAGCGGTAGCGGTGGAACCGAAGCTCTGCAAACAGCCCCGGTGCTCACTTTTCCTCAGCTGGTAGCCATTTCTTTGAGGGTTTGAGCTGCCTGGCTGCTGGGTGAGGGTTTGTGAAGTGCCTGTGTGGAAAACATTTCCATCTGTGTTGTGTTTCTGTATGCAGCTGCCGGAGGAGGGGAGCATGGCCTGGGAGTCCCGCAATGCTCTGCATGCCCCATCTCCCTTGGGCATGCCCTGGGCTGAGCACCTTTGCTGCTGGTTTCAAGCTCTTCCCAGGGCTTTTAGAGCTGGTAGAGCTCTTCCCCTGCCTCCCAGGAGCATTCGCTTGCTGAAGGTAATTAAAAAGACGAGCTCACATATCTGACCGCCATGGGGTATAAAACTGGATGAGAAGAAAAGATGTTGAGCCTCCAACGAGTAACATAAATATCCAGGTCTGTACCCACAGTCTTATTTCCCGGTGAAGTTTTTTTGTTTCAGTGCCTGAAGAAAGGAATTAAGATTTTGCCTGATTAAGCCCGTAACAGGACAGCAGATTTAGAGAAAGGCACTTGTCAACTTTTTGCTGCTAGGAGGCTAAATGCCAAGAGAGAGAAATGCATGCAATACTCACGCCAAGACATTTATTAACCCTTGCCACTGTTAGAACTGTGTCAGACCAAAATACCCTTCATCACACTGAAGCATCTAATGGTGATATGCTGATGATAATGGTATGCTAATGACACAGGATTTTGTAGGCATTCTCCTTCCCCCCAGCCGCAAAACCCAAGAAGCTGAGACTGCTGTGTTGATTGTGGAAATGCATATATCCTGGTAAAGAGGTACTTCTGTGCTCTGAGATAGGAGCTCAGAGTACTGCCGAATGTCATTCTGAGATATGTTGATTTGGTGGAGGGGGCAACTGTTGTAACACCCAGCAGTGTTGCCTTCTGCCAGTGCGATGAAGGCAGGAGTCAGCTGGAAGGCAAAGGTCTGCAGGCTGCGCTGCTCCAGAAACTCACCCCATAGCTGAGCAGCAGCACTAGCTGAACCTTCCAGACCTCTGAGAGGCTGTGACCGTTCCAGCTCAGGGTCATTTAGCAATAACACCTGGCACAGAGGGCATTTCTTAAAAGGTAACATGTGACTGCAGATGTTTTGAGGCGGAAAAATAATCCAGTTGGTAAAGAGCAATAGGAAATGCCAACCTGGTTGGTCATTGCAAGTAAAGAATTTGTTTCAAGTTGTGACTGGTAAGAGGGCAGGATTACACTCCCAACATCTGTAATGCTTGTAATGAACTAAGGCATAGAAAAGCACCATAAAATCCCAGTTCTAGTCTCTGGCGAGGACAGAAACACTGAACATTTGGAATTATTTTTGATTACTCCTCTAGAACAGCATGTACAGCCCTTATGGAGTGTCCAAGCTGCCATGTGTCTTGTTCGAGGGAGTTGCGAGTGTCTGAGCAGACATATGGTGAGGTGAAGAACCAGCCGGTGCAGGTTGACACAGACACTGCCAACTCACTTTCTGCCGCTGCTGGGCAATTAGGCACATCAGGAACTCAGTGATTTTTGTTTTTCCTCTCTCCGTGTTTGTAAGTGAAAAGACATACAATGTCTGCAGGGCTCACGCACGCATTCCCTGCCATTGTCCTCATCTGTGTCCCCCCCGACACTCACCAAAAAATAAGACAAAAATAACACTGTTTGAGCTGAATGTATCTCTGTGTAATGCCCTCCGCAGTATTCAAGCCTTGCCTCGGGACTGCATATGGCTTATGGGTGAAGCGGCCGCACAAAGAGGGCCGTTGTATTGAACAAGTTCCTTCGGCACAATAAAAGTCTCTGCCGTAAGAATAAAGCCCCTTTGTGCAGGGAGCGGAGCATTTCCAGTGCGCGGCGGTGGAAGGAACACCCCTAGAGACTGGGCAGCACCAGGCATTCGCCATCGTCCTTCCCCAGCGCGAGGCGCCTTTCTCTGATGCTGCCTTCTCGCAGCGAAACACATAGCGGCATTGATCTCAAAGAAACGAGCTACCGAAAGAGGCCTGCCCCTGCACCCGCCTCTCCCCCCGGGCTGCGGGCGAGCCGAGCGAGGCCAGTGGTAGTCACGCCGCTGCGGGAGGGAGCTCAGAGGGTGGGTGCAGAGCCGAGACCTGGCTGCTGCACGGTCGCCTCTGGAAGAGAAAAGGACGAGGGGGCTGGGAACCGCCGCTCTTGCATACCCAAACCATCCTGGGACCCTCTGGCAAGGAAGTCGGGCACGGCTGGGACGCCAGGAGCTTGTAACCCCTTCTCCCGAGCCCTGCAGGGCCAGGGTTGCAATTCACGTGCCAGCCAGAGAGCCGGAAAGCCCCAAACAAGTGCTTACACCCTGTGCAGAGATGCTGGTGCTTAAAAGCTCTTCTGATGCTGGTCCAGACCCAGCTCGTGAGCTGAGGGAGCCCCTGCTGCCACTTCTTCCCAAATGAAAAGCACTCTGTAAAAGCAGGAGCGCTCACGAGGCCTGGGCTCAGTACCACATCTAAAAACAGACCGTGTCAACAGAATATCAAACCAGACGCCGGCTACCTCCAAAACCACACGCGAGGCCTGACTTTAAGCTGAATCTGCCCAATGCAGAATGGCTGGTGTGACCACATTTCCTGTCGTCCCCAGGCCCCGGGTGCTGGGTGCCATGAAGCAGAGCATTCATCCCCGGGATGGCGCGGCCTCAGGGCCCTGGGTACGAACACTCCCAGCGCTGCCAGTGCTCCCCAGCCCCGCGGCTGCTCCCCGGCAGGAGAGCGGGCACGGCACGGGTTGTCCCAGTGCTCAGACGTGCAGCAAGACCCGATTCCATCTGCTGTTGGCAGCACGGGGCACTTCGCTGGCTCGTGAGGTGGACGGGAGTGGTCCCAGATGAGAGCGGTCTGCAGAGAAGCAGGAGCTGTCGGGTGGCGAACGGCAGCAGGCTCCACGGGCACCTTGGCATCTTGCTGAGCGGCACAGAAAACGTTTTTGTCTGGGTCTGGTTACAGCGGGACCTGTGGTGGGCAGGAGGACCTTTCACAGGGGCCTGGGGAATGCAGGCAGAGGCTGCAGGTAGAAGGAAATGTTTTGGGATTTCAGGCTTCTCCTTGGTTTGGGGAAGGGATGCTGATGGCGGGAAAGCCAGGCTGAAGGGAGCTCTTGACCTGCTGCGACTGCTTCTGTTGACACAGCAGGAGACACAGCCCCGTCTCCTCTCCTGGGCTGAGGAGAAGGCTGACGGCTCCCGGGTACCTCTGACGGCAACTGCCAGGGCTTTGTCTGTGAGCAGCGGCTGCTCCACACTGTCGGAATGCCTGGGGAATTTCTGCCTTAAAACCCACCCTGGCTCCAGAGCAATCAAGTGCCGGGACAAGAGGGACCAATTAGAGGGACCTGTGGAGAGCGGGAGAGGCCGCAATGCTATTCACTCGCTGTCACTTCAAAACGGTTTTCTTTTCTGTATGTTTAATATGCAAATATTTAATGGGGTGTATTAGAGCATAACAGCCATAACTTGAGACCTTTCAGTCAAGATTAAACAGGTGCCGAGCCTTTCTTTTCAAGGCCTGGCACAGCTGCGAGCCTGCCCTTCCCAGTACGTGATTACGAGATGCTGCTGGGGCCTTTTCCACATCCCTCCCCCGTGATGCCTCACCCCCTCCCGCAAAGACCCTTTTTTTGTCTTTCTGCAAGAGACTGTCCTCGCCGTTCAAAAGGAGTAGGAAAAAAGAATCATGATTTATTAGCTCTGGCGTAGAGGGCAAGGTTTTGACCTCAGGTGTGAATCTGAGAAAAATACTATTTTCCTGACAGCCAGCCCTCTCGGAGTGAATTAAAACTGCTATTGTGAGGAAATGGATTAAAGCCATTTCGGCTTTTATGACAATATCAAGGTGGTTACTTTATAGAGCGTCTAGGATGTATAGACTCGCCCCAAGGTGCTTTATAATCATCGGTTTAAAGGGAGAGAATTTGCCTGCAGAGATGAATCAATGGGTGTATTTTATGAAACATTAATGACTGCTTTTGTAGATGTAAATTTGGGGGTATGCGCCTGCATCTCTCTGTACTGTCCTGCAGCTGCAACTTAAGCTCTTTTGCTGTTAGCGAGGATCATAATCCAGCAGCGCAGTTTTGCTGGAGGAGCTTTACATCATATTCTAATGTAAACAATATTGTAAGAGAGCCCGACAGCCCCACAGGATTTTCATTGAGCAATGATTGATGTGGAAAGGGATGGAACTGCAGTGATTCTGCATCAGTCACAGCTCTCGCTTGGCTCTAAAACTGACCCTGTTAGCACAGCCTGACTTGGATCATTTGTCTCAGAAGTACCAAGGGATTTTAAAACAGCTGTGGATTCAACCATTTCAAATGGGAACATATTTTTGGTTTGTGGTAAGAACAACATAAACCGTATGTGTTTCAGAACTCGGGCCTCAGCATTCCTGGCTTGTTTTGTCAGCGAGTCTTTGCTCTCCTCGGCAGCGTTCGCACATGTGGCTCCATGGCGGCTTTTTTTTTTTTTTTTGGTTTTGTTTTTCCATTTCAGGTCTTCCTCCCTTCTTTTTTCCTCCCGTCCCCAAAGGAAGACAGAAAGAAAGAAATGCATTACCTTTGCTTTTTACAGCTAGGCAAGGTTTAAGCTGTGGGAATGCTTAAGCAAAGGAAGTATTTGTTTTTCAGCCTTTGATGTATCCCCCATCTGATGTGTTTTCTCCTAAATGCTGTTGATCGTACAAGTAGCCACTGGTAAAAGCAAGTACCAGACATCATGGCAGAGCCCTGTGCAGTAACTGCATGCTGCCAGCCCCCTCTCTGTGTCCAGATGGGTATCCCATTTCACTAATGCAAAATCACCCTGATTTTCTGCTCCTCTCCATGGTCCTTTCCATCACTCCTCCCTTTCTCCTTCAGCAGGTTTCTTCCCCACTGACATCTGTTCCAAGGAATGATGAACTGAGCTTTGGAGCAATTACCACAGTTAGTATTTCCTGAACCACCTTGCAGCATGTGGATTAAAAACACCAGCACTAAAAGTCAACAGGGTGTAAAAGGTAACAGAGTCTCCCACCTCAAAGCTAATGATGTTTTGCCATGTGAACAAGAGCTGTGGATCTTAATTTGCTGGTTCCTTTCTCATTTGTACAATTTTCAGCTGTTGCTTAATGAAGCCCGCCTGGTTCCCATGATGTGATATTATATTATCGCAGTGCTCGTGTTAAAGGCCTTATATGTCACCCCAAGCACCTGTGGCTGCTCAGCAAGGAGGAAAGGTCTAATGGGCCAACTTGAATTCAGATTTTGCGGCAGGAAAAGCCTGATTTTGGAAATGCTCCTCCATCTTCCTCACGAAGCCAAGCGCAGCAGGGGTTGGGGAGCTGGCGGGCTGCTCGGGGTGCCTGCTGTCTGAGGCAGGGTCTGTGCTACAGCCAGACACTGGGGATTAATATCACAGAGAGAGTGAGAACCAAGTTATTTCCGCAATCCGTTCACATAATGGATGTGAATGTCAAGATGCCGCCATCTGAAGTATGAGCACCTTGGAACAAAACAAAAAATTACTGGCGGTGTCAGCTTTCAGGAATGCTTTTCAGAGGTGGTGGAAAGCTACACACACAGCACTGACTTTCTTCAGCATCTTCCTTTCTGAATAAAGGGTGACCTCATGCCCTCTCCTTTTCCTCTTCAGGCAGTCACGCACAAATCTCTTGTAAACTAAACCCTGTGCACACTTACTACAATGTGAGCAGCTTTTCGGCAGGCAGTTTCTCAGGCAGGCGCTCTGCTTGGGGTGGATTTGTGGCTCCAGTGTGTGCAGACTCTGCCAAAGGGGTGTGAACAGACCAGAGCATCTACAAACCCTGTCTGAGGTTTTATCCCCCTCTTCGCTAGAAACTGCGCGGAGCTTGTGTCGGACATGAGACACAGGTTGATTTGGCAGTGTCCCATGTACAGACACCACCTCTGGATCTGGAGCTCCAGGACCACACTGAAGCTGGAGCAGGGTTTACTGCTAACTAGGAGATGGCTGTAATCACCCTGGTACTGAGCGGAACCCCTCCATGCTCATGAGCTTCCTGGCTGGAGGTTTAAGTACTGTCCACATCATCACCCGCAGTTGGTTAGAATAACTTACTCTGACTGTGAGCTCTGATTACACTGGAGAGCCTCTACTCTCCAGCTATTAAAATACTTCTTTCTTGAACTGGGGACACAGGTAGAGAAAGCTGTATTGCTCACATCTCGGCTTGGATGCCCAGCAACCTCAGCCCCAGGGCTGTAGCACTGCTATATGGCATTAGTAGGAAATTTTGACTTGCATTTTCCCTAGAAAAATGCTACTGACTTTGCAGTGGGTCAGAGTGTGAGAGAGAGCTGCTCCCCATTTGGAAGGATCCTGACCCAAACTCAGAGCTTTGTAATAGGGCCATGGAGTTTAGAAAAGGAGTTTTCCCAGGAATTCCTATATTTCATGCCTAAACTGCACAGTGACTGACGTCTTGGAAATGAAATAGCCTGGCTGTTACATCAAAAGAGCTGTGAAAATAATTGTTTTCTCCCAAATAGACACGCCTGCCCAAAAGTGCCATCCCCAAATTTTGTCAGTAGAGAACTCTCAAAGCCTGGATATCACTCCTTCCTGGCCCCAAGTCAGCTGCAAGGAGATAACTGATATCAAAAATATTAGAAGCAAAATAAGTATTAGGTCCTTGGATCAGATCCTGTCCATGGCCTGTGAGGATACTTCTAGGGTTGAACAGTATTTCCAGTCTCCTGCCCCATGTCACCAACTTTCCCATCATGTAATGAAGTTTCATTTCTAGGAGAACAGGAGTGCCCTGGCATACATACCTGATTGCCTGATTTGAATTTAGATTATTCCATCAAGGTAATAACAAGATCTGGGATCACAATCTGCTGGAATAATTTAGTAAGCCATGCGAGGTCACTATTGCTTCTTACAAATATGGCTTAGACATAATTTACCTGGCGGTAACTTGACCTGGAAGAGAGAGGTTTATCTTCTTGGCATGCTGTGTCTGGGTAGCTTGACAATCTCTACATAAATTTGAGATCTTTCATTCTCCAGATGGTTGTTGTTACTTATAATCTCTTAATGCAAAAAGTATTCTTTCCAGAGGCCCCTTTCCTTGCCTTTCTTACCTTTATTTAAAAAAAAAAAAAAAAAAAAGGATTTATTGCATGTTGTTTTGTCCTAGGATCACAGGCCCACGCCCTTGCAGCCATTATAATTTGGTCATTGCACCAAAAGCCTTTGTTATATTTTAGGTGCCTCTTCACTCCTAAATGTTATGCTATATTATAAGATACGATTTTCAGGAAATGTTGATTAAAGGACATATGTTGAAAACCTTGGACATATCCCATAGCATTGCTAAGAATCCCTTTTGTGGGGAGATTATCAGCAGAACAGGGGAATTACAGGATTACAGCAGGATGGGGAAAAATTGCTGCAGAGATTCCTGAGGGAGGCCTGATCCTGGCCACTCTCGGGGTAGTTACAGTGAAGCTCTTAGACCCCCCACTCCATCCCTCTCTGGGTGTTTGAGATGGGCAGTGGGTCGCTGTCTGCCCGCACTGTGCAAGTGCACTGCCCTTCTCCGTGTTTTGGGGCGCCCTCCCTATCCCTTGTCTCCTTCCTTGGTGCCAGCAGGGACTAAGTGGCTCCTCATCGCTGCCTCAGCCGCCTGCCAGCTGCTTCCTTCTGATCAGGTCTGTGGTGCTGCCCCTTCTCCCACACCTACCGCTGCTGTTAGCTGAAGCACCGGGGGATTTCTGCTGCCCTTTGAACCTCTCTGGCTGCCGGAGCATGAAACACCCCCTCAGCATTTCCATGTTCTAGAAAGGGAGGTTTCACTTCCCTTTGGGGTTTTGGGGTTTTTTAACCCCAGCAGGGCAGCCCACTGCAGGCTCCGCTTCCTGCTCCTTTACCAGAAAGAGCCAACGCCGAAGAGCTGCCGTGTCCTCGTGACCAAGCGCTGCGGGACGCCCTCCACCACCTTCACCGTCATAAGGGGATTGAGGGAGAGAAAAAGCCCAGCTGGAAGCCGGTTGTGCCGCTGGTGTCTGCCTATCACTGGCAAGACCCAGTGTGAACTGACTGACGTGTCCCACTGTCTTGGTCACCGGTGGTCCCGTGACCACGTGGTGGCCGCTCCTGTCTGTGCACTGGGGCTTCCCCAGGGGAACCCTGGAGGCATGGCCCATGGCCAGGGCATGTGCAGGGTGAGTCCTGAGGGGCAGGGATGCTGGGGAGCACTGCGGGGTCAGCCTGGCCTGCTGCACAGACGCAGCCCCTGAGAGCTGGAAGGCAGCAGACACTTGCGATCCCGGCTCAGCTTCACTGCCAGAATAGAGGGTCAGTGCCTTGGCATGTCCAGCATCAGCACTGGGCTTAGAGGACGGGCACCAAAACGCAGTCACCCTAGAAGGCAAGAAGCTCCTCTCTGGAAATGGTACTGTGCATTTGGCAGAACTTATTGGCCTTCAGTAGAATATTTTGCAATGCGAACCTCCTTTATAGTTTGATATAGCCATTACAGTTGTTGTTGGGGTCTATGCAGTTTCTCTCAACAATCTTTTATCTTTTGTGTTATGGTAATCTGGATGCCAATCATTACCAGTATCTCCTTCCCATTATCCTTGTACCTCGTTTTAGCAATGTGACGAATGGCGGCAGCCTCAGAAATGCCAATTTTAAAGAGTGACTAAACCCTCACCCACACTTTTAAATTGGGACAGCTGAGAAACAGCTTTTATGTAAGATGATGCAGAGCATTACGGCTATCCCCAACAGGCTGGTCGTTTTTTTACCTCCTCCCTCGCCTCAAGACATTGCAATTTTAGATTGTATTTGCTTTTTTTCCAGCCCATGACTCCACTTCTGACTGGAAGGCACAGCCTCCGAGCAGGGCTCTGCTGATGTCTGTAACATTAGCGCAAGGCTGTCAGGGAGCAGACGGCATGTGATCAGGAGAGGCTAAACTGGGACGCTGTGATTCAGATAACCGACTTCCCCATTTCTGGCTCTGCTTTGAGGTCCAGGTTGTGCAGCTCCTCGTCTTGGAGGCAGGGCCACAGCATCCCGCCATGGCCGGCAGCCAGTGCTCAGGACTGAGTAGAAGCAGCCCATGCATGAAGCAGGGCATCAGCTGTGGAGGAGGAACCAGCAAGGGGGCTGGGCTGGAAATACCCCAAGGAACAAACATTTTTACTAGTCCCATTGCAGTATTTCCTGCTCCTCCAGCAGTGAGGAGCACTTGGCCCTGCGTGAGGGAGCTGCTCCGTCCCCTCTGGCTCCTCTCCCACTGCTTTTGCTTTTGCTGTGCGTTTCTCAGCAACTCTCCCAACAGACTGTCATCCCTAGCTCTCCCTCCCACCACTTAGTCAAGTGCCTGTGATGGATGGGAGGTGGAGGGGGTGCTCCTGGGGAATTTATCCAGCAACCTTCGAACTATGCAGAACTGCACAACTTCAGCAAAATTTTAATCTGCCCCTGGAAATTGTAGGTTATTTTTTATTGAAAGAGAGATTTAGTTGAAAATTCAGGGCTATGTCTCCTGTTGCGCTATTACTTATGATGAGTGTAAACACTTAAAGTGAATTTTACTTTTAAATTATAGGGCAGTGTCATAGGAAAGGAGCATAATTTCATTCCCGTAAGAGAGTTGCTCACAGACATCTGAGAGCGATGCTCTTCCTGTGTAGCCTGCCAGAGGCCAGCGTCTGAAGTGCATAAACCTACAAGAGGCAGAAACCAGAAATGAAACTGTTGCTCACCAAGCTGCACTGCACAAAGTGCTATGAAAAAAAGGTTGCTCTACGCAAAACACCTATTTAAGTCTCATCTGCCATTGCAAATATTGCAGATATTATGGCTGATGACAAAAAGCAGTGGGATTAAAGCCACTCTCATTTGATGTTCAGTAGGTGGCTCTGGAAGAAGCAGCTGCTACTCTATTCCCACAGGTACATCATAAAAGCTTTAATGGGACAACAAACGCTGACAGCCCTGTGCCATGATGTTGGCTGCAGGCAGCCTCTCCCTGCCCCAGCCAACGAGCCTGCAGTGCAGGCAGACCGTCGGGGCACAACATCTGCCTCAACCTCACAGCTTCTTCAGCCCAAACCCTCAGCATAAAGCCCTCGCTCAAAGTCCTCTCCAGCTCTGTCTCTCTTCCCAGTCCCCTCTCCCCGCTGGCCTCAGCCTGCTCCTGGCACAGGCCTAGTTTCCTTTTTTCCCCCCTTTCCTTTACAATGTCTGTATTTTTCTTTTCTGCCTCCTGTGCATCTCTCTTGCTGTCTGTGCCCTGCAGAGGTGTCTTCCCCACAGCACCTCTCCCCTCTTCCTCCGTCCTCTCCCCATATTTCTGTGCCCCGTGGAAATGACATTCGCTGCATCTGGGCTGCTTTGCTCCCTCCCCATCAGTTCTGCCCAGCTTCTGCTGGGTCTTCCCTCTCATACCACCCCACGACCTCCCACATTGAAGTCTAGTTCCACCACTGCCTCCCTGTATCTGCATTTGCTTCAGGGAAACCTCCTGCTTCCTGGAGGCAGTGTTAGGCTCAAGACGATCCAAGGAAAAGTGGAGATTTGGGTATCCCTCCTCTATCAGCAGGTGGAAAGAAGCTTCTCAGCCTGATCTGTGATGACCCCTCTATTGCCTTCACCACGGACACTTGCCCTAGCAGAAATGGCTTTCTATCCTGACTGCTTCTCCCTCCTGCTCTCTTCAGCCGTGCTCTTTTCCTCTGGTTTCTCATATTCTTCCCCACCATCCCCCCACCCACCAGCCGTTCTCCACTGACAGCCTCCGTGAACCACCGTATGGTTTGATGGTAACAGCATCAATTGCACCGCCGCCTCTCAGTAATAGTCACGCTGTGCTCTGGCTGTCCTCTGCACCTGCCCAGCATCACCCCATACCTGGTACACACGTTTGCCTCCCGCTGTCGCTCTTTGACTCAGACCAGCCACCCATCAAGGTGGCAGGATACTGCCAGGAAAACAGGGGGAAGGAGCTTACCCTCGGTCCCCACCTGGCCTTCCCTTTGCCAGGCTTTCCTTTCCTTTTCCCTCACCTTCCCTCACTCCATCACAGATTTTGTGTGTTAACATGCCCCGTTTTGATTTTTCAGCCCACTCTGAGAGGCAGCAGTTCAGTCCTTTTCTTCATCCTGACTGATTTAATTTTCTTAGGAATTTTTGTCAACTTTTTAGAAACCTTTTCAGCTCTCTCCAGCCCTTGTTTTTCTGCCTGCCCCTGTGCCTGCCTCTTGAAGGGCCCCTCCCATTTTTTTTTTCCTCCCTCTCGCATCTTATGCTCAAAGGCATATTTAGATTAGAAGAACTGGGGAAGTTTGTACCTTTTAAATTCCAGAAATGCTCTGGTCTTGGCAGATTTCAGTGATGTTGTAACAGATTAATCTATTGCCCAGGAAACCAAAGCACCCCACCTGTGTCTTGCCCTGCCCTCAGCAGTGACATGCACTTGGACTCAGCCGGGTTTGATGTAACTATTCCTTCAATATGTCTCTCTGGGCTTATTATTTATCCCATGTGAGATTCACTCTTACCTTTTATTCCTGACACTGACCACATGTCTCTTGCCATGCCCTCTCCCTTACCCCTGCATCAGCAGACCATTCCAGTTCATTTCTTAGCAAAAATTATGTGTCTTCATAAGTCTCTACCATCATGCTTCTCTTGCCAGTCAAAAGAAAACAGAGGTGAAATGAAATGAAATTACTTTGGGTGTTTTCCTCTGCATATTTGTAATCTCAGCCTGAAGAGCGCTTCAAAAAACTTACAGAAGAGCTTCTGATGACTAACACAATGCTGTCATGCAATTAACACCATACTCATTTAATAATCTAGTCTTAGGAAAGAAATTGCCATTATATCAAGAAAATTCATTAAGACCCCAAAACACTAACCATCCCAACATCAAGATATCAGTTCATCTTTTCTCTCCAGTCACTCACTGCTATATAACCTGGGTTATAAGCAGCAAGTCCGCTTGTGTGAGCCCTTTTCTTCTTCAGAAATAACGGTTTGCCACACCATTCATGAAGAACAACCCAGTACGGGCGCTTTTCTCCTGCTTTATTTGGTGTTGGAAGTTTCAGAGGAACATCTAAGCTTCACTTGCATGAAAAAAGGCAAATTTTTCCTGCCTCTACCTGGCAATGAAGTTATACGCTTAAGAAGAAAGATTATCTCTTGTGTAGTTTTACAGTCCCTAGCGTAACTACAGGTACAAATGTTGTCGTTACCAGTGCATGGACTCTATGCTTTTGGTTTGACTGTTGAAAAAAACCCATTAAAACCTTAGCTGAGTGGAAAGCTTTCCCTTGTCCCCATGGTTTCTGGTGCTGTCTGTCTTTCATCTTACTCCATTTTCCTGTACAGTGCGAGCTGGGGGCGAGCTGGGCACGCTCTGCCATGCCTGCAGCACAGAAAAACCATTTCTAATTCATCTTTCACCAGCACGGTGGTGAGGAGTCAGCTGACAGTGTATCAGGAATCAAAGCGATTTTATATGCCGTGACTCTGGAGGAGAAACACATGCTGCAGCAAGTACAGGGTCTAAAATAATAGACACTAGGGGGAAATAAAAGTATGTCAGTGGGTGGACTGTTAAGCCCACACAGCCAAATCCTGAGAGGTCTTAAGCCCTCACAAGCAACTCCTGTTGGCTTCAAGAGGACTTCAGGTGCTCATGTCCCCTCAGGATCTCGCCACAGGGCTTTTACTTAATGAAAAGGTCTCCACTGACTGGGTGGAGAGCAAAACGTTTTTGAGAACAATGAAATGATTTTCCTGGATTTGTGGAGCAGGCAGCACGGATCAGGGTTCGTAGCAGCAGTACTTGTTCCCCTGGAAATGGCGGTCATTACTCCTGGTGCTGGGAACACATTGCTGCTTCTGGACTCGCTACAGAGAAACAGTGCATGAAATGGGGAACAAAAAGAGCCGCTGTCAGAAGGGCTCGTAGGTAGCAGGTGCCTGCGTCGTTCTCTGGAGGGAGGAAAATCTCTTAATTCAGACGGCTTTGGACTCCTGACTCTTCAACAAACTGCATATTGTACAAAACAAAACTTATAGTTAAACAAAAGAGATTTCTTTGTTTCCACATGGCGTGGAGGGGGTCCCGTATGACTCTTCTCAGAGATGCAAAGCGATTGCTAATAAAACAGCATTTCAGTGCTCGTGCATCCCACAAAGGGCAAATCTTTACCATAAGACTGTCTTAATATTATTATTTAAAGACATTGAACAGAAGTGTACTAACTCTGAGTATTATTTTCAGTAGTTCCAACAACGTCTGCAGCACACCTGCTCTCCATGGTCATTTCAAGCCAGCTCCTGCTCTGTTGTTATTGGCTCCATACCAAGAGCCAGCAAAGCAAAAAATTTTTCACTTAAGCCCAAACTTACTGTTCTCCTGTCAGCTTCCCCATAATGTATTACTTCACCATGTCCTTTGACCTCTTGCATTTCTTTGTAGAGAAATATAATTAATTGTGAGCCACAGCTTAGCTCTGGGGGTTCAAAACAGTTTCACGTGTTTACTCAAAACATTAACTTTTTTCCTTCTTTTTTAATTTCCAGGCAGAAAAGGTGATGAGGGTTAAACAAAGCATCGCTCCTTCCAAGAGCTCCAAACCCCAGCAGGGTTGGAAGGAGCTGATGGGAGGGAGGAGGGCGGGAGGGACAGACAAGGGGGTTTCTCAGCCAGACCCCAGGACCCAGAGCTGTGCCTGCGAGCTCAGGTGCGGGAAGGAAAGAGGGACACCTCTACTGCACAAATAGCCTCAGCCTCAGAGCAATAAAAAGGAAAAGAAGATGGCGCTCTGGAAAAAACACAAACCAAACTATGGTCATCTAGTACATAACTACCGAGGCTCTTATAAGGGTATGGGTACAACGCTGCAGCCCTGCAAGAAGCTCTCACCACGCAGGATGGACAGCGTGGTCTGAGATCCCACCGAGAGAGCCATGGGGGATCCGTGGTCTGCAGCACCAGGCAGCCCGGGCAGCTTGCAGTCCGGGTGTACGGCGGCGGCAGCAAACCTGTCGCTCCGTGTTTGGTGCACAGCCTTTGCCTTCTGGCTCCAGAGGGCTGCGAGCAGGAGACCCAAGACCAAGTCTGCAATACAATAACCTTAAATTTATACCATGCAGTTAGGCTGTAAACATCACCACCGGTTTCTGTGCTGCCTGGGGAGCTGGCAGCGGAGGGCTAGGGAAAGGCTGCTGCATCCAAGCTGCTAATTTTCCTTCTCTTAGCACCACAGTGGTGTAGGTGATGGTGGATCTCTGCAGATCGCTCTGGGTTTTGAGGGAATATTCCTTTCCGTGTTGACTGCACAAAAAGCTACTGCTGCCAACAGCGAGGTCATCACTTGCCGTTCCTGTGCAGGCTCCCTCATGGGGGGAGCTCAGCTAATACAGTGACAAGTCCCAGGGATCCAGGCAAATATCAGTATCTTTGTTCCTCTCTGAGAAATCAGGACACAGAGTGGGTGTTAAAGTGACCTGCCACCTTCAGTATTTGCACATTAATTCATAAGGATTTATCATACAAATGATGACTAATCTTATCACTGGAGGAAGGCCTTATTTACTCATCACACCAATAGCACCTCCGTAGCAACCCTACTGATACTGTAGAAATCCTGCCCCATTTGTGGATTATTATCAGAAGACCCAAGGTGTTTCTAGAAGCCTTGAAGGATGCAGTTAAGCCACTTTTCCCATCTTTTTTCTGCTGCAGAATAATTTCTTATGTTGCAGAACACGCTCACAGCCCATCTGGGGGCAGCTGCTGCAAATCCAACACATGGGTGCTGTTAATCCCACAGGAATTTTCTTAGGAAATGGAGTGGGAAGGGAAGTTGCATATAGATACAGGAATAAACAAAAAAACCCTCATAAAACTTCAGCCCATTTCTATTTCTCAGGAACCCAGAGCCATCTAGCACCATAAGCAATCAGTAACTGGAAAGAGATCTATTCAGTAATAATGAGAGATGCACTTGGAGTTATACTTTCAAAGGGATGTGATGTTTCTAGTCCTTACAAACTTAACAGTAGTCCCACAGCTGATACTCCACAGAAAGCCCTGATAACCCTTTGCAGTCCAGTCAGCACCTTTGAAGTCAATGACAACGTTGCCACAGCAATAGCTTTAAAGAGCTGTGTTGGCTATTACGCTGCTGAAAGACCATCTATTTTGTACCACTCAGGTTCTTTGAACGAACACCACTCCTCAGGCTTACAGCACCTGACACTTCTGCAGTCAAACTTATTTGCTTCTTTCTTATTGCTCTTCCAAAGCAAGCTCTTGTATAACTTCATTTTTTATTGCTTTTAATAGAAAAAAACTGGTTCCATAATAAACTCAATGTCTAACTTTGCAGGAATGTTATACAAACAGCCCTGGTGGAATTGAAGCAGCAACCAGTCACTGGAGATTCATGTTTGTGCATCCTCTTACTTTAATTCCTTTTCCTCAATGCAGTCCTGAAAACACTCTTGCATGGAAACTAGTAGGAAAAAGGTCTAAATTTAATATCAAGAGAAGTGCAAAACTAGTTGGAAAACAGACTGTGGATTGTCTTTTTTTAAAAAATCAACATTTCATCGTCATATTGGGAGGATTAAGTAAGGTCCCAACAAGGTTTGTCACAAATCTGGCACAGACTGGGCAAAGGAAGCAGCCAAAAGCTATTATAAAAGCCAAAGCCGGCATTTAACATTACGCATCAGCTAAGAAAACATGAAACCTCACAGCACAACTCTGATCTAATCGTGATACATTTGACAGCTGGATGGCAGAAAGTTATTTGCAGCTTACTTAGTGGCATGATGGAGTATCAAAATGGTGGGGTGACGCCCTGCCCAGGCCTGGCATGGCAATCTCAGCCTCCAACCTATGGTACAAACCAAACATTTAATGTCAATGCATGAGTCTTTCCATGAGGAGAATGTGCTAATCTGTATGAGATTGCATGCTCAAGGGTGATCTTATCCTTGATCATTTTCTATGTGCATGATGAGAAGCAGAGTGCTCTGTCCTGGGCACTAAACTAGATTCTACTGTGCCTTGGCTACTGCTCACGACCTACCATACTGCCTCAGTACCCTGAATGGCAAACCCAGTACCGAACCAAGCTTTGAGGCCACATCACATCTAGTCCATAGCAGGGGTAGAATAAAAACCAGTTCTGGAGTAACCTGTTGTAGCCAGGGCCCAGGAGGAGCAGCTCAGGAGGCAGCAAACAACCTGTACATTTTTTTTAATCTGAGCTAAACATCCAAATCATTATGACATCTAATAAGGAAGGGAAACCAATAGTAATTTAACTGAAGCGTTATAATCTTTTGTTTAAACTAGTTCTCCCTGCCTCTCAAGCACAAGTCCATGCAGCCAATGCAGATTGGCTACTCTTTTAGTATCCAAACTAAGATAAATGATCATCTTGTCCACGAGTCATCTATACCATTTCCCATAGGAAGACAAGGTTTGAATTTAAATTGATCCTGAAAAGCCCAAAGGAATGGACAGAAATCAACTAGATGACAGTAAAAGGCACTTAAGAGGGGAATGTCAAATGCAAAAGTCCCCAGCAAACAAACCCAACCTGCAGCCCTTGTGAACAGTGACCTGCCAGGCAGCAGTGTGCAGAGAGGGACCCACAGACTTTAGAGATCCAGAAACTGTGGGAGTCCTTGGTATTGTCTGCCCACAAAACAAGAAAAGGCAAATGTCACCCAGGGAAAACACCTGCAAGAGTGTTTTATGTAAGCCACAGAAGAATTTATTGTGCTCTATTTGGCACTAGTGCAGTCTCAGCTGGAGTTTGGTGTCCAGTTCTCAGCACCATGCTTTAAGGAAAATGGAAGTTGGACAAGGTCCATAGGAGCTCATATGAAAGATGAAAGGTTTAGAAGATGCAGCCCAAGACAAAAGGCTGATGGAGTGATTGTCTTCTGTGTGGAAATGGGAAGAAGAGGGAAACCTAACAAGACTTAACTGCCAGGCAGAAACCTGACTTGTTTCTGCCCATTATAAACTGGTGAAGTGTGATGTCTTCTGCTTTCACTTGGTGGGCTTGGTACATCAGGACTGCTTTTGCAGTGCAAATTTAGACCATCTATTGGAGCATTTTCAGACCTTTAATATGTCCTTAGAGGAACCAGACCTTCCTCAGATCAAAGTCCCTCAAGATTGCCCTCAGGATCCAGCTGTGCGTCCAGCATTCATCATGACCAACTGCTTTTGAACATACCCAGTTGTCTGGGAGATTGTACGGTTTAGTCCTGCAATGCTGTGATTAAGCTGAGACAAGCTCTGGGACGCGGTGGTTCTTATTGCACAGCATCAGTCTGCCTAGTGACTTCTAGCTCTAGGAGACACAACCTGGACACACAGGGCTTGAGTCATTTCCAACACGGGCATCTCCTGTGGTGCACCTGCCAGGGCTGGCAAGTACGACACAGGACCTACAGAAGACCTGCATGTTTCTGGACCAGCAGTTGGACTCAGGTGGCACTTTCTAGGGGAAAATGGCAACTAGCCTATGCTCAAGCAGCTGAATTGTGCCCGTTGCCCAAACAGAGGAAGAAGCATTAGAACAGCAGTGGATAAAGAATTACACCATACTGCAGTGACACTACTAGGCAGGAGATGGGGTTTCTGTCTGTCCTAAAACAGAGTCTCCCAAACTGAAGCCTGGAGCATCCACAAGCACAACTTGTCCAAGGACCAAGTGCAATGCAGTGCCCAGCAGGGCTGGCAGCGGGGTGCTCATGTGAAAGCCAAGGAAGGCAGCAGGACGAGGAGAATGGCTGGGATAGGGGCTATTTCCCCAGCACATTACTGCAGCCACATATCCCTACAGGCACTGCCTCCCCTTCCCTTGCTCCCAAACCCTCTGCTTACCCGGGGTGTGGAGCTGGCACAGACCTACATCAACCCCAGATCCTGTTTCTGGGCCACGCTGACCAAGAGTGCAATCATGCACACTTCCTTCCACATTTATGCAAAGAGCACCCACCCCACGCATATTTCCACTGTATTTCAGGCCTTGTGTAGTCTTGGCAGAAGTGGATGGATTTTGCCCAGAATACACAATTTAGTGCTAATTATCTCTTCCTGCTGGGCTTTAGAGCACAGAGCTTTCAGTTCAAGAACAACAGCTACAAGAGCTAATGGATCGCTCTGTTACCAGGAAGCAAACCCTTTGCAGAGCTCAAGGATCCTGCCCCACCACAGGTCCCGGGGAAAGCCCAGCTCAGCAACAATAGGAGGACGGAATTCATTAACTCTTCAGGGAAGGAGAGAGCATCACCAGCATTGTAATCGCCTTCCACTAATGCTGCTGGGGGAACACCCCAGCACAAAAGAGCATCTCACCCCTCCCAAGGCATAGCAAATTATGTTGTAGAAGTAAGAGAAGGAAACTCCCCTCGTTGGGTGAGTGAGAGGCTGTAGAAGAGAAAAGGAAGGAGGGAATAACTGTGGCTGAAATTCATTCTCTTCCATGTCAGGTACAGCAGAAGTCCATATTTTCTGTTCTCATTTGGGGTGAGTGCATAGGACATGGATTAAACTGTTGCTTTCTGAACCCCACTTCTCGCGTGCATCTAGGATGGCCTATGGGCCTCTCTGCTAGGGCTCCACTGACAAACCACTTCTGTTTTGGTGATAGTCTCTGGGATGAGAAAGAGCTTTGCACCACTCTGCTGGCAATTCAGCTGCAGGTAAGGAATTAACAGCATATGGGAGTCACACTTGGAGCCAATAATAATTTAATTCACCTGCACTGGCACTTAACCATCCAGCAATAACTGTTGCAGAGCTGCTCTCTGCACAGCTAATTTAGGAGCTTTATAGACCTACATGTGGTGATCATTTGATTCTAACACTGACATGTTACCTGAAGGAGAGTCCAAAGCACCTCCTAGCATAGAGAGTATTTTGGCTGATGGTGAGCACATCTTAGTTTCTTTTTCAAATGCAGTCTTTTAGGTGTAGATACTTACCTACTTGAATATCCTTACAAGTGTAAGAAATAAAATATAGAAATATAGAGCAGATGCTTCAGTACCTTGGACTAGATCCATTATTGACACAGGACCAACATTACACCCTTCTCAAAGACACTTTCTCACTTGCTCATATGGTGCACAGATGTAGGCTGCTGGCAGCAATCTCTAAGGCAATGTGGGCAACTTCCAGATTTTCAGCTACCCTTTGTCTCCATTTCTTGTACAAGGTTCTGGACAGTTTATTCTCATTTGGGTCTCTGTAGTTATCACACTAAAATATCCTCATTATTGCTGTATTTTGGCTCCCTCTTGAAAACAGGGTAGGGGAAACACCACTGGATGAATGGAACAACAGCCAGCACTGGAGGTGGGGGATGGCGTCCGGCCCCAGCAGCATTACTGCAGGCCACCGAGATAACCCTGTTACCTGACTGCCGACATGTAGAGGTTTTAGTGGCAGCTCTTCTAGCAAGCCTGTTACTACCAGTGGCAAAGGTCTTCTCGGCTTGGAATCGCGACTACCGGCACTGAAAAGTAAATGTCTGGAAGGAGTGAGAATCCTTCTTCCTGAGTCAGCTGAGGAAACAGCTGTACAAAGCCTGATGCCCCTTTGCCGAGATGGCTGCGAGCATCCTCCATCGCGTTCAGACACAGTTTCCTGTCTCTAGAACAAGTTGTCCAGCAGTGGCTTGCTGAGAAACACCAGAAGAAAAAAAAAGAAATAGCACATTGATTCCAGGGAAGATTTTCTTCTGTGAAATGAAGGTAAATAATTCTGCTGCTTTATGACCGGTGGTTTTGCTGTGAAGTATTGTGCAACAGGCTTAAGTAATGCTGAAGTATGACTGCCTCCAGTTTTATCTGGCTATAATGTTTCTCCTCAGCTCATTGCATCTCAGAGAAGGTTGGTTATGAAGAACAAAAGCCTTTCAGGGCTGCAGTCTGCTTGCACGTGAGCACTTCTCACCCGACTGCAGCAATAAGCATGCGAAGTACATATTGAAGTCATTCTTCATAATGTTTTGTCTCATAACATTTGAAATTGAAGTAAGCTTTTTAGTTTTATGAATAAATATTGAGCTAACTGCATTAATAAACACAAATCAAAACTATATTTTGGCAAATAAAAGGCAGAATGTACTCTTCCTATCCTGCATCTGGACAGCCCTGGTTTCCAGCATGAGCAGGTCCGTGGGGGACCAGCATGGGCAGCCGCCTCCGGGGAAATCAAAGCAACTGGACACCCTGTCCCCAAGCCCCTGGGAACCCCAGCCTGGGGCCTGCAGAGGCCCATCTCTCCCATCTCTCTGCCTGATTGGCCTGCCCCTACTCCTTGCACATTTTCAGCAGGGTTTGCTGTGCTCCTTCTCTGTCGGGATGGTCTCTACCTTGGTACTGTCCCAAGAGACAGGAGAGTCTTCACCTCAGCAAACATGCTGCCCACCTTGTCTAGTAGAAAAAGGAGCCATGGCAACCCCCACCTTTGAAAGAAAAGCATTGATTTGCCTTTTCTCACACAATACTGAGGATACTCCACCAACACCTTCCCCACCCATCTCCTCAAAGGGGAAGATGCTTATCTTCTCTCCCTTATTTTATTTTTTTGGAAAAAACTCAGTCGAAAAACTGACTGAGAGACAAGTCCCCACATAGGAAATAGAGCTTTTGCAAAAAATGATAAGCAGTTTGAAGCAGATCTTGCTGGGGCAGAGTCAGGCAGGGTTGTCAGACTGTAAACGTTGAGCAGGCGCAGAGATGGATGGCTGTTTTTGTGCTGTGCCTTCAAGCCCAATGCCCTGGGTGTGCTGCAACCATGGGAGAATTACATCACACGTGTGGGATTTAACATGTTTCAGCAAAAGTGCAGGAAAATCATGGCCTGTCTTCCCTTCAGATGAGGCTTGGGATTTGAGCAGTAAGTACAGGACAGCCCATATTGCACAGGGCACCTGGCAACTGAACGCCAGGTGACCTCCATGCTGCAGGCAATGCTCCAACCCCATCTGCACGGCTACAGCTTCGCTCTCCTAGAGCTCCTACGCTTCACCAGCTAGGCATTACTGAAATTAGATCCCACAGCATGCCTGTGGATAATGATTTATACTTATCTTTCCTCTAAAGATAAGGAAACTGGAGCAGAGATAAGATTTTTTTCCTGCTGTAGAGACGTTTCAATTGTTTCCATCCCTGAATGTGATGTTTGTGATGCAGGACTTCTGTCGCCCACCCCACTTATTCCTGCACTGGGGTAGGATGCAGGCACCTGGCTGTTCCCTCCCCAGGCAGCTCTGCCACCTGGCTTTGACAGAGTAAACCATGAAGACCCACTCAGACCCCCACAAAAAATATGTTTGGTTTTTTTTTCTCTGCCCCCCCCCCCCCCCCCCCTGGGGCGCCCGCTCCTCTCCTTGGGGGGGGGGGGGGTG
>NW_010972436.1:13825075-13962229 GCF_000737465.1 Haliaeetus leucocephalus | reverse complement strand
CCCCCAGTAGGGCAGCCACTGCTTGCCTGTGGACAGGGGGAATGACACTGATCTTTGGGAATTTTTTGGAAGCTTTGCTGACTATCAGCCAGATAGCTATAAAAACACTTACGTGGGGTCAGGTCTGAAAACGCTGCAACACCATCCTCTTCACTGGAGAGATTTCATACAGAGACTGGGTGAAAACCAGTGAGGCAATGGACATTGATGCATTTCTTTTTCATTGTCACAGCTGGTAGAAACAGCCAATTTATGTATTTGCTGACATGATGTAGATGGCAAAAGCTAGATGTAATGTAAGTGCCTGTAATAGCCCTTGGCCCCTCTGGCCCGCACCCAGATGTCCCTGCTGCCCAGGAGTCCAGGGCCACCCCAGTGCCAGTGGGTCAGTGCATCTTTCCTGCCCAAGGCAACAAGGTGAAGGACACCTAGTTTTTGGGAGATCCTAAAATCTCCCGAGGAGCCTGACCTGCTGGCTGTGCCCAGAGCTCTTCTCATGTGTACTGATGATTTCTGCCCCTTGTGAAACACACATGCAGCCAGTGTTTTCTTCTAAAGCTTGGGTGGAGGAGGTACCTGTCCCTTCCGCAGCAGCTTGTTGTGAGAGCACTCACCAAGGACACTGTGCTGTGCTCAGGCTGGTGCTTTTTATCTCCTACTCCATCATGGTGGCTGAATGTGCACAGACCAGTCCTTGGGACACAGGGGCATCTTCTTCACCAAGGAATTGTTCTTCCTGTGGGATCAGAGGCAGGATCCCTCTGGTGCCTGTGCTTGTTTATATGATTCTTGTCTCCTTTTCCCATCTCCAAGTCCTGAAATACTGCCTAAAGAGGAGAACTTCCTCAGTAAAAGGAAAGGGAGTGCCCCAGCCCTGCTCTGAATAGCCTGTGTTTGCTGGGTTACAGTTTTCAGTGACAGAGGTGGCAATGATGTGTGGGTTAAATAGGATGTTGGGTTCCTCCTCCTGACATCAGTAATTTTATCTTTTGGACATGGGCAGGAGTGGGGTTTGAAGGAGCGCAGCGAGCCCTGCCAAGCACAGATCCTGGAAAAACACAGATCCTCAGGGAGAGATCCACATTTTGGAGCATGTGTGGACAGAAGCACCCAAACGCATCCCTGAGCCAAGGCAGTGCCAGCTGATTTGCATCACATTTTGGTGCACCCATTTTTCCCTTTGCACCGTGTAGCTTCCCAGCAGAGATCCCTGGACTTTGTTCCACGGTCAGGCCCTCAAGTCCTCTATTATGTCTAGCCTGCAGTCTCAGCGTGTTGACATCCTGCTGCCAGTGGCTCATTTGTAAGCAAGAGAAAACCCAACCCATTCTAATTTTAAATATGCTAAATGACTAATAGAGCTAATTGTGGCCTCTGCTCTTGTAACAGCTTGAAAGTGAAAAAGAGATGTTGACGCAATAGGGCAAAGGACATTTTCTAGCTCTGACAATAACTCAGCAGCCTGGACTAAAGCAGCCCTGTGCCTTTGCAGAGAACGTGCCGTGCTGCCAGCAGCCCACTCTCGCTGGGGTCGTGCTCGCCTTCGTAATTTACTTCAGTTTTTGGCCATCAGTACAATCTTGAACATCATCACCCTTGGCTATATTCTGGTACCTACCAGAACATACAGAAACACTGTGATGGGTAAAGCAAACCCAGAAGAGCAGAATGCCTGTAATCCAACCCCAACTTGTTATTTTTACCAAAAGCAGCAGCATACAGAGCACAGACATAGGAGTGGGAGAGTGGGGAAACATTATTTTAAGTCAACCAGCAGAGGAGGTGGTTCTTAGCTCAAAACAAAAATTACCTGCTTGCGTCATAAAAAAAAATGAAGTTTTTAGTAATAGCTGGAAGTCTATGCAGCCATGTATACAGGGGACAAAAGTTCACGTGACACTAGTTATGCTGCATTTCAGGGTAACAAACATTGGTGCAGTACAAAATGCTGAGCAAATTCAGTAGTTTGGGTTTAACTGTGAGCTGTTACTGCTGCAGACTGCAATGAGACTCCTTCCTAAATTGTTTCCTGCCATTGATATTGGGGCACATGTCTTGGCCAAATAAAGTCAGTACAGGTTGTCACGTTGGCAAACCAGCTTTAAATTCAAGCGGAAAAGGGCAAAATCAAAGTCATTAAGAAGACGATGAATCTTACAAGGAAGCATGAAACATCTTCAAAAAGCATTTCAGCTAGATCCACTACCAGGGCCAAACCGTTCCACCTGAGCTAATTCTTGCCTTTCAGCAGCTGTATGCCGAACTGCGGCCCTCAGAAGCAGCCGCCAGGCGCTGCTGTCCTGCGGGGGCAGGGGTGCCCTGGGCAGCTCGGGCTGTAGCTCAGCACACGCTCAGTGTCTGCTTTATGCCAGCGTAAAAGGGCAACCCCGCGGCCCAACCTTCCTTTCTCTTGCTCTGGCAAAAGCTTCTGTGTTACGCAGTGAACTGATCCAGCCACAAAAGTGACGCAGGAAAAATGACTGGTTACTTGTTGACTGGATCGGTCCTGATGGGGCTGTACCAGCCTGGGAGAGGGCAGACAGTGGAGGCAGAGGCTGGCAGATGAGAGCAGGCCAGATTCTCCCTTCTAGCAGCAACAGCACTTGCTAATACTGACTGCAGTCGCTGCTGAATCACAGGCTCAGTGTTTGGAAATACAGTTCTCGGGAGGTTTAAACATCTGCTTCTGGCATTCCCAGAAGTCCACCAGCATCGATGTGCTGACTAATCCGTCAGAGCCCACAGACCGGGTCTTCCTTCACCTGTATCATTTGGAGAGCATGGTGAAACAGGCTTAAACCCACTTAAACCATTTGGACTGAGCTGCACACTGGTGTGGGAATAAGAGGATAATCCATGATTATGTCCATGTTACAGCACTCACGAGGGACATACGAAACTTGCACTCAGTTTTTCCATTGAAACAAGGAGGTTCAAAGGCAGCACGCTCTGTTCTGGCCCTCCCGGAAGGCAAAGACTCTATTATTGGGTTAGTTCTACTTTGCATGACAAAATTTCATATTTGTTTGGCTGGAGAGTGAACAAATAAACATGATTTTTAGCCTGTGATGGAGATGAGAGTGTCAGTCCAGTTGGCACTGTCCCATATGACTAATGGCCAGACACTGTAGTTGGTACTATAATTCAAGTCTCCTTTTTAAAGGCAGTGCAATAGTCAACCGCTAATTAGAAATTCATACTTGCTCTTGTGTGTTTCTTCTTTTCTCTTTTGCCCTCTCAAATAACAGCAGTAACAAGGGAGCAACTGAACTAATGAAACCCTCTATCACCTTCCTCACCTTTCTTGGCTGGACGAGCAGTAGCACATGCTATAAATGGTTCAGAACTGCACTTAAGATGGTAAGGGATTGAGTAATACCTGCCTTTGCCTAGCAAGCACATTAGTTTGGTCCTCTGCCCTAGGCAATCAAGTTTCACAAGTCATGCAAGGACTTCACATCTTTGACACATCACCTTTTCCAGCAAAGTTGGCCAGGCATAGTCAGCAGGTGAAAATGTATTGTAAGATGAAAGCAGGGAACACGCAACACAGGCTCACAAATGCCATTGCTTAGGAGACCAAGGCCAAAACCAAGGTAGGTGGTTACAAGATATTAATAGCAAAGGAATGGTATTTTGCAAGGATACTTAATTTATTGCTGCCATTTTTTTGACTGAGAAATACATCGTTATCCCAAATTTATAGCACCCCAGAGATTATACAGAAGCATTCTTCCACCCCTTGCCACTGCCGGTCATTCAGCAGAGCATCTCCATGTGCTGCAGGACACTGATGGTATGTCCTGGTTTCAGCTGGGATAGAGTTAACTGTCTTCCTAGTAGCTGGTACAGTGCTATGTTTTGAGTTCAGAATGTGAAGAATGTTGATAACACTGATGTTTTCAGTTGTTGCTCAGTAGTGTTTAGACTATAGTTAAGGATTTTTCAGCTTCTCATGCCCAGCCAGGGAGAAAGCTGGAGGGGCACAAGAAGTTGGCACAGGACACAGCCAGGGCAGCTGACCCAAACTGGCCAACGGTGTATTCCATACCATGGGACGCCACATCTAGTGTATAAACTGGGGGGAGTGGGGGCGGGGGGGATCGCCACTCGGGGACTGGCTGGGTGTCGGTCGGCGGGGGGTGAGCAATTGCCCTGCGCATCATTTGTACATTCCAATCCTTTTATTACTACTGTTGTCATTTTATTAGTGTTATCATTATCATTAGTAGTTTCTTCTTTTCTGTTCTATTAAACCGCTCTTATCTCAACCCAGAAGTTTTACTTCTTTTTCCCGATTTTCTCCCCCATCCCACTGGATGGGGGGGAGTGAGTGAGCGGCTGCGTGGTGCTTAGTTGCTGGCTGGGGTTAAACCATGACATGGTAACATGCACCTTTTGGGGGAGCAAAGACTCTGCTTTCTACAGGGAGAGCTGGGTACCAGTATGCACTCAGCAAACTCCACATAAGTTAACTTGACACATCTAAACACCTAAGTAGAAAGGTGGGCAAAATGCACTTCAGAAGCTACAGAAGACAGCTCATTTTGTAGAATTACAGGAAAAGCTAATTTATGAAATACAAAGGTATTAACCATGAGAAATCCCACAGAAATTTAAAATTTCTGCTCTGAAGGAAGTATATGACTAGACTATGGTACAATGGTCTGGTTGACTGCATAAGCTAGTTCTGCTGTGACAATGAAGCTAGGCTGCCTCTTGTTTTGGTGTTTTCAAGTCCTTGCATTTCCAGCAGTAGAGACAGTTGCTGCAGCATGGCTGTGA
This sequence comes from Haliaeetus leucocephalus, assembly GCF_000737465.1. Taxonomy (NCBI): domain Eukaryota; kingdom Metazoa; phylum Chordata; class Aves; order Accipitriformes; family Accipitridae; genus Haliaeetus; species Haliaeetus leucocephalus. Next base: position 13,957,444 of record NW_010972436.1, on the reverse strand, counting down.
CATGAGGAGAATCTTATTTACCCACAGCAGTCGCAAGGGGTGCACATGTGTTTGGGTGGACTGGGCCTACAGGGCAAAACTGAGAGCAGCTGGGTAGAAACTAGGTAGGAGGAGGAGCAGAAGATGGACTTGAACAGCACTTTTCAACATATAGTTTAAAAAAATCAGGAACATAAACGGTCTTTGACCTATACATGGTTCTGGTCATGAAATATTTGCGTTTTTTGGCATCAGATTCTCCAGCTATTTTCAATTAGTTTTAGATACAGTAAGCTGAACAGATTCGGATTTCACTGAATCAAATACATTTCCATTATCAGAGAGTAAGCAATGCAGTACTAACCCATGGGCCACAGTTAGGAAGTAGATTAAATAATAAACTACAGTAAAGCAGGAATTAGGTTTTTGTTTTACTTAACATGAAAAAATCAGACTATTTTAACTGTAAAGGAGAAAAAGCAGATCCTACAATGGTTTTACTTACATAAGCAATCACGAGTTGAGCAATTTCTGCAAAGGATTATTCATACATGGAACAGTTTGCTGCACTGAGGTGGTTTTTCCCCTCCACTCCTCTCCCCCGGGGGTTACAGCTGGAGCCCCACTGGGGAGCCATTGGGACCCAAAGTGGCCCTGACAGGTGGCCTTCACAAAAAACCCCACAAGAAACAAGATGTTGTATTGGGGCAGCAGGAGCTGTAGAGAATCAGCAAAGCTTTTATTCTTTCCCCTCCGTAAGAGCCACCGGCAGAACCAGAACTCCCCCCAGACTGACAGCACACTCGCCACTTTACTCGTGGCAGCGATCCCTGCGTCGGCCCGTGCAGGCAGCAACAGGGCACAAAGATTATGGGATTCTAGAAACAGTTCTGGGAGTAAATTGCTAGCAGCAACCAACCATGTAGCCAAATGTCCCACAAGCCCTTTTTTGGCATCTGCTGGCACTCAATAAGATGCTCTTATTGTATACAAAATCTGAGTCTTTGCTGCTTGAGCTGAAGAACTGGCCTCTTGACTGCAGGGTAATAGGATAAGCTTGTCAAGCAGTGGGGCTGCTAAAGGGTGAGCTCCACTGTGCTACTGAAAATCACAGAAATCCTCTATTTACCATATTCCTTCAGAACAAACTGCATGCTAAAGTAAAAGAGAGATGGCTTGGTCATGGTAGAGACCCCTCAGTTCTGTTCCCAACTCTGCCTGAATAGCCCTGTGTGAGCTATGTTATCATTCATCAGTTAATTTCGTATCTGTTTTTTTCCCTAAGCCAGGAAAACAGGCCTCATAATCAGGATTAGGAAACATACAGAAGCTGTGATAACACTCATCACAAGTACAAACGCTAGAATTCCTTGTTCCTTGGTTTGTAGTGCCTCTCACTAAGCTCCAGGACATTTTAAGAGCACTTGCCACAACAGATTGTCTTGGAGACCAGAATGCCAATACGAAGAACCCTGATTAAAAAGATTAAAAAAAGATTCTAAAGACAATGACATATTTTGGGGAACATGAGGTACTCCTTGCAAGAATTTACAATTTATAGACCGAGGGGTGGCTGTTCTTCTACCTCGGGTGATGCAGGCTAGCATCTCCTCCAAGAACACTTGCTGGCCTCTGCCAGTGGAATTCTCTGGAGCTGTCTAAATGGGGAGGAAGGCTGACTCAAAGCCGACTTAGCTTGTCTTGACTGAAGCCCCTGTTATCTCTGCCACCACAGCTGAGACCCTTTGACCTGGCCAGGCTGTAACCATGACCACTTCAAACACTCCCTGGCCTGTAGCAGCAGCAGCAGCAGCTGCTTGCGGAAAGGTGCTGCTGGCAGCACCACCAGCTCCGACCGTCACAAAGGTTAAACCTTCCTCCCCCTCGCTCCGACACTTACTGCTCACAAGGGCTTGGAAGTACGTACAAGTGAGACAACTCTTCAGCTCCTGGTTTGGAGGAGGCCAGTGGCAGCATTACACGCTCAGCCTAAGCAAAAGAAATCGAGGACTGTCATCCATGTAAGTGTTTTTCCACTATTGGGTTGATTTGATTGGGGGAGGGAGAAAAATTCTAAGTACCATTTTTGTGTATAGCGTCATGACCTTACAAACCTGTTGGAAGCCCTTGTTATTTTCAGAATTTTGCATGATTTGCCAATGAACTTGTTTCTTAACAATTCAGCTTTGAACAACTTGGTTCAACAGATTTTATTCTTGCACACTGAAAAGAGCAAAATGCTCCCTCTATACCTTTGCAATAGCTTACCTCTCATTAAAAATTTAGAAAGTTTCACAGAATTCAAGGGTTCCAGTGACACTCATGAACAGCCATGCAGGACTTGGCCTAAAGAGAGAGCTCCTGAACAGTGAGGGATGGAAACAGGACCCAGTGTGGTCTGTCTTTCAGCCCAGGGCATGCTATAAGCAAGCAGACTTTTCAGGTAAAAGAGGAACAGAAATTCATGAGGAATGATACAAAGTTAGTGTAAGTGTATTTCAGGTTTTTTAGCGTTTAACTCATTTATCCCCTTTATTCCTGAATTAACACGCAGTGCAAATCTCGTGATTATTACACAAACACTAGTCAACACAAAAATGAGTAAAACGCAAGGACAGTCCCCAATACAGAAACCTTAAAGCCTAAAAGCAGAATCAGAGAACTTGAGACTCACCGGAAAACCAAAGGAAAGACCAAAACATAATTCTCAATATATTTATTTTAAAGATTACTTCCCATTGTCCTCATAATTTTTAAAGATCTTTTTTGGGATCTGCTAGTGTAGAGGTATAGCGTTGGAGAACTTTACCTAGTTGTAGATTAATACTACACGACACTCACATTTGGCATGCTACTAGGACAAACTTTGCCATGACAGTGCTCCTGACATCAGCACATTTCATGTTTAATCCCAACTATCAGTTTATTTTCTAATTACACCTTAAAAGAAGGGCAGATTTTTTTTTGTGAAGCAATGAAATATATCATAATATATTGTTTCCCCTAGAGACAACATACATACAATGTGTATGATAGGCATAATACACACAATTAAGATGACTGTGTGACAGATTAGTGACCAGAGGTCATGAAAGAGCAGAGGGATAAAAGAAAAGTTGCAAATATTTGATCACTTTTAGGAGTTAATTTGAACATCGTAACCCTTTTGCATTTTTTTTTTTTTTGGTGAAAATCAGACTGTGCAAATATCATTAGAACTACTGCCCAAGAAAAACACGAACAATAAACGATAAAATACAGACTCGAAAGATACTCTAATATTGAATTTCCATTATGAAATTTAGAGATTATTCTAGTGACAATTAAACAAGCTATTCTGTCAAGGAAAGAGGAAAAAAAAAAAAGTTTTTAAGTACCAGAATGTGAATTGCAAAATATACAACAAAACCTCTATCCAAGCAAAGAATTGTGCACAGACTTATACACTGGTAGTAAATAAATTAAAAAGAACACCCTTTCAAGAGGTGTGCAAGACAGCACATACTAAGCTCTTTCCTCTCTCCTCCTACTCTGCTCTAAAGCCATCCTCCATCTTCACTACAGCCTCCATGAGCAAAATGGACTTTTCTCATCCTCTGATCATTACCTTTACCTCTAATGGTCTTCTGTACACTAGAAAGAATTTTCATTTCTCCGCTACAGACTTCTATGTTGGTTTGGAGTGTTTACACCTGATCTTTCATCACTTCGATGATAAAGCCCCAGTGTAGCATTTTGCTGTGGCAAAAACTCTGCTTTTGGTAGCGTAGTATTTTCTCGCTTGTAAATGGCTTTGCTTTCACATTGCCACTCAGGCTCATGGACGTTGCTATCCCAGGCACACTTGGCCGCGCAACCATCAATAAAGTGCTGCTTGTACAGACACTGACTGGGGGTTTACTGGCAATAATTGCATTAGAATAATTTTACTTAAGAGTGCAAACACAACAACACTTGTTGCCAGTTTAAGCAATTTTTACTCAGTCTGTCTGAAGAATAGTACCTTTTAGAGTAACTACATTGCGTTCTGGATTGGTGCATTCTTTTCTACTAAAATGTAAGATAGCTGTTGAAACACACTGGCACTCAGATTAGCCAAACTACAAAAGTTCCAGATTTCTTTTTTTAGTATCCATTAATTTATCTGATTTTTTTGTAATTCAATACAATTGAAAAAAAAACCCCAAACTTTCAAGCTCATACATACTGCATTTCTATGTTACCAATTACACATACGGATAGGCTGCTCCAGAAAACCAGCAAGTAGACAGCAATGTGACTATGGAGAATTTGAGAATGCCACCAGAATCACCACTGGGATGCCACATGATTACTACTAAAAAAGGGGAAAGCAGTTACTTCAACATATCTTCTAGTTTTCTCTGTAGCCTTAAGTCCCTCTTTCTTGCTCCTGTTTCCTCAGGATCTCAGAAGGGTATTCCCCATCTCAGGGCATGAAACTTAGTATTTAATTCTTCTGTAACACTCTTCCTATAGTTATTCTGTAATATTTTTCCTATTTGCAAATTACATGATAAAAGAGGACATACCACTGTCACAATTTTGCAGCTGGAATGGATTTTAAACATAGCAATCAAGTACATTCTGGAGTAAAAAATGGGTCAGTAGCAGAACCAAAACGAGCACATCAGGCTCAGGTCAGTGCTCTGTCCCATGCTGCTTTCAAAGGACCCTTTTCTTTTTGTCAGTCTGGACCAGCGGCTGGCCTCTGGTTGCTTAGCTGAGCCACGCATGGTGAGCATGAGAAAGAAGCAGGCACAGACAACAGCCTGGGCACACAGGGCAACTGATGTACTTTCCATCTTCTGACCAAAGAAGAGGTCACAGGACAGTGAAGTTTTATTAAAACTACATTCCATTTTTACTGCTCTTTTACAACTTTTATTTAAAGGACAGAACGCAAAGGCTTTACACTTTTGCTTTCGCTTTTTTTCACGTGGGAAACTTACTCTCCTTGACACTGCTTTGCCATGAACTTGGAAAGAAGGGCTGCAGGGCTGCAGCTGGACTGCTTCTGGTACCTTGGTGGATGGACTCCTTCACAGCTGCCTAGGCTTCTCTACACTGCACAGCTATCTGCACTGCAGGCATCTCACTGATGGATGAGTTTACTCCGCTAAACAAAGATGCATCACAGTTTTTGTGTTTTTCAAATGGATAATACATGATGTTATAAGGTCACAAACATCAGAGACATCTCTGAGCTTAACAGATGCAAAATTCAATACACCAATCCGTTTTGAAGATAAAAATGTTAATAATGGTTTCATAGTCTAAGTAATGAATATAAATTTTATCCCCCAAACCAGTGACATTTCCTGAATCAAAACTGCTTGGACTTTGCTCTCTATCCAAGCACAGTTTTCTCTTGCTTCATTTAAGGTTCTGGAAATCGAAGTTACTGGCCTTTCACGTGCAGCTGTCACTTATGTGAGTAAACTTGGATTTATTAAAATTCTTTGTTCTACTACTGAAGACAGCAAAATCTTCCCATTTCAACAAATGTCTCACTGGGTTTATTTACTATAGACAAGTAAGATGTTCCTGGAATATGAAAAATGTGAAAAATCTTAAAATAGTTTCAAAAAGGTGTGTTTCATTACCTAAACAGAGCATATCCAGTTTTACCTGTGAGAAATCCTGAACTACTTGATCGATTCTGTAATGATAATAATTCCAAGGCAACATTATTGATGCAATACAAATGGTTATTTTCTTCAAAACAGCTTTCTCATGTTTACCTCAAGAATACTGCTGAGTTAGGAGCTTACTCCACTTAAAAGTGCAATATTTGGTATACTATACAGTAAAATACAAAGTAAAACAATATATGGGATAAATCCTTTGTATGTATTAATGTTGAGATAATAAGATGGAGAACTATTCAAAACTTAGATATATGAATATCAAATAACTTACATCATGTTCACGTAAAAACCCCCAAATTAACAACTGAAATCCCCTTTTAGGTCGTTAAAGAACAGAACTTTGCTTAAAGAACAGCCTCTAAACTTTGCTTAAACTGCAAAACATTGTAAACATGCATATGTAATACAACTTTCAAGCCTTCATGCTTACGTTACTGAAATTATATATATCTGTAATGTTGGTGCTGTATCTTTGGAAAGTTCAACAGCAATATATACATCAACCTTTTCACTAGCTTATTGCTAAATCAAGAAAACTGTTATAGACTTAATTCCTTTAAAAGCAGTCTTATTGAAACAGAGTGCTAAACTGTATAGTGGATAAAGAGAAAAAAAAAATACTCACAAAACCACAAGGTTCATTTTGAAAACTCAGTTGTTCTACTAACGTTGGTAAATCAATAAACTAATGTAGCAATCCCTTCGTCTGCACACAGTCAAACCTTTTTCACTTATGTGCTCCTTATGTACAATAGAAACTGAATACTGACACTGAAGCAGGAACTGTGTCCGAATAACATCTCATAGAAATAACTGAAAACCATTTTCTAAAGTACCAGAATAATGACAGTAAGTCAGACTTGTTGACGCATTTTATTGTGAGATGGGGAGTCTGGTAAAAAACTAGAAAATGACCATGATGTAACAAGGAACTTAAAAATGAAGTTTCAGTTTTGTAACATACATACATGAATACAGGAACAAATTGGCACAAAAATGTTAAACATTGTTCCCAACACTGTTTATAAGATTATTCTAATTTGGCTTACTAAGGAAATGAGAGTTTTATGGTTAGACTAATCTCTTAATAAAACTGCAGAGCATCATGCTATTAGTCACACAGTGAATTTCAAAATTTAAGAGCTTTATATTAAAAACTGGGTAAAGGTAAAATGAATTGATTGCAATTGTAAAATTAATACATTCCCATTTTAATTCTTCTGTTCTACAGTCCAAGGCAAGTATAAATGTTAACATAACACTGTTAAATCAAATCTCAATGCAAGAGAACCGATTGCATCTCTACTTTAAATCTTATCAACTTTCCAAATTTTCATACTAAAATATATTATTGTATTAATACAAACTACAGTATTATACACTACACTGTGTAATAAATAAAGAAATATAAAAATAAGACACATAAATATAAAAGTTTTCTAAAACTAAAAAGGTACATATGTCAGTAAGAAGGGTATTAATACTGCCAGGTTTGAAGACATACAGTACAAAATGTTGCACAGATCTATAAACTAAAAGAAATAAAATAATACTGATAGGTAAAAATCAGCTAACATTGTTAATAAATGGGGTCCATAATAACTAACATTTGAAAATACTTATGAGCCAGATAACATGTCATGTATGTGTCTGAAATTAAAGTAAACCAATAAAGCAATAAAGCAGATTAGAAAATTTCCCTTGTAATTATTGTAGAGAAATTCTGCAAGTCAGGTATTAACCCAAAATACCACCAAATAATTAAATAATGAAATATACCAGTGTTCTTACTTCTCTGATGGCTGAGTGTTTTTTTCCCCATGATTAGTTTAGAAGTTTGATACAAATCAACAAATGCTAGTTATTGTAGGCCACCCGTTGGATAAAGGCTGCTTAGAGCCTTTATAATACTGATAAATGGCACTTACAGCACACAGGTCTTGCATAAGGCCAAAGGAGATACAAAGCTTCATATCATATCCTTCATATTGTTACTACATACTCAAAACACAATTACAAACACTGATTTTGACGACTTTGCTGTCCTTACCAGTATTAACACTGTTAGTCCCTGCAATCAGAACTCAACGACAATCTTTTCAACTACATTTTTAATCACATGAGTAAGAAACTTCAGTTCTTCTATCATCTGCTTTCTTAAGGCTAACAATACACTTTAAATGATAATATGCTCTACTACAACATCTAATGTCATAAACTGCTACCTTCCAGGTTGAATTTACAAAGGTAGCCAAGCACTGTTTGCAACTGCATTACAGGTTTCTGCAAAAGGGAATTTTGTAGTGCAGAAGTTCTCACATTTTAAAACATAAGAAAATACTGAAGTGGACTTAGGAAATGTTTTACCATAAAAAAAAAAATTCATAGAAATCTCTCCCAATTGTACAGCTTAAAAATTAATCAACTTAAGAATGAAAATTAATACTGATAAAACAAACAATGCCAGATGCTTGTCTAATAAATCAGGTTTCCTACAACCTGTTAAATCTTTGCTTCCGGAGTCACTGTATTTTTCTAATCTGCTTCATGTTATAAACTTGTTCCTAACTTTGAAAACTGTGTGAAAAATTACTAAGTTTGAGGTTCAGGCACACCTGGATTTCTTTTTTTTTTTTCTTTTTCTTTTTTTTACATATATATTTTTTTACACAGTAGTGAACAGAAATCACAGTATGCAGGCTACTGCGTTTCCATGAAAAGCATGTATAATATAGAACGAACTTCATTACCAATTTTTTTTTTTCCTTATAGAAAAAACTATCATTTAAGCTTTATTTGTTTTTTTCTTCCGACACCTGCCCGTTATTCTGTATAACTTCTGGTTCTGCATTGCTTGCTTGATTTACAGCTTCATCATTCTTGTTACCTTCAGTTTTCCCTTCTTCTTCTTCTTCTTCATCCTCTACTTCTTGTAGTTTCCTACATTCTTTTTCTTCCTGAAGTCCTTCTACCTCTTTTTCTTCCTCCTCCTCTTCCTCTTTTTCACTCTCTTCCTCTTCTTCCCTGGTTAGACTCTCTCTCTCATCTGAGTCGATCTGCGATGGAGATGCCCTGGCACCAGCATGCTCGTTATTGAGGACCTCCTGGCCTGTCTCCTCCTGTTCTGTGCTGTCACGCTCTTCTGCCTCTCTTTTGCAATAGGAGTAGCGATGATTCATGTGTTGAGAGTAAGACCCCGAGTGTGAAAACCGCTTTCCACATTTGTCACATTGGTAGGGTTTTTCCCCAGAATGCAGTCGCATGTGTTCAATCAAATGGTGTTTGTGTTTAAATGCTTTTTTACAGATTCCACACTCATGAGGTCTTTTACCTACAAAATAAAGCACAAACAATTGGACATCTTGTAACTTAAGTTTTAAAAATTTGCACTGTTGTTTTCATTACAAAATGCTGCTGGTGAATGTATTATCAACAGTTAATAATTTTATTTAATAAGATGTTCTACTCCACGTGTTATCAGCCTGAGTTTCTCACCCGAGCCCAAAGGACGAGGGTGCAAGGGTACATTGTCACAATTACAAGGGTAATTTGTAAGTTTTTTTAGGAAAACTGAACACAGAAGGCCAATCAGATTCTCAGATGTAATTTCTAGCACAAAAAAGTGTGAATATAAGTAATTTAGAAAAGGAGACATTTTTCTTGCAGTAAACATTATTTCGACTCAAAACCATTTTAACTTTTCTATATTTATGGAAATGTTAAATTGACTAAGCTTTGATGTTGGTTTTTGTGTACCAAGTCCTTCTTCCATGTTATAGGTAAAGGGAAAATCATTCTAAAATCTAGAACCTTCTGGCACAGGTAAATCTCTTATGAACAAAACTTGCTGACTACACATACGTTAACAAGAAAAATCTGCTTTGTTTCACTTAGTTCTCTTTCTGCTCTATTTTCCAGCTTTCTACTTTGTTGCCTTGTTTTCAGACTCTCTTAGAAACATAGTAGAAGCCTAGTAATGTTATTTTGATTGCAACACTCAAAGCTGTTATGCAAAACAACTTTGAACAGTCTTAGCCCAGACATAAAAGGTAGAGATAATATCACAGCAGTTTTTTTGGTCACGCTATACAGATCATCAACACTTCCACGTCAACTTATGCCAAACAAGCAGCGAGGTGGGTGTTGGTCTCTCTTCCCAAGTAACAAGCGATAGGATGAGAGGAAATGGCCTCAAGTTGCACCACGGGAGGTTTAGATTGGATATTAGGAAGAATTTTTTCACCGAAAGGGTTATCAAGCATTGGAACAGGCTGCCCAGGGAAGTGGCTGTGTGACCATACCTGGAGGTATTTAAGAGACGAGTAGACGTGGTGCTTTGGGACATGGTTTAGTGGTGGACTTGGCAGTGCTAGGTTAACAGTTGGACTTGATGATCTTAAGGGTCTTAAATGATTCTATGATTTTGAACACTGCATTTAATTTAAAAGTAGAATGGAAAGAACAATTGTGTTATGAAAAGGAGGAGTTAAAACAGTCTCAGGACAGTAAAGGTATGAAAATAGTCTTAACGAATACAACTTGAGAAACTTGATCAAGTGGTAAAGACAAAAGGGAATTTTTAATCTTTTAAATTCTGTATGTGAGATGAAATTAGAACATTAATATGCAGAAATATAAATTTAGGCACCTAACCAATAAAAAAAAAAAGTTTTTTTTAAGACGTCACAGAAGAAATAAGAGAGCAACAGTTATTAAAAAAAAGACTAAAGAACTAGAGCCAAAAGGAATAACTATGAGGAATTAAAAATAAAAATCAAAGCCAAAAGGGTGTTCTTTTGGGGTTAGACTCCATGTCTACTGAATGGCTGTTAACTTCAGATCATTACAAATGTGGCCCAATTTGAAAATCCTTCATACTAGATAGATACACTGCCTTTCATGTAGAGTATCATAGACATACACGATCCTTTATTCTTAATTTATAATTTTAATTTTTAATTTTTCTTAATTTATAACCAGGCAAGGTAAATTAGAAGTAATACATCCTTGATTACAGGCTGTGGCTCGCAGATGATTGTTCATGAGCCAGATGGAAGAAACTCCCCTTTTTCTCTGCAGGGTTTAGGTCTTACAAATTTAAAGAAACATAGAATTGCAGTTCTGTCAAACAAATATACAAAACACAGGTTTCTAAAGAAAGCTGAGCGCAGATGATAAGAAGGACTATTACACTTCCCTACACTTTCTGAGAACTGGATTCCAGTTGAGATTATCAGTTATACACTACCAATGACATAATGAACTGAAACTGCTTTTCCTAGTACATACCTGTGTGTTCATACTTATGTCTCAATAATGAGCTGCTCTTCTGGAATATTTTGTCACATAAATCACATGCATACATCCCGTTTTCTGTCTTCCTCATCTTTTTCTTTGGGGGTGTTGAATCAGAATCATTTTGATCTTCTACATTCGATACTCCTTCTGAGCTAGTGTCTTGCCTTTCATCCTTAAGAAAAATTATGAAAAAGATTGAGTTCAATAAAAAAATGCACTGATGCAGCATACAATTTATAAAATGTAAGCTGAAGCTGCACTGTTCTTCTCGTTCAATTCTGTAAACAGCCAAACAAAATTGTTTAGACTTACATAGTCAAAAAGAACTTTTGCTGCATCGCTCTGCTTTGCAGCCCTGCCACCATATAGATGTAGAATTCTCACTGGGACTGACTTTAATCACATCCAAATCTGACTGTTGGCCAGGTCTAAGCTACACTGACACATCATATTTTAGGGCCCGTATAATAAATACAATGTTAGGAAGGAGAAGAAGATTACAGACCTATAAAGTACCTCAATAAGTTGGAAGAGCAAATTTGACATCTAACTGCATTTCTCAGCTAAAGTTTGTCACCCACATTTTGCTACCTCGTGGATTTTATAGAAGTTAAGGCTGTATTTTTTGATGAAGTTTTCACAAAAAGCTATTTAAGTTACCATTTGAATTTGCATATTTGACTACCCTCTTCTTTATAAAACTACCACAAATACTACTTAACCCAAAATTCGGGGAACTTCAAATGTTTCATTAATAAATAAACTTTTAAAAATATCATAACTGTTGTCTGTTTCTAAGCATTTCAGGAGCTGAACCTCACCTGTAAGAATCACAGTACCTTCTACTGATATCAGCATTATCACTACACACAGAATTAATTTTATCATATATTATCAAATCTGAATATAAAAATGTACATGTTGGCTACCTCAAATGTTGCCTGTCTCATAAACTTTAACATATAAGCAACCTTGTAACTCTTCAAGGCTCCTCAGTCTCTTGCAATATAGAAGCCTGCATAAAATGACAAGCAGCCAACTTCTAAGACTTAATTAGGAACACTCAGTCTTTCCATGAGCCACTTCTCTGTTCTTCTCTGTCCCTACCTCAAGGGGTTTCTCTGGAGGATTGCCTCTGATTAGATGACATCTGCATGTACCCAGGGAGGAACAGGGCAGGATACAGGAATGGCAGATAAAGAAGATAAATACCTGCCCAACTCTCAATTGAGAATACGTATGAAATTTGTTTAAAGTGCCATTATGGTGCAGGATGAACTCAGCTATTCTGCAAGCCAAGAAAGCAAAGCGGTGTGAAGGGAGTAGCCAAAAATTCCAATGAGTTTATTTTCTGGATGCGGGGAAAGAGGAGATATGGAGCCAGCAAGAAACACAAGCCATGGCCTTACTTTGCTTTTTGATCAGGACAATTGGACTGTCTTGAAAATACTAAGCACTAATGTCCTAGAAGACATTTCTGAATGACTGAATATGGTGAAGAACTGACTTATCCACACACAGAACTATACAGTTTCTGTCAGTCTGGATTCGAGCTGCCTGAGCTAACGAACTTTGCAGAGGACTTAACAGTAACATCTATTACCCATTAACAATCAAGCCAAATAAACCTGATAAATTAAAGTGTAAATATAAGCTACCTTGACAGTTTTCTGTTAGTTAGCATGGATACAGAATAAATACATCACACACAACATACAGGAATACAGGGACCGCAGTACCTGATTTCCATTGGCTTGGGTCTGTTTTGGTGGTGTTTCTTGAACTGCAGGACTAACTGTAGTAGAGTATGTATAAGCCACCTGTGGAATCAAAATGGTTTGCTTATTGGCAGCGAGAGCTCTCAAGCATGGAACACTGTTCTGGTCAGCAATGGCAACAATTGTAGGTAACTGAGCAGTGACTGTAGGTATAGCAATATTTATGGGATTGGCACTTGGTGGGATTACATTTACAATAGGATCAGAGTCTGTAATATTGTTGTCCTTTTGTGGTTCTTTTTTTGCACAAGTTAAGTTCAAAGGTTCTTCTTGGACAGAATAAACACTGTTCTGGTAAACACTAGTTATGGTAGATCTTTCCAACAGTTCTCCATGTTGCTTTGGTAGCGAAAGGTCAAGAGGTTCAATTTGTGGCTCTTCTTGTACACCCTCTGTTGTGTACGTATAACCCTGTGAATTTCTTGATGAAGAAAGGTTTAGTGGCGATGGGGATGGCGTGCTACTGCGTGAACCATTCAGAGTTGATGCCCCTGGTAAAGTCTGAGATTTTGTTGTATTGACAGGATTTTGTGAGTTATTTGTGCTGTTCTGGGGTTCGCTTACATTTGTAGTTGCTGCTTGATCATCATTATCTGCAGGACTGCTTAATTTAACTTGTTCAGGAGAAGATGGTCCAGAAGACTGCACAGAAATTTGTCCAGCTTGCATTTTTTCAAACCACTTTTTTACCACATCCAGTGGTAGGTTTACTGAATCTGCTATTTTTGAAAGCTCTTCTGCGCTTGGTTGTGCATTTAATGCATAATACGCTTTTAGGAGCGATAAAAGGTTCTTTAAAGGTGGCTGACCAGGAGATAAGTTGTTCTCCCCAGTTTCTGATGGGACAGGGGAATCGGGCTTCTCAGCTTCTGTTCCACTGGGCTGAGGAAGCTGAGGAGGATTTTTCGTTTCATAGTGCTTTAATTCTTGAAGTGCATTAAGATCTCCTGGACAGTCATCACAAAGAAGACAAGTGCTATCGTTGGTCTCTCCTTCAAAGTTCTTCTCTTTCTCAGACTTCACTGTAAGATCTTCCGGTAATTTTTCATTTTTGCAACTATTTGTAGGAACAGTGTTTTCTTTTTTTAGATTTTGTGGAACAACCTGAAGTTGACTTGGCTGCTCCAAGCTGTAGTTGATGATAATTTTGGTTGTCCCATCTTGGTCAACCAAAGGAAGACTGATAGCTGAAATGAGGGAATGGCCAGCTTGTTGTATAGATGCATTGTTGATTGTTTCTTGTTCTTTGGATGCAAGATTGGCATGATTGTTTTCCAATACTTGCCTTATTACATTACCATCCACTGCCACTTTAAGTACGTTTTGAATGTCACTTAAGTTGATGCTTATGGGAGACACCAGACCTACTGTTGGTAGAACAACAGCTTGCACCACACCCTGAGGAGAACTGGTTGCCTGCAATGGGCTACCACCACTAAAAACCCCATTCTGCAAAGGGGTTGAACAATTAATTCCTGAAGCAACCACTATGGGCTTGAATTCATAATCCACAGGTTCAGTTTTAATTTGGTTAACAGGAAGTTGCTCTTGCAAGGGTTTATTTTCTATCTTTTGTCGTATCTGTGGTCTTGCTGGGCTACCTGGTGATGCAGAAAGGGAAGGGGACGAGCACTGAGATGTCTTGAGCCCTGACCGGGCTCGACCATTCACGGGCATCAAACCAATACACTTCTTACTGCTTATGTGTGAACTGTATGAACCAGAATGGGAAAAACGTTTCTTGCAGTTTGGGCACTCATATGGCTTCTCTCCTAAAGATTAAAAAAAAAAAAAAAAAAAAAAAAAAAAAAAAAAAAAAAAAAGAAGAAGAAAGAGGCATATGCAACTGTTTACTAGGTTACAGTGTAACTTCCTCAAGCAACAGTAAGTAGAAAAGAATACATCAAAATGACCTCTCAAAGAGTCCTAGGGAAAAAAAAAAATATCTCATACAGTGAATTGAACAGTAAGAGTAATTATGTCATCTACAGCTCTGATCCTAGGGTCCTTTAATAAGTTTGTGATCAGCTAGTAGATATAGGATGGAGCCCACATGATCATGATATGTTTCAGTATTTCCCAGTAACTGTCTACATATCACATAAATGAGTCTATATGATACTTGCAGATTTCATTAAACTCCATTCACTAATTTCAGAAGCTGCATAAACTACTTCAGAATGGAAAAGAATTAGAATATGATTAACTACAGAAAAAAAAAGCCATAAATGCAAATCATAGTTGAATAAGGAACTATGCACATTTTATTGCAGCAAACTCAATTACAATATATCCATATCTTCCTACAATACTCATCAGCTGAAAACCAGGCAAAGTGTAAGTAAAGGGAAACCAGACACATAGAGAAGACAGATGTATATTTGCCTTCAGAGATGAATATCAGGTTAAACTGCCAGGAAGAGGCACACAACTATGCAGTCGTTGCAGCCCTAGCAAGAGTTGGCTTTTCAGGGCATCTGTGCTACAAGAGGAAAAGGAAAGAGCTGAAACAGCAGGCTTGCTTCAGATTGAAAAGTACGTTGACTGAGACTTTCCCACTCACAGGCACAGTGTCACTACCCTCTGGAAATGAAATGAAGATGACGTTTGCTGAGGGAGGACTTCTAAGTGAGGTGCACTTCATTGCTCATGGCTGAGAAACTGATAAGAAAGGAAAAGATGGCCTAAAAACTTGTTTTCAGACTTTCTGTCAATGGCTAAATCCGGGTTAAAGACAGAAATTGAGACTCTCTTTTGAGTGACCACATTTAACTTATTGTTATATTATATACTGAAATATATTATTATATATTAAATTTCTTATAAATTGGAACTTTTCTTATAAATTGAAACTGTTGTGATAGTATAACACAATCCTAGACCTGTGTCCTAGGCTATTTTAATATGACTAGTCTTGAAGGATGAAAATCACAGCCATGGTAGGAAGAATAGTTCTTATGTCCCGATTATTACCACTTAAAATTTTCTAGCAAGGCTCATAACATGCTGAATGATCTGCAAACATTGAGAAAAAACAGACAAGTGAAAAAGGACCAGAAGGATGCCCCCATTTCTTCTGCCACAAGTGAAGTTTTCCTTAACTGTCAGAGCTTAAGCTGCAACTGTAAATCCTCTTGAGTTATTCTACTTATTTCCTGCACACAGCTGAAGGCTGCCATCAGTGCTAATGGAGTCCCGGGGGGGGAAGGAAAACAGTAGTATTTTAAACTTAGACTTACAAGACTGATACCACATCAGAGTTATAAAGAGTAGAAATGGCAACATTAGTACACAATTCAATGCTTGGTTTATTTACCACTGTGGATTCGTAGGTGCTCCTTTAGGTGATGTTTATATTTAAAAGCTTTTCCACATTCAGTGCACTTGAATTTTCGATTACCACTGGACTGCGACACATGTCTCTGTGAGAAAGAATTCATAATTATTGCATAGGACAGTGTGTTGGAAAAATATCTTCTATTTTCACATTGTAACAGAGAAAATGCAATACAAAACTGAACAGAATCAATCATAATTTTAAGAGACTGAAGGTGGTATGTGTTATGCATGAAAAAGAAACAAATTAGAAGTCAGGTTAAAACTGAGCCATGTGTATCTTCTGAATAAATCTGGTACAGTAAAAAGAAAAAAAAACAAAAACCAACCCAAAATATATTTGCCCCTTCTCCTAACTTCAGAGGAAGCTTGCACTGACATGTTATGTGAGTAAGAAGTTCCAGGATGCATGCTAATGCTACTTGTGAAAGCAAAAAAACCAAGAAAAACCCAAGCCCACCACCCACAGAATATGTCACGCAGGATAGAGAAACATTAAAGCATATAAAAGCCTGTTTAAAGTTTAATCAGTTGACTTGATTTTTCCATTTACATGCTTCCAGCGCTTACTGTTGGCCTTGGATTCCTCTATGTAATGGTGCCACAGGATTGCTCAAGAGAAGATGGCTCAGTGACAACAAAGGCACTCTCAGTCACAATTAATTCTCAAAATAAATGCAAAAAACTAAATTAAAATAAATAACAGTATGGAGGGATTTCCCTGGTAGACAACATCAAGCCTCTTCACTATTTGCACTGAAGTTCTGATTATTTTTGTTATATTTCGCGTTGTGACAGCATTTATTCTTAAGCTTCAAATTATTTTATCTTTATTGTTATACTAGTTTAAAAAAAGCAAAAGCTAAGAAAGAAATATAAATACATGTAGTTTATGTGATAAGCATATGCAAGATATATAATTTTATCACAAACTGTATAAATCGAGAAATGTGTATTTTTAAAGACAAAAATCACATACGTTTTAGAAGTCGGAGCAGCTTAATTACCAACATGAAATGGAGGAATTAGAAATCTTTCTGTTCAAACAAATTCTTTATTTAAAAAAACAGCGGCTCCTTCTTAAGTAGAGCTCACTTTGCAAAAAGATACTCTACCACCATTTGGATGCAGCTGCAGATTTTTGGTAACGGGGGCAAGTATTTTCATAAACTCATTAGTGGAGCTAGTCAGGTACTCTGGGGAAACAGCCTGCCTACAGGCAGCTACCACGAACGGCTGGCGTGCATTAACCTCCTCTGGCGTGAAACCGTGGCAGGGAGCTCCTACACCTCATTCTGGTCCACTGCGGCGGGCAGCACTGGGAGCAGACGCTCGCCGAGTGCGGAGGCTACTCCCCGAGTGCAGAGACGGCAACCGGGGGCTGAGATCTGCGCTGGAGAAGCGGGGACGAAAAAAAAGGCAGGGTGATGTTCCTGTTCTGATTTATGCCTTTAGATCTGAAGAACCCGCAGCCGTGCAGTTTGCTGGATGAAAGTCCGAGCACTCTGCTATGAGATATGCTGTCCAAATTATCAACCCTCCCCGTTCTACACCCTGTCCTCCTTTATAGGATACAGATGCTAACAGAAGACAAATTGAAACAAGATAATCTAAACCGCTTCCAAGTACTCTAATTTGACAGTTCCCTTGGGTAAGCATTTGGTTAAGCTGCAGTTTTCACCGCTCAGCAGATACTGCTCCCACCCTCCTCGGGGTGGGCTCCTTCCCACCTCCTGCCGGGCTTTGCAGCGAGGTCTCCGCTCTGACTTATCCCGATTAGCACTTGACCCTTATTCCTGGGTTTGTCAGCTGTCTTTTGCTAGTCCACATGGCTTTTCAGCTTTGTTTAACTAAGGCCCTTGAAGATGATGTTCTAGATGATTGTGCCTGACTTGCTGCATTTCACTTTAATGATCCAACTTCACTGAATCTAGAGGACTGTGTCAGGATTTACTTAAGCCTGCAGAGAATCAGTTACTACTGTTGGACTTGAGATTATACAAGTTAAAGGATCTCAGCACATATACAGCTACTGCAGATGTTGGACTACATAAATATTCATACCAAATATTAGTGCATGTATTCAATCTGTCAGAAATGTTTCTGCTCCAGTCTTTAAAATTCAATGTTCTGCTTCCAAGGCATGGAAGCCCACAATTCTCTTACCAAATTTTTAATGAGTTTTCTTGTTTTCCTGATCATAGCTATAACCTGCGTTGAACTCTCTGCTAACCAGTGTTTCCATCTATTTTGCCTTACCTTCTTACATTTGTAATTCTTTATTCAGCTTTCTTGCTGTCTGTCCTATACTCATCTTTTTTACAAATCTGAAACATCCTCAGAGTTACTCTCCAGGCTCTTTAAAACTAGCTGGAATCATAACTCTTCTCTAAAGTACCATCTTTGATACTCTTTCACCTTCATTTTCTCAGATTCAAATGTTTTTCCCCCTTTCAGTACTGCTAAATCCACATTTTTTGTGCTACATCCACAATTTTTTTGTGCCTCTGATGTGTGATATATTTTTGATGCACCATACATAACTGCTGGTTTCTGCTCATTAAAGAATTAACCACAGCATTCAAAGAAAACTCCTCTGCATTCCTTTAAGGACTGAAAGAAGAAACATTAAGGTCTGTAACTAGCCACTAATATATCCCTGCATCAAACATTTACTTTGCTTAGGACTAAAGTCCCCTCTTTTCATACCAGAGAACCAAAACTTATTAATGGGAATCTTCAAAAGTTATCTGGAAGACAGGAATTACAGGTACATCAGGGTTTTTTCACAGATGGTTTGACCATGGTCTTCAAGAGCTGCCATTTCTCAGCAGTGTCCACAGCAATATAAAATTTTCACAGACTACCTACAGGTGCTTTGTAAATTGATGAGAAGAAAAAGAAAACACGTATGAGAAGCACTTGTTCATACTTCAACATCTTTTTTGGTGCTTCACATGTGAAAGCAGATGATGCGTATGCAGCACCACCTCAGACCAACCATTAGTAGTGTAGGAGCAGCCAGGGGAGCCGTGATGGACGCCGGGGACGGAGGAGGGACGGATGAAGGAGGAGGTGCAGGACGGCCCTCTGCTCTCCGCTGGAGCAGAAGGAGCTGCAGTTTGGCATATTTCCCCCTTCCTCAGAGGGAGGCATAGTGTGCACACACCTCTTCCCCTACCTTCACTACTCTAGATATTATCTTTGCTTGTTGCTTCCTTGTACAGAACAACTACGAAATGGTCACATGCCGGACATTAACCAGCTAACAAAGTTATCCAAATAATCTACTTTCACGTGAAGTCCTTTAAGAATAAGACATTAAGTTTTGAAGAGGCAGCTGTTTAAGATCCACAACCAGGAAGCCTATACTTTACTATGGAAAAAAGTTAATTTTCCTTTATACAAATGATTTAACCATGTACATGCACATGAAGCCGATTCTGAAGACATGACAACTTTGTGACAATAACATCAACAAATACATGTTTTAAATTTACCAAGTATCTGAACTATTGTAGTTTTGATTCTGGCTATGGCTCTAGAGAAAAAATACACTTAAACTGGTATAATATTGAGTTCCAGATACTTAACAGAAACAACATTTATCAAATACAATTGTGCCTTCAAAAGTATAAACCCATTAAAATATATCTGCAGAAATACAATTTAAGCTTCCCTTTGTAGCAATTCTTCTGAGATTGTTTACTTGCTTGGTATTTTTTGTCTTTTCATTCAAACTACATGCAAATATAGGAGAGGCTTCTAGCCCCTCCAACTACTTTATTCTTCTGCTTTTAGGCTTCTAGTTGGAAAAACTGAAAATAAACGTGGTAGCTCACAAGAAAGCATTCTACAAAAAGCATTCATAGATTTTATAGTTAGAAATGTAAGATGTATACAAGACGACAGTCACTTTAAAGTGGAAGCCAAGCCAATAAGAAAGCAAAAGAAATTAATTGTTCATGGGAAATATATTTGAATAAATAAGAACTGCCATGCCAGAATACACTGGTGAGGTTATTCCAAACCCTGTGAGACAGTAAAATCCCTGTAGCAGGATGGCCAATACTTCTTGTAACAATTTTTCCTATTTAATTTACCTGTGAAAATAAACATTCAGGTATAAAAATGTATAATAAATTTTTAAGCCTGCTAAATTCTTGGACTTGGTGATACTTTGTAGAATGGAGGTTAACATGCAATGCGTAAAAAAGCATCTCCTTTACTCTGTTACAGCCTTTCAGTTTAATGAAAGATCTGTTGGTTTGGAGCTGCAAGAAATATTGAAGTACCCTTCCTTTTACATTCTTTTCACTATTCACGGTTTTGCATCTTTCTGTGATGTTTCTCTCCTGTTTCTTCTCTGGAGAGCATCAATCTTTTTAGTCTGTCCTTAGAAGGGAACATCTCCAAGCCTCTCTCTACAACCTGGTGGTGGAAAATCTGTATCTTTCTTCCTTGGCCAATTCCTGGCTATTTCAGTGAGTTTCAGTCAGTTCCTGAGCCTCAGAGTGCCTCTGATAAGCTATGGAAGCATGTAATTGGGGATGGATGATAGGAAATTGTGGGGGTAAAAGAAGAAAAGAAAAAAAGGGAGGGGGGAACAGATTCTCAGATGGCTAAATCATGGAAGGCATTTCAGGGAACTGTGCCCTCAGGTCAACCCATGAACCAGAGAAAACAAGCTCAGAATATCTTTAGCCCTTTTTGTTGCTTAATTTAGTACTAAAGTGTTGTATTTTATGCACAAATTTTTTCTATATTGTCTTATAGCATGGATTGCATTTAAAAACTGTATCTCACAGTTCAAGCAAATGAATCAACCCAGTGGTTTGTTTCATAAGGGCAAAAATGGGTACAGCAAATTTTGAATTAGCCAAACAGGATCTATGACAGGAAAATGCATTTCACTAAAGATTTGAAATTAGACTTGAGTCACAATTTTTATGTAATGTTAGCCAATGAACAGACAAAACCTAATTACCTATAAATGCAATAAAGCACTTCCGAAAACTAAAATTTAAACCCAACCACACTGCCTAGATGAATGAAAATACAGTAATTCAGATCTCATCCTTTGACATTTATGGAACAAGTCTGACTTCTGGGACTGGGACTTCAGCATGTAGATAATCTGATGTGAACAGCTTACTTGCTCTGTACATTTTTGCTCACATAACACATCACAGCATTGTTACAGAGGATGCTAAATCCTTAATTCAGATGCCACTTACTTGATCTCTTCCTGATTTGTGTGATGTCATGTGGCGGTCGAGCTGCGTTCTGTATGCAAACGTGTAGCTGCACAAGGAGCAACTAAAGTTATCTTCATTTTTTTCATGGCGATATTTAATGTGTTCCTTCAGAGAGGTAAAACGCTTGTACCCTCGATCACAATATGGGCAAGTAAGCAGTTGGGAAAATGCATCGGGTGTTCCTACACAGGAAAGACAATACACCATATTTAAACAAATGTAAGTTCCAAACTTATTACCATCAACAAACATGCTTTACATTTACATATATTACTGTAAGAAAACATGCAGTTGGTAGACGCTCCATCTATTTTAGAAAAGGACTAATGATAATTTATTTTTTTTCCACAGGTATTATGTTACTAACTACAATATGGTATGGTTGCCCCAGTGTTCGCTGGAGAGAATCATCACAATACGATTACCCAAAACACCTCGCAGTGAGTCTGCTGGACTTCCCAATACAGCAGTAGAGCTTCTATATGTGTATTTCTGTTTAAAAAGTGGTCTGAAAATTGTGAAACATGGTTTAAGATCTACTAATCTTTGTAGATCTGGTTAGCTCAATCACAGACAATCCTCAAATCCTGTTTACAAATTTAAGTCTATCACTGAAACATCTAATAGTCACCCTGTTTTCAGCTCCTAAGGAATAAATAATGTTTGCAAGCTGCAGAGAATATTTTTTCTTTCTCTTTACCTAACAGAATTGTAACTGAAAAGAAAACTGAAAAAAAAAATTAGTAGAAACATGGCTTATAATTCTTATACCTGGACCTGCTGGAGCAAGTCCAGAGGAGGGCCACAAAAATGATCAGAGGGAAGGAACACCTCTTCTATGAGGAAAGGCTGAGAGAGTTGGAGTTGTTCAGCCTGAAGAAGAGAAGGCTCTGGGGAGACCTTGTAGTGGCCTTCCAGTACCTAAAGGGGCCTTATAAGAAAGGTGGGGACAGACTTCTTAACACTGCCTGTAGTGATAGGACAAGGGGTAATGGTTTAAACTAAAAGAAGGTAGATTCAGACTCGATATAAGGAAGAAATTTTTTACAGTGAGGGTGGTGAAACACTGGCACAGGTTGCCCAGAGAGGTGGTAGATGCCCCATCCCTGGGAACATTCAAGGTCAGGTTGGACGGGGCTCTGAGCAACCTGATCTAGTTGAAGGTGTCCCTGCTCATTGCAGGGGGGTTGGACTAGATGATCTTTAAAGGTCCCTTCCAACCCAAACCATTCTATGGTTCTATGATACACAGATATGTACCTGTTAGTAGGACATACTGTCAGCAGGACAGAAAGGAGAGAGATCAAATGTGAAGCCATAAATATGATTCTAATGTGATCTACGGAATCTATGCTGCTGGCTTTCATGAAGTTACTTCTATATCAGTACAGGACAAAGTGAAATCATATTGAAGCTGAATATTAATTTCACAAGTCTACTTCTGAGAAGTCACCATTTATGGAGTTTTAACTCCATCTCTTCTTATCAGCATATATTATCCCCCATATATAGTAACTTATTCTATCCTTGAAAAATTAATTTTTAAAGGATTGAAAAAAAAATCTTTCTTTATAAATTGATAAAAGTGTGTTTAAATAAATGTAGAGTTTGCCGTATTTGATCAAACTATCAATTTATAAGGTGTGGTATCTTCCAATGACCATGCTACTCTTCCATGCTTCAGGGGAAATGGGAAGAAAATTTTGCAAGGATGCACTTATGCACTGTTCTGAGAGAAAGCAGGAGAGGAAGGTGGAAGGTCTTTCCTGATTATCATTTTATGCTCTGAAGCACAAGGGACAAATCTGTAAGCACTGTCATTTTAAGTTGCAGAACTATAAGCATTATTAATACCCATAAAATTAACCAGTACTTTAGAAAGTACTTCTGAATTATTTATCTTCATGACCTCTTCCAGCAGTTATCACCATAGATTGATTATATGCTCTATAAAGTAGCAATTCGTTCTGTTTGTGTGGAATTTACTGACTTTATTTTTACTGAATGTACCATTGTTCTTGCAACAGTGAAAAGGAAAAGAAGAGTCAGACCAGTTTTCTTTATTACTAAAAACCACCTTCTCTGTCATATAGGTTCTTTTACACTTGTTATGGTAACAGGCAAGGTAACACTCGTATTGCACTGGTTTTTCTGCTGTTCCACCCCCTTTTGCTCTTCCTGGATTAGCCAGGTTGTCCAAAAATGAACCTCTCCCCACATGTGTAGTCACAGTATGCTTCCCTTCAATCCCCTTTTTTCCATCTACAATTCAATTCACCTGACATAAAGAATATTCCATTTCAGCACAAATACAACTCAGTGGAAACATCAGAAACACATTAACTTAAATTCTGTTTCCATTGGAGCAAATGGTGAAGTGGCAATGGTTTCCCAAAGCCACTGATGACTCTAATTCTCTGTCACTTCTCCTGTTCAGTCCCCCAGTTTGGAAGCATGTATCTTTAGCAAATATAACTACATTATTTTGGCATTTTCTGTTCCAAATTATTACAATGTTTAACATCATTGTTCAGCATCGTGATTTTCAGAATACTTCCTTGTGAACTTATTGGGCTAGGTCTCATATAAATTATTAAAACAAATGTGTATTTTTAATGATTACATGGAAATCATATTGCAAGGCTGTAGAACTAACTTGACAATCTGTGCCACTGCAAACACAGATTGAAATCTTAAATTATAATTTTTAAGATGCTACTGTTGAGCATATATCTTGCTTGAATTTTGCAAAACTTGTAAAGTAAACCACAAAATATTAGTAATTCAGGTCCTATTTCTGTATATAAATAGGCATGTACACAGTTTAAATTTCTCAAATATTTTAATTTACTTTTTTGCTAAAATCTCTAATACCATAAAATCTCTGGAAGAGCAGAACAAAATTGTTAGCATTACCCCTTTCACTGCTCTCCCTTAGATACCAGTACAGTAATACAGTTCCAATGACATTTTAAGTTCAATTATATAAATCTTTTTTAAACAACTGGAACACAAACAGTCCTAACCCTTTATGTAGGATGTTACTTTCTTTTGAAAAATCTTAAGTGCTCCAATAAAGGAACACAATCTAGTTGAAACTGCAGTTGTCACAGGTTATGAAAGCTGAACACTTCAGAAAGCAGCACAGAACGCCAAACCAGTCTGAACAGGTTTTGCCTTCAAATATTTCATTATGAAGATGCCTTCAATGTTTCATGATGAAGAAATGAACAAAGTATGACTTATTTCACTCAGAAGAACATCTTAAGCATGAAACTTCCTCAGAGAAAACAGACATCTACTTAAAAATAACAACTGGTCATTATTTTTTGACATAAATATTTATGTATAAACAACGTTTGTTTTTTCTCCATTGCTGTCTTTTCAGGAAGAGGAAAAAAAAAAAGCCTGTCATAGACTGGCTACCTAATAAAAGAACTCCTATCTAATAGATCCTTTTGGGCATTTTGTTTAGAAATATAAAAAGAAAAGAAAGATGTTATAACTCCCCCAAAGTTAAGTCTTACATAAAACCACACTATCTTGCTTCACTCCCATTATATTTAATAAATGTTTGTTCTGTTCTTTCATATAATGCTACCAAATAGATTTATGAAAGCTTGAATTTTTATTTCCTTACTTGAGGTTATCATTTAGGTACCCATACTACTGAACTCCAGCGCTTGTCTTGTTTCACAAAATCAAGTAGTAATGTTTTTTGTATGATGATCCCATCTTCTTATAATTATTTAACTAAGATTTCCCCCCCCAAAGTCACATGTGTATGCATTATTGTCTTCTAAAATACAACAGAACTTTTGGCTCAAGTAGTTAGTACAATTTATTTTGTAAGAACTGAACTGGTGGCATATTTACCATTTTCATCCTGACCACTAGCTTCTGGTGTGCCTTGTCTCTGGTCCTCCTCAGGTGCTTCAGGGTAGATAACAGCTGTATCTTCTTGTTGAAGGAATTCTTCAACATTAGGGTCATGGTTTTGTTCATTTTCTGCATCAGAATCACATTCATCTTCTTTTACTAAGAATGAAAAACAAGATCCAAGATATGAAACGAAGAGTTTAAAAAGAACGTAAATGAGATTCAGTAATTCACATTGCCAAATCAACCTCTATCCAAGGATTTCAAAACTCTTTACAAATACTAGTATGGGTAAAGCCCTTTAAGATTCAGGAATATGCCAAGTTTTAAAAGAGAGAACCAGTGGCATAATGACATTTAAAAATCTGACTAAAACCACAGTTTGCCTCTTCAAGTCAGTGCATTTTTATCATTTTAGATTTAGCTGTTCCCCTCAACTTCCCTAAAAATCTTAAATGCACCGTTAATTATGATTTAGCCCTTGTAGTCTGAAGGCCAGCTTACCATCTTAGCTCCTACGTTTGCAAAAGTAAATCTGTTGCCTTCAAGACATAATTTTTAATGTTATTTAAGACCTGTTCATTAGTGCAAGCCCAGAAGATATTTAAACTCTGAATAACAAGTTGGCTGGCTGAAATGCAGTGAACTTGAACTTTGAGTGGCTTGTTCTCCAGTGTTGGAAATGGCTATCAAAAAAGCTTCAGATCTAGTTAACATCCTTCAACATTTTCCAGTTTAAAACTTAAGAAAACAATCAATGAACAACTGTATTTCAAAATTAACAAATAATAAATTAAATATTTTACTTAACATTTGTATGATAAATATTTGCTATCAAGTATTTGCCTAAATACATTGTTCATAGAGTACTTTCACCATGGTGGAACATTCTGTGAGAGCTCTGCCTGTGGCACACTAAATCATGACAGATCTTCTCCACTATCAATAATGTGAGGTATATTTTTAATAGGAAGGAGAAGTTTTACGATTCATCTTTCAGTGTGAAATCACATACTCAGTTTACAATTTGACACAATCTTTTTATGACACGAGGCAGTCTCACATATAGACTGTAATGCAATACATAATGTAGTTCTCCACAACTGTTTGGAGAGATCTGACTTTATAGTAACTAAAAAGAGTGTGTGAATCTACAATTTTTAAAATATCATTGTTTAGGTTTTGGGGTTTTTTTGTCTTTTTTTTTTTTTTCATTTTTTTTCCAAATAAGGCTTACCCTGATAATATCTAACTATTTACTGTTAAGGCCATTAAAACCCAAAAAAGTCTAAAAATCTTTTAAAAAGCTGGATGGGCCATATGTTAAATTTTCTGTCAACCAGAGAAAGAACAAAGCATCTGTTTTTGTTTGGTTCTGAAACTGAGGTACACATTTTATTTTGCCTTCTGTATAATCAGTAGAAACAGAGGAGTTGATAAGAAGATGCAGTATTAGCTCAAGTTTAATTTGGTACATTACTTACTAGTTTAAAACACTATCTGTTGACCCGTACTTGTATTCTCTACAATTACAGGTAAGATCAGCGCCATCCCTTGTTTTGCTCTTAGGAGATGCAATGGTGCTGCAGCGGTGCTGGGGTCAGCCCTCACGCGAGAGGACTCCTCTGTGCCACTGGCCAGTGACATCTCCGCACCCAGGACTTTTGAAAGGAGCCCAGGCTCTTCCTCCTCAGCTAAAACGCTGCTTACCGTTAAAGACCTCTAGTGTGGAAGAGCAAAGCGGTTTATAAAGAGAGGTCAGAGAATTTCAAAGATTTCAGAAGGATACTCACCTAGCCAAAATTCAATAGCACTTTATGAATAAGGGACTCAGATTAACAAAATAATACCTGTACATCCAACTTCATCTGTCTGAGCTTCAGGCCCCAGGATTTCCTTTGTTTCTTTTCCAGCTGAAATAGTACATTTCACAGAAAGAAGAATGAATATTTAAAAAAAACCAAACACACCAACAAAAAAATGCCACACACACAACAGCCTAATATATTTGAGTTATTTCTTCAGCAATTTTTTCCATTTCTGTATTGTTTAGAAGAACTGCATTTAAAACCAATGTTCTTTCAAAAATATGGATTGCACATTATTTCAGCAGTGTGTTGAATGACAAAGATAATCCATGGTTAAAGAAATTAAATCTTAAAAGGAAGCAATACTAAACGCTAACCATTATTTGAAGAGAGGTAAAGACAGGGACAGTGTGTTTCTCCAGCAAATAAAGATTCAGCTACTTAAATAACCCTATCTAGAAACACAGCTATCTGATACACTGGAATATTATTTCTGGAAACCAGAGTATCATAAAACAAATAAGTTTACATTATTTTCTCCAATTAGCAGTTTTCAGAAATGATTGAGAATTTGCTGGTAATGTCTGCAAACAGCTACCTAATGCGTTCTCTTTCTTGTAAATCTTCTAGAAACCACTTATAGGCTGTGACTTCTTAAACAAACAAGGATTTTAAACACATGCTCCCCACTTCAGATCAGCTGTGCACTACAAAAATGTTTCACATATCAATTCCAATATTCAATACGAGTTTGCAGATACCAGATGTGCGTAGAACTGATGCTGTGGAGCCTACCTGCCTCTGAAGCTCCAGCAGCTCCTGCTGAGCTGCAGCGCTCAAGGATGCAGCATGGAACTTTTAACTCACTACAGGTTGTTGGTTCAAATCCATCAACGGCCCAAGTTGTTCCTAATTTATGTTTGTTGGGTAGCCTAGGCTGGGAAGTTCCTATTGGAAAGGCTGCTGCTGGCACCTCTGGCTTATTGCAGGAATGCATAGGAAAGCTATGTTGGTTGTTTCACTCCTTTATCAGTAGTATGCTATGCTAATACATGTGAAATTAAAGAATTACTTCATAGTTTTATTATGGAAACCTTAGATGCTTCAGAGCTACACTGCAGAAAAAGACCCTTTCATGATACAGGAGGTCAGACTATACAACTGCTATGATTTGAAATGGCAAATGTTATACTGTTGTTTACCTTATTTCACTCCAGTGCAGGGAAAAATCCTTTGGCTTGGCTAGTCAAAACCCCAGGACATTCCAGCTTTTTAATTACAGGAGAATCCAATTTCTCCTTTATATGGAAGATGATAAATTCTAGGAGAACGTTCAGTTCTCAGATAATACCAGCTTCCTCAAAGGAAAAGATTGTTAATTCTGTCTACTTTGATAAAATTCCACAGACCCCAAATATCTGAATAGTCACAATCAAGAAATATGCTTAAAAGGAAACTGTAACTCTTAAATCTTACTTTAATTTTATTTGTCATCTAACCGCCGCTCCCCCAAACGGTCCACATTTTATTGGTCAATACTGGCTGTGAACTGATAATATTTTTGGCTCATGATACCACAAATTTGGTTCAGAATTTCTAAGATGGATGACTGCATGCAATGCAAATTTAAACTCAAAATTTAATTTCTTAAAAACAAGTAGGATGCAAACGCGCCACTTTTCTTTAAAAAGGGTTTGTGATTTTTCTCCATTATGAAACAGGCTCTATGGAAAGGGGGAATATCGGTAAGTTCTTACTCATAGAAATTTAAATTATAGTGTCTCTAGCAAATTCCATTGGGTTCAGTACAAATAAAAGCTATGCTTCCCAAGGGAATGTCAAGGAATTTATGGCATTATAGATTAATGTCAGTGAAGTTAAAAACCCTCTCAACTCTAATAATCATAACCTCTGTTTGGTACTGTGTCTTCCCAATATCTAAAAGTGGGGTGTAAGACAGGCAGGAGCCCTTTCCACAGGGGGTGGTCTTCTTAAATGCTGTAGGAATAATTAATTATGTGAAAAACATTAAGTAGAGCTTCGTCTTTATAGCTACGTATGGTCCACATAGGAAGGCAACTTTGCAATTGTGCCCTCAGAAGCCCAATTACCACGCTGCAAATACAGCTGCTGGGAAGCAAGGGAAAGGGACATGATGATGGGGAACAGATCTTAAGACACCATTCCACCAAGCAGAAGTCACAGCTCTGAACTCCAGAAGAAATTTGAGCTACCTGCTGAATGACCGCTTAAATACAGGTCTCCAAGAATAGCATCTAGGGCATGAATATCCCTCTTGGCATTACATCTGGACAAACCAGATAATTGTAAAACATGTTCTTGGGCTTCTGTATCTCATCACTGCTTGTGAGCAGCTGCTTAGAGATACGGTGGGACTTCCTAGGGTTAAATGCTAATGATTTTCAGATCACAGGCAACAGTGTGTACTAGCAGCGAACATGCAAGACACAATCACTGTGTCATAGGCTGACTGTAAAGATCTCTGCATGGGTAAGATAACCAATCAAATTTAAACCGTTAGCATAATGGAAATTTTGGTTGTAGGCAGAAAGACAAACTTCACTGAAATTTCCACCGCAGTCTTATCTTCAGAGAAGAGAATAAATTCCAAAGCCCATCAAAAGAGTTGCTAATTTAAATTTTTTAGAGCTAATTTTCTGATATGCATGTAGCAAGCACTGTTTACAGCTTACAGTATTGCCTGATTGTTTGCTTCAAGTAAAAACTTGATCAAAAAGATGCTACACTTTTTTAGCCTTTGTCCCAAAAGGAATTAATACAAAATAGCACAGCAACCTTCCTCAGCAACCCACCACACTGGAAGAACACAATCTGTCTTACAGCACATAGGCTCAACCCAAAATTTTATGAGTTAAAGGAATTTTTGAGTTCTAGGAAGAGCTTAAACATATCTTCATTAATTTTTAAGGGTTCTTTCAAGGTCTGGACAATTTTTTTTAAATTTTCATTTTTTTCAAAGATGATATCTTAATACCGGGTCTGAGAACTCTAGATTTGCTAAATACTTATAATACATAATAAAGCTTTTAAAATGTATTAATATATTAAGTCAATAAGTTTAACTTTTGCTTATTTTTTTTTTTTTTAATTGTAATGTGGGTTTTACTTTAAATGAAAAAAATCATATTAGAGAATCATTGCACACATGAATGCTGGCACACTGCCAACAACTTGTGCAGGATACATGTGGTTCACTTTTTCAAACTCGTATGACTTTCAGTTAAACCTCTTGAGATACACACCTTATATTTAAAACACCTGTTCCAAAGGTCTTTTAGAAATTCAGTTAGAGTGACTGGAAACGGAAGGAAACTAATCTGATAAAGAAATGTTACGTGTGTTGTTTCTATTCTTGGGCATTCGTGAGCAGAATAAATATGTAAAAAAATCATTCTGTCAAGTTCAGCTAAAACCAGGAACTTTCAGTACTACTTTACTGATGAAACACAACTTACTAAAACTGCTGTAGTGTATGTTTTCTAAAAATAATCACCAGTCCTGAAGATATTAGTGTTGCACAGGCACCTACCCCAGCACCTTTCCCTGTATAAGAGAGATCATGTATTCAATACCTCTCTCTCCAATTTTTAATGTGCAAGCAAGACTGATGATAACATTTTCAGCTCACACCTTTCTTTCTAGGAAAGCTATAAAAAAGTAAATAGTACTTTACCATAGCAAATCAAAGCTCCATAAAACCTAACGTAGCCTTCATTTTTCTCATGTAGTCATTGCCAAAAATTCAAACAATTTATTTTAAAACCCTCCAGACTGCTACAAAAGAGGCTTCAGAACGCATAATTTTTACAGAAGAAATTTATGGTAGTTTGAGCAAGCCTGCATGGCAAGTGTTTAATCTTTTGTCTGTCTAAACACTGATGAAAGCCTATCTTCATCAGCAATGACCAAGGCAGAGAAAACACTGCCTACACTGTGATTCTACAATCACAGTAGAATTTGGTTCAAATGCTTCATTTTAGCAAACAAATTTTAAAAGGTTACAAATTGGTACATTTGAAATAAGGAGTCAAAAAAGATGCCACCGCACATCTAGAGCTCTGAAAAACCCCAGAAGGTTGTCTGAGGCAAGACGCTGTGTCATGACTACCTGTAGGTACATCTCCAGGAAACGTTAAGTCCAAAAGGTCTTGGCCCAGCACCTCCGTGAGCCAGTGCTGCTCTTCACTCCCTATTTCAGGTTTCCTACACAGGGTTTAAGAAATACTCTACACACAGCCCATTTTTATGTAACTGCAATTCCTGATAGATATAGCCTGCAGTAGAGCAAAGATATTATAGGAGAACTAAGAAAATTACCTAGCTAATAATTGAGCTCCAAAATACTCATTTCCCTGCACAGCATACCTTGGCAATAGCAGCTATGTAAAAACAGTCTGAGTTGATGCTATTCTTTGAACTCAGCTGCTCTCTCTCAGCTGGATTGCAGTTAGGGACCATATGACTGCTTTCTGTTCACTTAGATGTGAGGTCATGCAATTTGTCTTAAAACACCAGTTTTAACAAGGTGGATGCTATAGAATTGTGGCTGGAGTTCAGACACAAACAGGGATATACCGGAAAATATTCTGTATCTTTCAGGGGAGTAAGGCCAAATTCCACAATAAATTCCACTAATTTATGCATTTATGCCCATTTGGCTCAAAAGTAAGCATGCCATGTGATATTATGAAATGCAGTGTCTGATTCCACAGTAAAAAAAAAGGCCCATTTCCTGATGGCTTAAAATTTTTAGCTTCTAAAGCTGCTGCATACTATGTACAACATTTACCTCCTTCCACTGTTTTCAAAACACAGATTCATTACGAGTAAGACAGCCAATTCTAAAACTAATAATCTAAAAGTTATTTTTTCTGGCTATATTTTACAAGAGAAAAGTCAGAAGCAGCTCACAGGGAGAAATTTACATCTGAATATTATTTTGTTTCATGTTTTTGGTTTACTGCTTACTCCCCAAGCTGAGCAAACCCTGAACCTTACCGGGAGCTATGGCAGAGACGTGCCACGCAAAAAGACTTGGAAAAACTAAAAGCAAGTAACTAGTTTCTGATCACCCTTGAGAATGCTGCATCCACAGATTTGAAGCTCCCGTTTAACAATGCAAGTAGAATGAATGCACCTCAAAATCTGCCTCAAATATTAAATAAAGAACATAAAATATATTACAGTAAACACAATAGAAAACCTCTTTTTTGATTGTGACTATTACATGTTATTTCAGTAACAAAGTGACCAAAAAAATGTTCTATCAAACCTTTTTAGAAACCTTTCTCTACATAACATCATCAGTGAAAATGAACATACCTTCATCTTCCCAGCAACTGTTTGTACTCCCTTCTCTTTCACTGTTTTCTGGTAATACTGTATGGTCTGTTGGCAAGTCATCTTCTGGCACACTAGCATCACAGTCTGCTGCATCAGTTACACTTTCTTCTTCCACTATATGCAATTTATCTTCATCATCTGAATCTGAGTTTGCTTCTACCACGTTATTGTAATTGGTAACTGCGGACAGAAAAGAAGCAAAATACTGATCAATACACTCTTAATTTACAGCATGGAGCTCCAAAGCTTTCAGTACTGTGGCTAGATGCTACATCTGGGGCATCTCTATGGAGTCATATTGTTATTTCTTCTTTCCATACGGGGATGACAGTGGCTTGTGAGCAACTTGGACATAATGGCAGCACACAAGGAGACATCTGACAGCTGCTGGGCTTCCACCACTGCTAGGAACCACGATACGCTGGGTGTGCAAAAGTGAGAGGTAAGGCTGCACAAGAAAAGGCAGCAGACAACTCCAGAGTTGTCTTCTGGGCCACGCTGAAGCATCAGGCTTCCAACTGGATCACTCCAATTTGGATACCAGCATTATTGTATGTTTCCTTTAAGAATATTATGGCCTGATCAACAGTCTCCGAAACACTTAATACTGATAAACAACATTTTGTTACAGACAGACATGTATAATGAGGATGGGCTGTACGTATGTAGCAATCAGTGGGAACAAAACTGCAGGGAAACAGCTGGCACTGAAGACCACGCAACCCCAGGCTGGGCACGCTGCGCAGAGGGCAGCTCACCGCTCCTGTCCAGTCCCACCGAGCCAGCCCTTGTCCGCAGGTATGCGCGCCAGCTCTGCACAGCCAGTCCGTCTTCTCACTGGCTCCTCCTGTAACTGATGCCACCCCCATGCTCTGGGGATGTGAATCAAGGAGCAACACATAGCAATAAATGGAAACAATAAGGAGATTTGATTCGGAAGGGCTAAAGTGCTCCCGATCCAAGCTAAAATGCTCTTACAGTTACACCCAAAGATCACGCTAAAGACTCAGCAGGTGAACGTGAAAGGAAAAATCTCAGACATGACTTTGAATGGAACTCTCACATAACATTTTCCCCAGCTACCACGAAAAGGTAATAACTCTATTTTTTCAGCCTGGAGAACATATTGCGAGAGTCTTGTGGACAAAGGATTACATGACGATATATATGTTTCTGTCATATGGGAGCAGATTATTAAAATAGTCTTCATTTGTAAGCACAAAAGATCAGTTACAGCCATTTCAATTTAAACTGTAAGGATTACGTATTAAGAAAAAAATGACTTTCACAATCTGTTGAAATGTCTTGTTACTCACACTGAAGTTAAACTATTAAACATTTATATCTATATGTGTATTTCTTCTTCACTGCCAAGTTTGAACTTCTTACTGAAATGCTTCAAAATACAGTTTAAGAAAGAGAATAAATTTATGGATAAATAAACTAACAAGACTCATCTTGGCTGCAGTACTCCTTCAGTGGTTATCAGAATTATACCTGGGAGGCACATAATCATGCTACTTTATGATACCTGCATCCTGTCACTGTTAGCACACGAGAAGCCAGACTGATTCTTTCACATGAACTCCTGCCTATTAAGGTAGATAAATAGCAAACTAGACTCATTCTCTACTGAAGTTAGCTATTTTTTTTTAAAGTAGATATTCTAGTCATTTTAAAAATGCATTTAAGCAGGGAAAGTGAGTAACATTATGAACTGACAGGCTACTGTTTCATTTCCTTCCAATTCAGAAGAAAAATGTCTCTAGACTTCTAGAACATGTGTAAGCATGACAAAAGAGCCTTTTGAATTTAAAACAATCATTCCATGTTTCCGTATTTTATACATATAGTGTTATCTGAAAAATGTAGTAACGCCCCGCTATTTATGGTATCAACCTCTTCTACGACAACAAATTTAGGAAAATTGCCTAAAGACTAGTATGTGGTCCATTTCAATTGATAAATTGATCTTCACTTTATATTCTGTAACTGATTTTGCAAAGCGAAGTAGGTACTGTAAGGGATGCTGCAATGTTGTGTGAAAGACAAGACATACATGTATTCCCTCACCAAAGCAGAAGAGATTTATGAATTTATTTGCCTGAGAAATGGTAAATGCAACTTTAAGAAAGTCTAAGAACAGACATAAAACAGGAGGAAGTGGAAAAATTATTTTAGCTTGTTGTCTTAACTGGGTTTTACTGTGATGCTTAGATGTGGAGGATTATTAATACAAAACACCAACGTATTTACCTTTGCCACATGCAAAGGAGACCAGTAAGAGCCAGGATCAAAAATTATAGGCATAAATTCAGATTTCAGTAATGTAGATAATAAATACTTGATTTTTTGAAAAATACATTTCCTGTTTAGCTTGGGAAATTAAGTGGAAACCCTCATAGCAGATTTAGAGTTGTTTTCATGGAAAACAAAAATAGAATCAGAAAGTTTGTCCTGAAGAATTACACGTGTGGAGAAAAACCATCTCTTCTTTTCCTCCTCATATATTTTTTTATTTTAAATATAATCTATTCATTAGGGCTCTATTTACCTTGAAATATTTTCATACATTCTTACTACACTCACTCATGTGCTAACTCTGCAAAAATTAAGAACTCCTCCTTCTCCATAAAAAGCGAGGAACAAATGGTCTTTGGGATTTTGGTTCCTTGCACCAATGATCAGCTGTCAGCAAGGAAACACAATAAAATCAGCGAGAAATCTGGCTCTAACATTCCTGTTTTCCTCTTATGAAGAGCTTTGGGGGAACTAAACTGCCAAACCTGCGTCTAAAAGGGCTTGGCACATTTGGGATGGCCAGGCAACCCGCACACTAAATGCAGCAGAAAGTCAAGCACTTAAAATGATGGAAACATCCATATATCTAAATGATTACATGCTGTTTTCCCTCTATAGGATCCTTGCCTCATCTAGTGCAGTGATGGCAAATACGCAGGGAACGCTCAATTTTATGGAGCGAACTGAGTATTTGTAGGATCCTGCCTCATTTTTTCAGACTGCAGAGCGATTGCTCATTCTTTTTATCCCCATCAGCCAGCAGTGTTCCCAAAGCCTCACTTATAGGATGTTAGCCAAAATGGGATTCCTTATTATATATTATGTATATTATATTAGAGATTTTTTATTATATATTTATATATATTAAAACTATATATTATACATAATTTCCCTACATGGCATTCAGCAGGAATGCTTCAAAACATACAATTAACTGAACTGTAGTAAGGTGATGGTATCTCCATTTTACAGAGAAAAAAACTGGCTACTTAAAACTAGAGGGTTCTTTTGGCGATCCTGGCATTACCACATCAGTGTAAGGCATTTCAGGCCTTACTTTTCAGAGGACTTTGCATTTATACAGCATTTTATATATTCACAGCACACTTGTGTTCATTCCAAATGCAGCTGTGCTCAGAGCCCAGGTACCTCGGCCTGCGTGCCACAGCAACTAGAAACAGAGAGATCACCTCCAAAATAAGTGACCTTCCAGAATCACATAAAAACTCCTTGAAAGAGCGAGAATAAACGCCAGTCTTTCACTGAAGCTTTCAAATGCCTCAGAGAGCATGCTTTTGATTCCTGCACCCCTCTACTTAAATTACTACGCTTTCCAGCGATTAAGACGAGGGTTCTGGAGGCAAGAGCTTCCTTTAATAAACACCCCTGTTACATTCTCTGGGCACCGTTCCTCCTGTGAAAAAATTATGTGATCACATAATTAAAGATCTTATCATTATGCATACATGCAAGGGACAAATTAAAACAATTTGAACAATCTTCATTCTGACATCTTCCAACTTTTTTTGAATGCTCGACTTTCAAAGTTGAGTGTTTGATTTCAAAGAATATATTAATATTCTTTAATAGAAATGATGGTTAAAAACCAATCAAACCCTGTAATTTACTGTATTTTTTAGCTAATTAAAATTAAAATCCCATTACATGGTACCATACTGATGCCTGCATGGCTGCAAAGCCTAGCTTTAGCAATGCAGATCTGCTGCTGGTGCCCTATGAGACTAAGGTGGTAGTAGCAGGCTGCTATCTTCATTTGTTTCAGTCACGTTTTGGCTACACGCTTCACAGCTCTTTGAAGACATTAAAGAAACCCTGGAACTATGGCACCCGGCATCCAACTGCAGGGGTAACCATCCTCCCCCTCCCTCTTCTCCAGTTCAATCCTTGAGCCAAATTTAGACCTTTGCTATCTGCACATCATTTGGGGTATTTTCTCCTTTCGTCCTTGATGTTTCCTCCAAATAGTCACCACTGAAAGAAGAGGACAACAAGCTCACGAGCCTTGCTTGATGCCTGGCACCACAGTAACTGCTGAAGTTGGGACGAATAAATTTAATTAAACCTTTTTGGATAGAGGTTGAAATATACTCAATACAAAAACAGTGTGTAGAGACCACTGCTTACAGCCTCTGAAAGAAATTCAATTGAATACACATAAACGATGACTTCCAGGGGCTTCTAAGTTGGCCAAGTATTCCATGCAGAAAATAAAAAACACATGGAAAACCTCGCTTAGAAGAACAG
Organism: Haliaeetus leucocephalus; assembly: GCF_000737465.1. Taxonomy (NCBI): domain Eukaryota; kingdom Metazoa; phylum Chordata; class Aves; order Accipitriformes; family Accipitridae; genus Haliaeetus; species Haliaeetus leucocephalus. The sequence goes on along the minus strand of NW_010972436.1, from coordinate 13,920,488 downwards.
TTACAGCTTTCCAATGAAATAACTACAAATAGTTCAAACTTCAGTAACATATAGTTAATGTCATTTGAAAGTAGCAACTACCTAAACAAAGTAATTGAGCCTGGATCCCAGAAAACTGGCACAAACAGCATGTCTCCGTGATGAGACACTGCTCTGTGAAAAGCAAGGACAGGTAGAGAGGTTACGTCGCCCTCAGCCACCACCGCTCCAGGGATGGCCAGCAGCAGCAGAGGAGAAGCAGCAGACCAGTAAAGGGAATCTGATCTTCAACTGTAAAAGGTAAGTCTGACTCAGATCATGAACCATGGCTGTAAGCCTCTGAAAACAGGTCACCAGGCAAGCACATATGATGCGTAACAGACATACTGGCCTGTTTTGTCCACCGTATACTATGTAACCTTAGCATAAAAATGTAAATTATTACATTATACGGTTTCATTATTCATTTCAGCTTTACCTTCACGGATGAATAGAAAGTCCCATTTTCAACGTATGTATTACAAATGACACTGAAGACTAAATATTTATTCAATAAAAGTAATTTTTTAAATCATTACTATATATCTTCTAAAATATAGATGAAAGAGTCATTAAAAAACAATACAGGAAAAATATATCTTATGAACCATAATTACTTCTTTTCCTGTTGATCACTTTCTTGCTACAGTATCCTGATTCTTAAAGAATAAATGAGTATCTGTAGTTGAAGCTTTCATTGCTCTAAGGGTAAATGACTGCAAAATGAATTGCAGAAAATGAGCTTTGCTTTCTGGATTTTTACAGTCCTAAACGCAGAGATGATGTATGATGTTGCACAATTCTAATTAAAAAGGAAGTATGTTCAAATGGAATTAGTGAATAAAGAGCTAAAACAGAGAAATACATTATTTTGCTGCTTGAATACAGCTAGGAAACCACTACACAAATGTCTAGTCAAACTCAAACATGGTATTTAAAAGGAAAAGAATCTTTAGTTCTCTGATTTAAAACCAATGGACCTGAGAAGTTTAAGGTGAACGCTAATATTGTGGTGCTGAAAGACTATAGGACTCACTGTTTCCATAGCATATACTGTAATAGGACAGTCCCCAAAAAGGCAAGTGACCTGGGTGGCAATAGAAGGACAGCTTCTCAAAAAGCTGGCAGCAGGTACCTGCTCACCGCTCCCCCATCCAGATCTGCCTTCAGAATCATTAGATGACATGAAAGACAGCATTCCCAACACAAAGAATGACCCAATCAAGTTCATATCACTCAAATTCTGATAGGAATTTACCCATCTCAACAAGAGAAAAAGTATGTGGTGGAATATGTATCAGAATAATTTGAGATCAGGTGGCAACAGCACAAAACTGCACTAGAAAGATGACAGGCTTCAAAAGAACTGATCTGTAATCTCTAATATGTACTATCATTATCTAGAAGGATAGAGAGGGAAGGATGCTTTGAACCTGATCTCTTACAGCCTTTTCTTCAGCTTGCCAGTAGTCACTATCTTTTATGCAGAGTCTGGTCCAACATTCTTACTACCTGTCTCTTTTATACCTCTCCATACTTAATCCAAGATCCTGCCTACTTCCATTCAAAAAAAACCCCCAAACCAACCAACTTTTAGGAATTTGTGAGTTAACACAAACACCCTTGAATTTTTTAAGATGTTGGACACATGTAACCAACACATTTGAGTTGCGTGGGCTCAGTATCAAAACACTGAAAAGGCTAGAGATCTAGAACAGGTGTGAGGGATTCTGATCTTTTAGAAATCCTACTTCTAAAAGCTCTTCCAAGTTCTAATAAAAAAATAAAGAAAGCTTATTCATGAATACTGTTAGAAAAGAAATCTTTGATTCTACAAACTGGAACAACTCCTGTGCTCTGTGAAGTGCATTTTTGGTTCATGGATTTCTGCTCTGACAGCCTACAATCATCTCTTGGAAACCATTTACTCTCTGTTAGCTCAACTGAAAATCTGCACCCATATATTATTTTGCTCTAGTCTTAAAAATATTTTAAGTAAAATATATTGCAAAGTCAGAAACCTGGTAATTTAGCTTTCAGTATTTTATAATTTAGATTTTAGGGTATACTATTAATTTTATTACTACTTGTGAATGAATTGCCATATTTCCACCTCTCCACTGATAAGCTGCCCAGTATCTTTAGTAAAGTTAGACCTTTATGTTCTTTTCATATATTTCCTCTCATTTTAATACATACACTTGAAATTAATAAGTACCTTCCATGCAATAATATAAACAGAACTATGTTACCATCTGAAGTAGAAACATGGAGAAGAGCTTAAGAAAAAAGAAGGCATATATTCTTGCTTGTCCAAAAATTCTCTGCCTGTTTCCAGTAGTTTTTTGGCTCCCGGAATTCCTAAATGAGGTGTGTTGTCTTCATATCTAATAGCCTAATCTTCTGTGAATTTGTCTGGTTACTTTTTAAATTAGTGAAAATTTTGACATCTACATTATTCTGAGGCAAGCAGTTTCACAGCTCTGTGTTGTGGGAAGAATAAGTTTCTTCTGTTGATTTTGAACCTGCTCTGCACTAGATTCAGTGGGTGTCCCCTAAATCCTCCCCACTTGTGTCCTCTACGCTCTTCATGATTTTATATACTTCATTTCACAGCCCTCCCTTCCAACCTGAAGGGTCCTTGTCCACTTGTTACTCATACAGAAGATGTTCCACTGATCATTTTTGCTGCACCTCTCTGGACCTTCTGTTCTGCTGCATCACTGTGTTTACAAGGGGGAGAAATGATAAACTAGAACTGCACCCAACATTCAGGATGCACATGCATCATGGATTAGAATAGCAGCATAACGTGCTGTTTTCTTCTCTATCCCTTTTCTAATAATGCAGGTCATATTCTAGGACTTTTCTTGACTGCTACAAGTATTTAAACTGACATTACTACAGGTTTATTTTCTGTAACCCCAGAAGTGCTGTTCCCAAACGGTAACAATGAGCTCACAACCCATCACAGGACTCTGCTCCTCCCTCCACATACATTGCTTCACTTTTATCTACCTAGAATTTTACCTGCCTTACTACTGCTTGGCTATTTAGAAACACCGTCATTATTTCCCAAACAAGTACAAGCAACCCTCTGTGAAAATATTTGCTGCTTCCCAATCTTGTCATAGCCTCCATCAGGCAGCAGGGTGATTTCCCGTAGTATTGGGACAGCCAGCAGCACTACGGAGGGGAGTGGAGGTAGCAGAACACATTACATTAGGCAGCTTGTTGAACTAGGTAAAAATACACTACAATCAGATCTTGTTATGCGGAAAGTGTGAGGATACAGTATTATACTCTTAATTAAATCATTCAAGGGAAAAAAAAACACCTGCTAGAGATTAGTTTCTGAAATAATCCATTTTAAATTTAATTTAAAAATATAGTTGTAATTTTCAGAAAAATTATTCTGCTTTTAAGAACAGTGTATGTGCTATAACTGTGGAGAATAGAACTATCTCTCATATATAAAAGGTTGACTCATTGTTTATTTAGACACAGACAAATACACACATGAGCATGCCCACACAGGAAAAAGGGAACTGGATTCAGTCCTTCCTCTGCCTGAAGGGATCAAACTTACATCTCCCATGTGTATGTATATAAATATATGAATAGTTGTAAAAATGTAAGTCTAAATATTTACATGTACCAAACACATTTCTGATAATTTTGTTTAACTAATAAAAATCTCTTTCAAAATGTTTTTAACACCTCTTAACTGAATACTAACGTCCAGTCAAATGCAGCTTGACACACATTTTGATTGGACATTCTGACACAATAAAAGCCATAAAATTCAAGATTTATATACCTTAGTGCATATTAAGATTCATCTCAATACATACGTACTGGGTTATTTGGTCTTCTGGTCAACTCAAAGAAACTCTGAGTTTAAAATCAATGCTTTGCAGGTGGACTGTTACTAAAATGTGCTCTAAATGCTGTACCAAAAGTGAGACTGAATGTTTGGCTTGGCTTATACAACACACGTTAACATCAGTGGTGTAAATACAAATTTTCTGCTTGTCAATTTTAAATCATGGTTTTAAAATCAATCAGTATTTGACATTAAAACCAAACTGACCCTCGATGTTGAATTTTTCTATTGATATAGTGAAGCCTGGAGCAAAGCCTGATGATCTAAGTCAGGACCAGTTCCCCAGCATGAGGGTAATGGCTACAGCTCTGGCACTAAACTCTGAGATGACATAAGAGATACTTGGAGCAAATCTGACAAATATTCCAGCTTCAGTGATTAAATTTTTTGTTGCTTGCCTTTGTTCATCTGATCATTAGTTTGATTTCAGGTTAACTTAGTCCCATATGCACAATTATATTGGAACGGGACAGTTTTCAACCCAGAAGCAGAAGGAGCTCCAGGTTTCCCAGTGGGCAGACACGGTGGAGTTTCTGCCACAAAGGTGAATAAAGGCAGACAGCAGAGAGAGCAGCTGGGCAATCTGCTGCTTTGGCTGCTCCTGGCAGGCAGCTGTTTTAGCCAACTACCTGCTTTGCCTATGACTAAGATGAGTTCTGGGCTGAAGAATACACATATTCCCTCCATCTGTCCCAAACTATTCAAACTACATACCTAAGACAGACATTAGATTTTACTTCTGTATCACTTCTGGGATGCTGAGCTCAACACCAAGTCGGGAGAGGAATCCAAAAACAAGTCCCACTGATTGTAAAGGATTTGTAAGAGTCACAAGGACAGCGAGCTGATACCCACACTAGCAGGCTGGCTGGTGGAAGGGAAACAGAAATATATGGTGAAACTGCTGACACTGAGGACCTAATGCTCATGCTCCGTGTTTCAGAGCGGTCTCTCCATAAAACTAGCTCTAGTCTGGTCTTCTGGAGTAAATTTTTTGTTAGTGGCGGCAACACACTTAAGAGTGCTCCCAGAGCCTATCTCTCACTTTGTATAAAGAAAAGGCATGCTCCCAAGTCAAAGCACAGTGAGTGAGGACAACCAGGAAATTGAATTCAAAAAACACAGCCCTGATCTGAATTAAGACACTGAAGGATGTGCACCTGCAGCCAAACACCTCTGGAAGGGACACACACACACTCCTTGCCTGCAGAGTCTGAAGAGTAAAACTTTCTGTTGCTCATTCCATTATAAAAATGACTAAATGTGACTGGCATCAAAACCTAAACCTGTAGAGGGGAGGGACCTCTTGGGCCATCTACCCTGTTCCTCCCTCCTACAAGCAACCAGGTCATATACCCCCTATCACAATTTACTTTCTGAAGGGATCAATCAAATTCTTGACAGACTCTGAGTGCAGGACATACCAGCAATTGAAAGGAAAGCTGTACGTGGTCTTTCCAGACAGCCAAGAGCTTGTGGTGACAGATGCCGGCCAGAACCTGTAACCACTGGCTGTTAGAGATGAAAGTGGATGAGGTTGTGCGACAAGTTCTATGGATTGAATCCCATACTCCTCAAAAAGAGTCTGGATCTATACTGCTAACAAACATCCTGACAGAGGAGCTGCAATAGCAACACAGCAAAGCTTGAAAAGGACCTTTGGGAGACAGAAGAACGATGGCGCAGAAGACATGGATGCCAGTGAGTACGCAAATCTCTCAGCACTGCAGCGCGGGGTTGAAGACGAGTGAATGGCAATGGAGCTCTAGGACTGGTAACAAGTTGTCATACGCAGTACGTACAGTCCAGTAAGAGAGAGACCACTACCACCTCCTCCCTTTGGGTTGCTTCTCGAATGAAAACCTTTTCTTCCACTCGCTTGAAATATCTTAAGATCATAGGCATGGTTGTTCCCATCTGCGCTGCTGATTGGCATCAACTCTGAACATTACCAAATATCATCTAGTAAGATGACCTGACCACAGCAACCATATGTGTTTAGGTAACTCCTGAGACTGCAGCTGACAAGCTCAACTAGGGACACTGGTTTCCCACTCATTAGAAAGGATCACCAAAACTATGCAGGCAGACCTCTCTACAAGGGGCCGTAGTACAGGGGACTGTTGGGTCACCAACTGGGAGCTCTTAAGGTAGCCCACACACCTTCTAGTTTTAACTGTCTATCACCTGAGAAATACAATCACAGCAGTTGTACACTAGGATACTATATAAGCCTTCCCTAGAAACGCTAGACACCAAATGCATGCCAATTTGAATGGCTTTCCAGATACTGTAATGCTCCATGTTAAAACTTTATAGAACTTATTAAGGGCGGGAAACAACTTTAAAATCAACTCCAGCGCTCATATGAGAATTTATTTGAATGTAGAATTGACATGAGTCCAGAGATGAGAAGTAGAGAGTACACAGACAAGTATTTCAATTATTTAGTTTTTGTCCAATAATAATTCTAAAATACAGGAAAAACATATGTTTATGTATTTATACATATACATACTTACATATATATTTTCAGGTTTGATAGCCTGAAATTAGATTTGGAAATGTGTATCTATAGATGTATACCTATATCATCATATAAAAATAATCTGATTTTGAAATATTTCTCTTATTAAGGCTACTTCAGAAAAGTAACTTAAGAAATGTAATTTTCAGCACGTTGCTTTGAGAATTTCATTACTCTGCTGCTCTTCTGTACTAAAAATGGAAGCTTCATAGCTTTGCAATATGAAGGCTTTCAGTCTTTCAGTGAGACAGAGGGACTTGCAATGGCAATTTCTCTATTGGATTTGCAAATGATGGTCCTTTTTCTAACGAAAAAGCTAACTATTGTCCAAATATTCTCTCCTTCTAGTCTCTGGATTGATGTAAATTGTACATGCAAATAAGAAAATTCTCAGTGGCAGCATACTTTAAAAAATGGTATTATTACAAGGTGCTTATAGCTTTGGAAAAACTAAAAATGGTCCCATAAGAAAAAAAATTAACTTTCAGAAACAAGACAGCTGAAGGTATATGAGAAAATTAACTGTACCCTTTGCCTGTTATCACCACTGTACAAGCCAAGGTTGCAGAGCTGTCTACAAATGAGACCTTAACTCTGTGTGTGTAATTCCATGTCAACTGCTGCTGTTAGGAAGTTTTACAAAATCTTAAAGTAAGTTTAATACTTTAAGGAAGTATTTACAAAAACTTAGAATAATGAACAGAAAGAACTATATCCCCTCCCAGCATTTTTTTTTTTTTAAATCTAGTGAAAAAAAAAAAAAATCAATAATTTCATTGCAGCTTTAAACATTCAGCAGGGGAGAAGCCATACTTTGGTTCATTTTTCTCACTCGCAGCTCCCCTATTTTATATGCAGTCCCTCAGGTAGCCTCATAAAATGCAGAGAAGTGTTCACTCATTATAGGTGACAAAACCTCTCCTATGCAACAAGGAAATTTTTACAAGTATTTATATTTGTGAATGCATGTGGACAAAATAAATATCAAACAGAAGGTGGGGATAGCCATATAACGCACAGGCAGGAACTTTTGACTAAATCTCCTGCTTTCTGCCCATTTTTCTCTAAAGAACACACATAATTATCCCATAAAATTATACTGACGTAAATATCAAATAGATAAAATCCTGATGTTTATGATTTTTTAAAAAACCAGAATTTTCAGAGAATATACTGCGGGGACCAATTCTGGGTAGGCAGCAATGATTTAGTCATTCTCTGCTCCAAATTAGAGAGGCGAAAAGTAGAAACCTTTCCCTCATGTCCTATTTCATCCCAGGTAAGTTTGCATTTCTGTCACCAGTATTAGTTTTATAGTCTACCATTTTATTCAGAAGACTGGAAAAACCAATCTACACATCTGACTGGTGTTCCTCGCAGCCAAGTACAGTCTGACGGCTGCAGTGGCTTACTGCCTCCGAGACAACTGAGCGTGGTGATCATTAAAATTAAGCATGAGATGCATAAATATGTGAGAAGCCTTCATCTTTTAGTACCTCCAATTACTGAACAACTGGAAACAGTAAACTGAACTGAGGAGAGGCTGAGAGGAAGAAGGATTTCCATGGGTTACATAGTCTGTTTTACTCTTCAAAAATTCTCTGTCCACTGGTGACTGTACCACTCTGTTGTATGTTCAAAATGCTCTATTTATAAGACAGCCACATTGTTTCTACACAGTTTCTACTCCAGATGCTTGACATTGTTTTCCTTCATAAAACTTCTCACATACAAAAAAGTTAGCTAAGAGAAGTATTTAAAAGGCAAGATCATTAATTACTTTCTCTGAGACAGATTTTTAAAAATAAATTGATTATTACTACAGTAAAAATTAACCCTTGTACACAGATAAATGTCACCAAGTTTAAGATAAGCCACAGAAAATTGTCTCATTAACTGCTACTAGGTACCAATGGGTATTGCTACTAGGTACCAATGGGCACCAATCATTTGGGAGAATGTAGTCAGTTACAGGAATTTATGTGATTGCAGCAAGATGGAGACACTCATTGTAAGAGATAAATAGGCATAAAACACAGACACACACCATAATAGCATGCCTCAAAATTACATACAAGTTCCCTCATACTGACCAACTTGCTAAAAAAAGCACAACATCCTATTTCTGTTCATAACTGTAGCATAAATTGAATATAACTGTAATACAGTTGCTTCAGATTTATGCTCATTAAAGACTTAATTAGAACTACAGTTTGATAATTACCTTAATTCATACTCAAAAACTTGACAGCCATTGTTTTAGCATTATACATAAAAACTCAGGTTAATACAAATTATCAATTGTAACTAAGATGATTCCTTGATGCTAACTCAATCACTGTGTGAAATGATTCCACCTCTGTGGCACTCTTGCATGGGTATCAGATACAGAGCATCCACTCGTGCCTGAATCTTGTGCCGTTACTTCAGGTATCATTAGGATAACTTAATACTTCAGGAAGACACAGTTGACATGTTTACAGAAATGTATATTATATATTTTGTAATACTGGTGATTTTATATAACATCATTACCTAGGTTTCTATACAGTAAATATTTATTTCACAGATAATAAGAAGACTGTAATACAGGAGTACCAGTTTGGCTTATGAAGTTCTGAGATCCTCTTAGATACAAGGCAGAGGAATGATACTCCAAGTGCCGCATTTTATATACAAGATTAGCCAATTACAGCAATTCTTTCTTGCCCCCAAAGTTTTATGACTATCATAAGGTGCCATTAGAGAAGTCTTCAGCATTAAGAAGATTATATACATGGTAGAGATATCACCATAATCACATGCCTTATGAAGCCCTGGCATTTTTCTTTACTCATTCCTAAATTAACAGAACAATAAATTATGCAGTTTCAAACAGATGTTGCATAAATGTAATCTAAATTAATAAATTATCAAAATAAATTTATTTAGAAAGTATAATTTTATTTTCATTTCATGTTTCACAACATTTTTTCTTAACCTCTAAGTAATTTCTTAAATATATCTCTTGAAACAGAGCTAGTTTGTCAAATGCATAATGGTCAGCTATTTAGTCTGACTATAGGTTTAAACACTGCAGTATTCAAGTAAGTCCTCTGGCTGTCCCCTGCTTATGACACAGGAGAATGGCTTTTTTTTTTTTTTTTTAAATTTGTCTTTTAAGTTGACAAGCTACATTCTGGCTTCACTCTGATTTCATAAAATAACAACAGAGCATTTTTAATGGTGTTCAAGGTTTCAGGTTTCAAAATATGGGTCCCAACTTTTGGATTCAGGGTAAATAATTTATAAAGATTACATGTTATTATCACAAGAGATTGTTATATCAAACATTCCTAATTTACTTTTCCTGAAAATAAAGAGTACAAAGAGATGTTAAAATACCAAAATGTAGATGAACACAGTTTTAGTATGTAATTTGGACGATCTGGTTTGCTTCATGCAGTTTTGCATCTTGAATAACGTGAGTTTATTATGCATATTCATATATGACATGCGTATAATTTTTTGCATTTATATTCACAGCTAATCCACCCAAAACATTGGCAGCAGAAGATTACTGTCTGGGAGTGGTATGACAAGTTCCAAGTCTCTCCAATTTTTAATTATCTACTATATTTTTACAATACTCATTTTTACATTACAGATTTTTCACATTACTGATTTTCAATTCTTTTAAAATATTAAATCACTGACCATTTATATAATTTATTTGTGTAAAGTGGGAAATAAAGCACCACCTAAATTCTAAGTGTGGCTTGTTCATTTTGCGAGATAATGAACAGCTATCATTCCCAGAAACCTACTGCAGTGGAGGAGCATGAATAGAGATACAGTCAAAAAATATGCAGTGGATTTACAGAGTGTTTTAGTGGATTTCAAGGGTAGACATTCCCTGGTGTTCTATTTAAACAGGTGGATACATGAGATTATGAAAGGTCTTATCCTATTTAAATGGAAGTACAAAACTTAAGGAAAAGTTTAATTTTCAAAAGGTGCATTCCATAAGGATAATATACGTTGCTAAACAACAATGGGAAATTATACATTAGTGAATTTTTACACGTTTAAATAAAACTTTGTATATTTATACAACTCAGAATGAAACCTAATTGATATTTCTGACATTATATTAAGGAAATAAACACATTTTGCCATACTAACGTCTTCGCTTCAAAAGGCTGTGAATGTAGTCCACAGCACACTTCAGAAAGAACTTATTTTTCTTTGAGGACCAAGTAATTTATGATAGATGCTTCCAAAGGCAGGGCTGTTAACTTCTTTAAAACTGTAATCTGTATTTGCACTGTTCCATTTCTGCACACAAATTGTTCACAACTAGCTACTGAATCCTCCCGCGAAGGCAAGTATACCCAGATTTTTGGACCGAGAACGGGACAAACCAGCTCTTCAGTCCCCACGTCAAAGCATAATCCTCATCCAGCCATTACAATATTTCACAGACATAGTTAGCACATGCTTCGAAAGAAGTCAGGTTCACAAAGAAGGTATGAGAAGAGAATGCCACGAGCTTCCAGGACTGCACAGCCATGCTGACTCTGTGACACTACAGCTGCTCCCCGTGAGAGAGAGATGAAGATTCAAATCAGCATTGAGAAAGTGCTGCACAAATGAAGAGAAGAATATACAAGACCCTCTTGTTGGAATACAGGCTCACAAATGCACTCTAACACAAAGAAATACTAAATTTAGGCACTGGTCTAAATTACAAAATATCTCATTCACTTCTCAATAGAACTATTTAGACAAAATAGCAAACTAATAGATGTACTAGCAAACTGTTTCAGACTGTTTTCCTTAAGAAGTGGAATAACATCCTGAGAAACCAGCACTGTTGGCCTTGAAGAATGATAAGTCTATCTATCTCTCCAAAACAGTCTTAATGAATAAGAAAATATCTTGCAAAGCTAGGAACTTCAGAGCAGAAGCAACATGATGACATGGTATTATCTCTGTCTGAACTTATGTAGCAGAAAATGCTATTATCAAGGAAACAAACATCTTACAATCTTAAAAGCTACTTGACTACGGAAAATATTGAGTGTATACAAGATTCCTAGTAAAGCATTTTTTTGAACCACTTGTCTAATTCAATATGTAGATACTGAAAAAAGCGTGCCACAGGAGAGCATGCAGTTCTGCTTTAATACTGCTAATGCTTGAGCACCTGCCTGGACTCCTCATCACCGCTTCTTGCGGCCAAATCAAGTGTACCCCTTCCCCTCTCCTAACAACTGTATGCATCTATAGATAGCATAAACCACATTTTGACATGACGTTGGTGATCTGTCAATGAATACGAGCTTGAAATCTGACAAGTTCCATTCTTTGAGCCTAAGCACTATGTGAGCGAACCGCAGGCAAACGGAGCTCACCCCGAAGGCTGTCGCCCGCCGGCTCTGCAGTCCTGAAGGCTGGTGGCACGCACCCAGTAGGACTCCCCCTCTTCCCTGCTCCCCTTCCCGAGCATTAAGTCACTTTCTGAATGGCAACCCTTGCCTTTAAGCCTTATATTACACTGATTTCCGTTCACTCTCGTATTTCTGAATCCTACCAGCAACTGCAACTCCTGTCAACTACTGAAAATTTGTATATTAATCAATGATTTAGAAAAAAATCTGCCTCCCTCAAGAGAGGCATGGAATTCACAAACAAATCCAGTATAGGAAGAAGGGGCTATAATTGGCACAAGGGCAAGGATTTCCAACATTTTCATCTAAATTTACCTAATCTAAAGAATTTGTCTAGTTTAAAGAAGCAACACCCAAGAAAGCATTTTTCCAATCAGAAGACAAATAGCTTTCCTTACTGAACAAAACTACAGTCATCAGTTCTGTAACATGACTGTGTTTCAGAAAAAGCCGTTCTGTCCATCGGCTTCTGCTGCGCCTCTGGAGAAGCTCCCTCAGCTGCTTTACTTCATTCAGCCTCACATTTGTTTCTTTATAAACTCCAAAGTGAATTATTCCTTAAACTATTACAGATTTTAGTCTCAAAAAAAATCCCACTGGCAAAAATATTTCTAATCTTTCATTAGTTTGTTGCTGCCCTTTTTTTTTTTTTAATATAAAAGAGAGACTGAAGATAATCTCTATTATTTGGAGGGGCAAATGAAGTGTTGCCACAACATAGTAGAAGTGAGAAATAACAGGGTTTTGACATTCTTCAGTTAGTGTAACATTACTGTAATATGAGCTGAATGAATAGTAGCTAATAAGCTAATGCTAAAACCTTTCTTAAATATTCATAATTACTTTTTATAGTATGCAGCTACATGATACACTGAATTTCCAAGAAAGCATGCAGTCATGTTTGTACAGGATCAACACACAGCACAGTAAAGCTTGTAAAAAGTTCCCAACAAATAAATACTGTAAAAAAGAGTGATTTAAAGAAGATGATGATTTAAAATATCAGTCCATAAAAGACAACTGTGAGATTTTAACTATGATACTGGAATTTATTCTACAGCAGGTATGATCCAAGACTTGTTAATGGTGATGAATAAGTGTATTCAATTTAGTCCAACACCTCCAAATTCTCACTGTCTATGCAAGGATGAAGTTAAACATTTTGAGACTTTAATTTAAAAGAGCTTATCTATTCCATTTGACATTGTAATTCCTATGTAAGGTGAATGAACAGCGATAAAGAAGAATCTAACAAAGGATCAACTACAGGGTAGCTTAAATAAAGAAACCAGTTTCAAAAAAAAAAAAAAAAAAAAAGGGAGAAAAAATCCAGCCCCATATTTATTCACATAAATGACCTGACATGCATTACAGGCATTCTTTAATTTTGCCAGGCTTTTGTAAATGAATGGAAAAGACAGTAAGAGAGTAACAAAGATATGCCTGATTTCAGATGAATATTGAGGACAGTAAGAAACATCTGTCAGTCACTTCAAGACAGAGACTTTGTAAAGTCTACTACAAAAACAGCTGAGCACTAACAAACCACAATGGGAATGTTTGGCTTAAAAAGAAAAATCTTTTGTTTTGGTGGCAAAAGTTTTTCAAGCTTAGTGTAGCTGGTCTCTTCATAAGAGACAGAACTTCTAAAAAGGGAGAAAAGCTTTCAACTGCCTTGTGAATTGGTTTTCACTGCTTCACAGCCGGTCTTTTAGAAATTTCTCAAGAGCTTTCTGGTTAAAATTACAAGCCAGAGAGATACTGAAGATTGCAAAGGCATAGTGTTACCTGTAGCTATTTTAGCATATGTAATCCTTTAATTTTATATATAGTATTTCTATAGCAAATAAGATTCTTAAAGACTAAAATCTGCTCTATCAGATCAGTCCAACCGCAATTCACTGACGTACTACAAAAAGGAGTAACAACAGTAACAATAATGCTAATAAATATAAAACATTTTAACCTAGTTACTCCATTTGTGAATCTTAATAATAGATAGTTGGCTGTTAATATCTCAAACATCTCTAGGCTTACAACCCTTTATTTCCTAAGGGAAAAAGAACAAGGAAACATGGAATTTGAAGAAGAATGAAGCATTAAAGTGTGATCAGACCTGACTTTTCAATCTTCTGAAATGAGAAATATGTTTTCCAATCTCTGATAATTTTTCCAAGATACCCACACCCATTTTTAAGACCTTGCTAATCTTTGGTTTCTCCTAAAAGTAGTTGAGGCATCTTCATGGTTACAAGCGTAACTAAAATGATCATGATCTCCTAAAACAATCAGGATCAAGGAAGGGGTTAAGTCAACCTCTGACTACTTCTGCACGGGAATTCAGTTTTTTTGAAAAGCCGTGATACCATTAGAGAAAGGGAGGTGTAGGGAAGTGTATTGAGGATTATGACACAGACACAGTGAGCAGAAGGCTACTAAGAAGAAGTCACTGAATAGGAAATCAATATGCCCATGAAAGACAAATGGCCAAAATGAAGGTGGAAGGATGAGATGAGCAATGTTTAAGACGAAAAAAACCCCCTAACAACTCTGCAGGGTAGCCTGACAGAAATAGCACTTCTGGGAAAGGCAGGAGCATAGGGAAAAAGATCGGTTTCCACCATGCTGAGGACGGTATGGAAAGACTCTGCCTCTAACAGTTGCCCTAACTTTCCTTCACTACAGAGAGTACAACACTCAGAGGTGTTACAGTCAGAATGAAGGCTGACTGATAAAAAGTGTAATGAAATAGTTGAAACTATTATGGTATATACCAGTAATAACCAAAATACATCCATACTGCTCTTGGAATCCAAAGTCAGATCAACAACTTTTCTCAACTTCAGGACTGTTGAGAAAGAAAAATATTAGGATGAACCTTTGTGGTTAAAGACACTGTGTAGAAGCTTGAGACATCCATTGTGGACTAGTAAAACTGAGACACCTAGGAAATCTCTTCCCACTTTTTTTTTTTTTTTTTTTTTTTTAAAGCTCAGCATGAGACACGTGAGGTGAAGGAAATATTCCTCCCCAAAGATATGAGTCAGTAAATTTACCCTTGCCTTCAGAACACCCATCTTTTTGCAAGCTGACATAAATGACACATTGGTTCTTTTTGGAGGATGAGGAAACTAGAGAGATAAAGAGCAAAAAATTAAGAACAGACTCACAAGACTTCACATTACACTTTAAATACTACATGACTTAAACTCTTCAGTGTAAAAGTGAAAATCGACTTTGTTTTACCAGCTGAATTTAGATCAATTAGTAATCACCATACTCTAATAGGAAGCAACTAGTTGTGGCCACTGCAGGTAATCACTGCACTCCAGAAAAGAGCAGCTGTACAAGGTACTGTAACAATACATTGTCTGGCTCACTTATGACGTCTTTTGATTAACAAACTCAAGGCCACAGAAGTATTCAGTAAGGAAAGGAAAAAAAAGAAAAAAAGAGGGAGTGGGTAATTAAACTTTTCCAACCTCAACATTACTACACGGTGCATATGTGCAAACACATGTGAACATTCCCCACATTGGCTTCAGTCCAGGTTCCTTCTCTGACTTATTACAATGTCCTATTACCACTCATATCAACTCAAAGACATTAAAAACTGTAAAAGGAACCAAACTTCCTTAACATAAAAATTATTTAAACTCTCTGTGACTAAGAGTTTTGAATGACAGGTGACTTTTGAGATGCAAAAGTTTCAGGCTGGCCAGGATGTTGAAGAATTTAAGATAACTCCACTCAGTAGTTAGTCAAATGGTAATGTGCCTGCTGACCATCACTAAGTAGTGTACTGAAAGGACAGCAGTACTGCATTCCCAAGTAACACAGAAGTGAGGTTAAACATACAGGAGGAGGTCAGAAAATTCAGGAACCTTGAAGAAATGAAATAAAAGAATAAGACATGACAGTGTATATATTAAAGCCTATCCTATGATGTTCAGCTCAACAGCAAGTTCAGGTTATATTTTTTAAGATGAAAAAGTATGAGCTTAGGGCATTTTTATGAGAATAAGCCATAAATAAAGAATGTAAATGTAACACAAAGCATTTTAAGTACTTAGAAAAACTCACATAGTTCCAGAATTTAGTTACTCCAAAAATTTTTTTTTTTTTAATTCTGTTTTGCAAAGCTACATATTTTCTTCAAGCCATATGATATTCAGATTCTTTTTTCCAGGAAAATTCCCAGGCATTTTGGCTGACTACCTACCATGGAAACACTCAACGCTACAAACCAGTCAACTCCTGAGTGGAACATCTCGTTCAGTCTGGGCCAGCTAAAGCAGAGCAGCTTTTGGGGAAGCTGAGTGAAGAGTGTTATCATCACCCAGAATGGCTGAAAGAATACATTGTCATAATCTAAACAGCATCCCTGCTCTGTAAAAAGCACAATCTAGTTCTTAAGAACAGAAGTAATGCAGATTAATTTTACAATATATTTATTTAAACAATATCTAGATCTTACAGTAGTCTGTTAACTCAGTGCACTTGGAATACTAATTCTGCACTCTTTGATTTTAGTGCCTTATGGGGTAAAACCTGTGAAATTATGAGCTAACACTTACGGAGAAATATCCTGTATGATAGCATTTTGTTAGTAGCCACTTATTCTATTAAAAATTGTTAAACGATCTAGCAAAATTATAAATTCTTTCTATAATTCTACTGTGATTTGTACCATTAAGCACGACAGTCCAGTAATATCATTAACATGTTCTTAGTAATAAGCCAATATGAAAATATGAAACAATGAATTTCTGCACCACTTATTAAACACTTTGAATAAACAGTTCTGATGTGCATAGTAAGATTTAAAGTATGTTCAGGTCACTGCTAAAAGAAAACACTGTAGTGAAGAAAAATGACTATCAATTTTTGGTTGTAAGAAACTCAAGATGCACATGAAAGTCCTTGCAAAGTTCTGACATACCCTCTGCAAAATAATTTAAAATGTCTTATGTTTTACATTGTCACCATGGGGTGTACAGACCTACAAGGAACTACTTAGTCCCATAGCCAAGACACAAGAGTGAACAGGGGCCTTAATTACTGTTCACCTTTGAAATGGGTCCACTAGGTCAAAGGAGATACTAGTAACAGCAGAGCATAAGCTGTAAAGTTATTTGTGCTTATGAGCTGTATGGATAAACACTGAGTATTATCTGATTATCAATCTTATTTATAAGCTTATTGGTATCTATGTATGTTGTTACAAAATTCTGAATTACTTCAATGTGATTTGCAACTAAATAAGTCACAGTCCTTTTTTCCTTGATTCTTATTTTTGAATAGCAATGAAAAAAGTACCTGATTGCCTTCCTGGAGTTAGAGATATTTAGAATCCTAATCTAAGATCAAAACCATCAGAGACCAGACTTACTCTCATCAGAAAGACAGATGTCTGACTGCTTGATCAAATCCTTTTAGAGCTACTATTTTTATTCGTGAAGAACAACATCTGATTTTTCCAAGTAAAAATGGATTTGTTCACTTTTATTTTAATAATACACTATAGACAGATCAATAGACACAGGGTAAGCAATTAATTAACCATATGCAGTCAAAGAAATAAAAATAATTTTTTTTTTTTTAAATAATAAAAATGTCAGCCACATATACCTGTTCTATGCACTTGTCAAAATGCAGCTTCCCCTCAGAAAAATGAGGTACAACTGAGCAGCATAAACGTTCTAACAGTGGTTTAGCAAACAAGAAGCTGTCAACTTCCAATAAGCTATTATTCACACCTCTTTAATCACTGCCACAGAGTCGATTATAAATAGCCTCATACATTTTTAAATAAGGTCATTCTGAAATGAAACAACAAAGAAGGTAGTAAATATTCCAGTACATAAGCAATTTAAATTCTACAGCATAACAGAACTGTGCATTCTCAAATACTCCATTTAAAGAAAGCCAACAAAACCGTTTAGTAACTGGTGCGGTGTCAGATGCATAATCTCTGTGAGATCAATAAACCAGCCCAATTATGTGATAGTTTGCAAACAGATCTGAAAGAAATGAAACTATTAAGACCTTCTCATAAAATCCAGCTCCAACAGCATTTACAAATATACAGTAATACAAATTAAGTTAATACAATACATGCATTGCATAAGTAAATCTACTATGCAAAGATTTTACACAAATACGAAAGAGCTCCTGTGTTTTCCCAGAGGCAGAACACAAATAAACATCTTGCGTAGAACCCTGATTCATATGAGACCCTGTTTTCTACTCTTCTTGAAATTTTAAATGACTAGTAATGAATACATAAAGAAAAACAAGGAAAGAACTGCACAAGTAGGAGTGAGTTCTTATTTTTTCCCTCTTCCCCAGTTTTTGTCAGGTTCAAGATTACTTGATAAAAGGATATGACAAAGTAATGCTAATATCAAATCTTTACAACTAGCTTCGGGAAAAAAAGATAAAAATGAGAAATATTTATAATTATGTGGAATTTTTCTCAAAAACATAATAATTGCAGATGTTAAGCTGACAGCAATTTAAAGAAGTTAATTTAGCACTACCAGAAAAAGAAAGAAGAAAAAAAATAACCAAATAGTTCTCATCTTACTGAGCCCCTACTAAGTTGTTACTGTGGTTAAAGCTCCTTCCTGTTACAGGTTTTGTTTTTCTAACTTGATACTCATCTTTGTAGATAGACACTTACCTGTGTTTTTTCAAAATCATGAAATAAATGCCTACTGATACATTGTGCTGTATCCACCCAAATAGCAATAGTGCTTATTGCTCCATTATGGACAGTTCATTCCATAAAATGGGTTCCATGAGTAAGGGACCCCAGTACCTCCTTCCCCCCAACTTTTCTGAGATATTTAACCCTGTTACAATTTAAGCCTCACTTATTTCTTATATTTAGCTCAAAGGCATTTTGAGCATGAGGTGAAGTTTATTTAGTTCACAGGCTGCTGTGCATCTGATTCTTAAAAAACCCTAACATTTCACAAGAGCAGCAAACACACCTAAATCTTCCTGGCTAGAAACACACCTTACTATTACAATGTCATGTTTAAGTATTCATGCATTTGGACACACAGAGGAGGCGTGAGTTCATTCTGCCTATACTCCCATGTTGGCCATGCCCAGAAGCTGTATCCCCATGGCACCGCACCTAAGCTGACAGCCCTGCTGCATGTTCATGTTCTCACCATAAAGCAGGAGTGACCTCCCAGGTAAAGGGCATTCAGGTCAATTAAGAACTTCATAATTATCAAAACCTTTACAAACACACTAGAAACCAGTGTAAAGGATTCACTGATGGTTTGTTCTCAGTCTTTTCCCAGAGTAAGGCAGTACTGCTATTCTACATAGCTATACCTTTTAACTGGATTCTCATGTCCTACACAAAGCATATTATAGCAGCTTACGCAGTAAAGGGGTAAAATTGCAGCTGACCACCGCAAGATCTACATAAAAGCAAGGCATGACTTCAAGGAGCAAACCTCACTATTTCAGTTCCCAGATAATACAGAAGTAGAAAAGGTTCAGTTGTCATCAGGCACCTCAGAACATGTTTATTTCCACATTAGGCATGTTACTTTTTCATCTAGTTCAGTGTCATCTCCCTCACAACAGCCTTTACTGAATACCTAGAAAACGTAAGACGCCCAACAAGAAGTTGGGAAATAGCTTACACAAAAACCCACGCCTTCTCAACCTTAATATCACCAAGGTCTGGTTCATGCCCCAAAGCTTGAAAACTTTGGGGGTTTTTTAAGGTGTATGCCCTCCAGCTACCTTAAGGTACATAATTTGTTTCTAATAGCTAGGACAGTATTCCAGATAGCTGTAAGTTTTATTAATTGCTGGACTTTTTAACCTATGTCAGGGAAATGGATGAATGTCTGAATAGAAACTCATTTTTTCCTCCAAAAATATGCACTATCTTATATGCTTTAAGTGCATCATCTTCTGTTGTTCTACATTCATTGATAAACCACCCCTATTTTTCCATTCATTCTGTAGAAGAGTTTTTCTGTATTCCCATCCTAACAACTTTTGGTAACGACAAAGCCTGGAATGTCATTACCTGGAATTTGGTAATGACAATGCTGTTTAAAATATGTTCACAACCAGAGTTTTCTGGAAGAAACACAGAGTCAACTATACGTGATTTCTTACTTGTAGGAGCATTTTGGGAGGGGGGAGTTTCAAGCTCTTCTTAATATTGAGAGGACATCTTCACTGAACTTTCTGCAACAAACCAGAAATTTTTCTTCTCATTTGATATACAGAACTAGGTTTATAACCTGGCAATTATGAGAAGTCTGGTGTACAGCAGTTTCAGTAGTTGCTGTGAGTCTCGCCATAGCTTGCTTTCAGCTGCTTCACAACCTTTGAGAAGCCGTAGAGGAACATCAAAGTTCTGATAAACAAAAGAAAGAATTGCGACATGTTTCCCACCACAGTGAGAACAGCATAGTTCGGATCCACAAAGCACAATGAACTGGAGAGGTGACAAGTCTGAACTGTGAAGATGTTTCAGGACAAAGCTACTAAGCACCATCGTCAGAGATCAAGAAAGCTGCAGTCCTATAGCGACACTCCACAAGAAAGTACGAAAAGATCATGCAAATTAAACTGGTCAAATCCCGTGACCTTTGGGTACCAATAGCAATGATGCATATTTGCAATACCAAAAAAAAGCAAGGACACCCCGAGTACAAAAGGACCTAGAGCAAGATGAGCCCCAAATCCAATGAAAAGCAGTAAAGACATAAAACATAGTAAAACTATACCTGTTATTTGTATTCATTAGTATCAGAGGTAACCTCTATGAAGAGTAAAAAAGAAAAATACAGTTTATGTAAAGAATGCACATATATGTATATATTCATAAATAACTACAATTATTTATGAAGTGCCTAACATCCTTGAAAAACATTGCAACCTATTTGACAGTCAACTAACCTGCAGGGCACACAATATTATTGTAAATCCTGCAAGGAGGACCCCCACCTCCCTGCTGTGTTTGCACTCTAACCATCTGAACTGAGAATAGAAGCAGAAGTGGAAAAGGGAACAACAAAACAGAAAAGATACAACTCAGCTAAGAACCAAAAGAGTTAGAAACCCAACTCTCATGTGACAGAAGCATATTACTCAGTATGTCAGGAACACGACACAATAAGTGGAGAAGAACGTGATATACATGCACAGATGAAAGTAGCACAATGGCTACGCCTATATGAACTGTAAATGAGAATGAAACCCAATACTTACACAGTAAAAACTTTAAAAACTAGCAGGTGGGCAGCCCACATGGGATGAAATCTCATCTAACTCAATTCAAGTTTAGAGATAACATTCCAAAGACCTTCTTGGGGCACACACAAACAGGAATCTGCACATGAACATGAGTTCACTGCAATAGGAACACTGCCCAAAAGCACAGCCCTCTTATTATCATACTACAGTAAAATTATTTTTAACTGTATAAATCAATGCTACTAAATTACCCTAACCCGTTCAAGGTAAACTTAAAAACAATACGAGCTGGTCTGCTGACCTGCTTATGAAAAGCCCTGCTTTATTTCTCACTGCTGACTCTCCTTGCTTCAAACACTTCCCAGTCATCTTACCTGCTAATAGTACAGTTCAAGCCAAGCTGTTGTTATTATCAATAAAATACACCTATGCCTTGCTAAATACCTACCTACATTATTATAAAGCATTTGGTACAGTTTAATAGATATACTAATGCAAGTTACATGTAATTAAATAGTTGAGGACAGCTGTATGTCTCCCAGTCATGATGCAATGCCTGGACTGAGATACAGTACATTATCAATTATACCTTAACATACTCATGCTCCATTGGATACAGCATCAGAGGAATCAGTAGCAAACATCTAAAATTATGTTTTGTTGTTTTATTTTCCTCTTTGGCGGCTATGCAAACAAAGAATTTCACACTTTTTTTTGCAGAATATATTTGGTGCTTCCAATGGATGTCTAGTTTACTCTGACAGCCATTCAGCTCAGGAGAGGTGGGCTGCCTTGTAGAAGTGCTTGCTTCTCTCCGGGACTAAGTGGAATTAATGTAGCAGGACTAGCCCAGATTTCAGCATCTAAAATGCTGACAACTAATTAGGACAGGTGACTCTTGCCCAGGATGACAGGGTACCTAAGGAAGAACATACCTGGGAGAAGATACCTGGCAATCACCCGAAAGGAAACAGACACTTTCAGGGTTAAGGTGTACTTGAACCTCCACCCAGGAGTTAGCAGGTAAAAAACATGTATCAGCAAACTGAGAGAACTTCCCTTGCACAAAATACATTTGGCTTTCAGTTTTACCCCTGGTTTTCTCTAACATTCTAATTTAACTGTATTTGGGAAGAGATGTCTGAACTTTCCTAACTGTGCAGAAAGTATGAAGGGGGACAGCATCACGGGACAGTAATCCCAGCCAAGTTTAACTCACTAGAAGCAACTATAAAAGGCTGACAGTATTACCAGCACTGAACTGGCCTCACAGAAAACGAAGGCATGCTTCATACTGCATGGGAGGGCCTACCTTTGTACACAGACTCTTCTGCAAGCAGAAGCGAGCTCCATCTGCCCATGTTCCAACTCGGCCTGACAGAAGCCAACATCAACCCAAAACCCTCACAGTTGTTGTAGCACTGTGCCAAACCCAAGCAAACCCATCCTGCTATTTAGCCTGGCTTATTAGTGCAGGGGTGCTGCCACAGAGATATAGATCACCTATTTCAAACTAATTCAGAGCAGTAGTGCAGGCAAATTGGAATCCAAAAAATAATACATAACTAAGAATAAGCTTAAGGGGAAAAAAGAAAAAGGCAGCAAGATCAGCTAGGAGCTTCTAAAGCTTGAAAACAGCAGCCACTCTTCTGCTGCAGGTGTCGTACTCTGGGCAAAGAACTATCTTGGTAAACCAAGCTTTGCCACTCCAAACACTCTCTTCAGACAAATTTACAGCCTGAAAGAAATGAAACCAGTGTCAAGGCAGTGTTCAGTCTTATTTCCTTCAAAAAACGATTGTCAGTGTAGCAGGAAGCTTAATTTTGTCCAGCGTTTCTACCCCCATCATCCCTCATGAGTATATTAATGCTCGAGTCCCTAACCCAGTCATGAACTGCTAGGAAAAAAAAAAAACCAGACAGCGGGAGTAGCAACAAAAGGTCTAAAACATATTTAAAATTGAAAGAAGGTTTGAGCATCCTCACACGAGTGCAACACAGGACACCATTTTTCTCATGTTTCTTTGCTGCTGTTGTAGAACTAGGAATGAAGATTTTAATTTCTAAATAAAAATTTTATTTTATGACACTGATCAGAAATTACATTTTATAAAGCCATTTTCCCCAATTCGACACGATCACACAGACAGGAGTTTTACAATCCTATTACACCTACTCGAACTGTAAATGTGCCTTTCAAAAACACAGGCCCTGTTTTTAATTTCTAGCTAGAGTAAAAGCAGAAAATAGATGTTTGGAAGTTTTAAGTAAGCCTTTGGTCCAGGTACGATCTGTGAGATCTCTGTTAAACAGACTTGCATGGACCTGGGACCATAATTTAGTTTTTCCCACACATGTAAAATGTTTTCTTCATCACTGGTTGATGTCGCGCAACACGTCTCTTCAGGAAGCCTGTAGTGCTTTCTTACTGCATTTTGCATCAGTGATTCCAGGAGTACGTGCATATAGTGACAGCTGCTGATGTGCCCAAACAGAAATATACGGCGCAATATATCTGAAGAACTTAACTAGAGCAGCACCAAAGGAAAGGGATCCTTCTCAAGCTCAAAATACCACCTAAATCACAGTTTCTTGTATTTGAAGGTTAAATTTGCTTGCTTTCAGTGTTCCCTACTGCAAGTAACTAAGAAGTGCTCAAATTTCTTCTGGATTTAGAGTATGCTGCTTCCTTTGCTTTTCTGTCGACGTCTGCACCGCTGACGTCAGATTACGTACCAGGTACAATGGATGCTTCATCAAACCCCTGAAGAAACAAATCAGGATAACCAAATGATACATTTGTTTTATAATAACTTTAACTTGCCACTAGGTACAACAAACCAAAAGTGTCACCTAATTTTCAGTTCTGAACTTTGCTCTTCTACCCTAAGCACAGGCTAACCTGGGCTACTCAGAAGCCGTCCTGCACAACCGGCTGCGTTGTGTACGTGTCAGCCCACGTTCAGCTGTCCTGTCACATGGAGTACGTCTTCTCTCAGCTTACCAGTGGGAAATTTCCAAGAGAATCTGTAGTTTACCCTGCTGAGCAAAGGAATTAGAACAATGAAAAAAGGATCAGTGACAGAATGGCTTAATGTGGTTCTTGCCAATAATCTGAAAAGATGAGCCAGTTGTCAGAAAGTATCTATGGGAAGGTCCATTTTGCTTTCTAAAGTCATTCTGAATTAGCTACACACTGGTGCAGCTGGTAGGTCTGTTGAAAAGGAATATGACAGCACAGTTTTCTCCTACTGTATATCTTAGAAATTATGTATACCCAGGTCCATATTTCAATCATCCTCGATGCCTAAGATGAAAATACATCAAAGTGTGATTTCTATACCCATTTTAATTTTTTAACTCGTTAATAACCTCATACACTGAAGACAGACTACAAAAAGCTCACTATTAGTAGGAAATGTCAGTGAATTAATAAAAGACTCTTGAATTTAATGTACAGCTTCCTGGAGAAAAACTGAACAATGTCAGCAAGTGTTTTAGGATCCATGCAACCTGATTGCACGAGGAACATAAAACATTCCATTGTTATGATTAAAAAAAGCACTATAATATTAAAAATAGTTCTTTAGATGAAGGCTTACCTCTACACCTATGCCAGAGCTTCAACTAACCTATCAAAAAATATTTTTGTTCATTAAACCTAATAAAATATTTCAGACAGTAAGCCTGTTCTCAACTTTTAAATAACTAACTACATTCAAAATTACTTTGTATGAGTAGAATTTCACAGGTTCCCTCTGTGTTACACTTGCAAGGCATAGTGATAAACTGCATTTATTTTCAGAACACAGAAAAGCATGTTTCAGAGAGAGACAACTTTTTCCATCTTTGCTTTTTTACAATTATTCTAAAATATAAAGGTGGTCTCCTTTGACTAATGACAATGAAAAGCACACATTTACAAGATAAGTGGTAATGAGTCTCTAACCTCTCTTCCCAGGTGGTAAGAGAGAACCTCACACAGCACAAGGGAGGTGAGAGGTGCTGAGACAGAGCACGAAGTTCCCCAGACTTCTGCCAGCTTTCTGAAAGGTCAGAGCCTGAGGCTCCAGCTTCCCAGAGCTCCTGGCCTTCTGCTGACCACACAAGAACAAGAAGTGAGAGTGGGAAGGAGGCAGTTTTCCCAGTTAAGTGAAGGGCTCAAGAAATCCCAGGACAAGTGGAGATCGCAGTGTCAAGACAGGCTTAGATGAAAAAAGTCTGGAATCCACATCTGTAGGTGCGTATTTATGCTTACTTTATTAATTAGCAGCTTAAAGTTTGTTTTGTACACATTTGGTAGCCTTGTCTACTTAGACTAAAAATTGTTCTGAAGGCTATCCTTTTATTTCCTCTAGTGGAATTTTTTCAGGAAGTACTTACATGGCAACTCCTCCTCCCCCAGGTTAGTTAACCAAATCTGTGTAAAGAAAAACCTCATTTAAAACGTTCTCTAAAAGCAAATTTGAAATAGTCACATTTAAGCAAATGACAAATAGACAGGTTTGAAGGTGAGAAAAAATATTCTCATAACACAAAGACAACTTTAAACTTGAAAGTAAGAATTGATGATAGAGATTAGAAAAGAGGAAGTGGAAAGGTAAAGGGAAAGTTATTTCTGCATGGTGCCACGTGAAATTAAAGGTTTTAGTTAAGAAATCCCTATACATTAACTTCAGCTCTTAAAAACAAATTATTTCTAACTTAACTTCAGAAAGTTTCTAAAAATAGATTAATGAGAAGAAATGCCACCAAATAAATTCTTCCTCCAGAATTAGCGACAAGCCGTTAACAGATCAGCAGCCAGAAGTATGCCATCTGCAAGCTGTGCCAATTAGATTATTCCCAGTAACGTAATATCCTCTATACCCCAATCATTAGATCTTTCTTATTTCATCTAACTTTGAATAGTATCTCAGTAACACATTATAGTCACAAATCAGCATCCACTTCATGATTCAGAGCATCTCTGCAGGAGGGGCTGAATGTTGTACACTGTGCATGCTCTCCTTGCCGTGCAGTCCACCTACTGAATACACAACACGTGTGCACGCATGTGCCTGTAAATTTAGAAAACAAACCATGATAGCACTTACAATTTTGAAATCACAGGTAAGAGACCACAAGAAATATTTAAATTTTCAATACTAAAGAAAACAAAACTCTCCACAATACTGCTCTTTAGGTGTGATAGTGATTTCAAAGCAAAAAGGAAATAATGACTGTCATTTCAACAGATAAAGGTACAGTCTTTACAGAACTTGCTAGGAGCAACTGTGCATTCAGTAACACAGAAATCATTTCAACACTGAAAAAAGTTTTCTGCCATGAGTAAAGGAGAAACAGAAATGGTGAAGTATCAGCATATGCATGACTCAAATAAGAAAATGCAACATTTTGTCAAGGACATCTTCATGCTTCAACCAGAACAGGAGAGTGACCAGGTATTTTTACTTGTGCGTATCTTAAAAGATGCAGTTTTAATATGAATGTCTTCTAATGCTCACCATTTTTACATTAGAAAACACATTCACCAGCTTCAAAGAAATTAATGTTACAGAAATCTTATGCCTTCTGTTCCAATGTTAAAAATTTGTGAGAGACATGTTGTTAATGTATAGACTAATTCCAGTTGTCCCACCACATTTGAATGCAATATCCTTAAGATGACTGCATGATATATTCTGACATTGGGGGGGGGGGGGGGAAAAACCTTGAATTTTAAAACCCTGAGACTTAGCTCTTTGACTATCCTTCTCTGAAATATCTGGTAAGAGTACACTGAAATAGTGTGTGCCTCTTGATGTGACAGTACAACCTCACATCAGCATATCTGGGAAAAATTAGGGTTTCAACCATATCACTTGATTCCAACAAAATGATCCAAGTGACAGGCCTAATAGCTAGAATCGTTACCAGTTAAGCATTTCACTGATAAAAGAATTAAATTGGATCTAACTAAACAAAAATGCTGGCTGACTGTAGGTCCTACCCTCTATACCCACAGCACCGTTATGACAGCAAACCATAACAGACTCGAGAAACCCTTTTAAAGCAATAGTTTCTTCTACTGCTTATGTTTAATATCTCAAAGCTAAACTATAAAGCATCACAAAACATACTTGAAAAATAATGTTGCATTAGATACTTGAGAGGGAAACTGTTAGATCACCCAGCTGATCCCACTGCAAAGCACCAAATGATGGAGTTCGTTGGAGTGATGGGTGGACATTCACTGGATGGCAAGAACAGAAGGGATTTCTTGTGGCACTGCTCTGCCAGTTTCCTCACCCTCTTCCACAGGTCTGCCAGCCTCCCAACCCTGACAGCAAACGATTCTTCCTCTCAAACCTTTTCCTAGATTTTGCTATGAGAACAGGAAATGATTACAGCCTGAGTGAAGTCTGAAACATATTACTCTCCTTCAAAGCAGAAGAAAATAGAGACTGTGGGTGATAAAGTAGCTGGACAAACTCCCCTGATAATGGAGTAGGCAGTATGCTAGGATGAAGAAAGTAAAATGCTCTTTCTTCCGCTTCTCCCAGGCCTCTGGCTAACTGAATATCTTCTCCAAGACGATATTAAGTGGCTCTCAGCAGCAAGATGGGTATCAACTTCAAACGCAAGCAGCTTTTCCAGTGTTTCACTATTCATTCAATGAAATCTATGCTGTCCTGCTCATTGATATTCCATCCAATTTCTAAGTTTTTAATTAAAAACTACTTTCAGAATCTATTACATTCAAAAAAATGTGTTGGACAACCTTTGCTGAGCCAACAAAATTGCTATAAATATATGGGTCCTCATTTTTAGAATGAAGAGAGAACTCCACGTCAGAACAAAGAAGTAACTGCATGCCAGCTCCAAGGAGAGGCTGACAGAAGTGCTCCTGGAGTTCTCAACATTATTGTGTTTTCAAAACAGCAAGACATAATTCTCATGTTGTTTCTTTTCATGTACAAAGCTATTTTAACACTTTCTGGTTTATTATAGCAATGCATTAAAAATGAATTATTAAAAGCAAAATCCTGTAACCACTTGCTAAGCCATAGCTGTTAGGTGAGCAAGCTGTACCTCAGAAGGACATGAAGCAGTCTGAAATTTCAGAAGCTAAAAATAGTTGGCAGCTTAAAGCAAAACCAAAATTAATGGTATTAAACAATTTTTAGCGTGTGAAGAAAGAACTGTCATATCTGGAAACACGTATTCTAATTTTGATACTGTACTAAATTCCCAATTTTAAAAGACATGTGACCAGCCATAACTGCTAGCTTTGAGACAAAAAGCAGAAAATCATGCATGTGAAAGGAAAAGAAAGTTAAAGGAGGTCTAAGGGTTTTTTTTTGTTGTTTGTTTTGTTGTTTTTTTTTAAGACTTGAAATATACCTTAAGTATTTTTTCTTTAGGTCAGTGCTTCATTTTCCTGCTTTAGTTAAGATGTCTTTAGAAGGTGATTTTTTGAGCTTTTCTGCAGGACGGATTAAACTACTGTTTTCAATAAAAGAAAACTATATTGCTACAAGTGTACAATTTCTGTGGTGTATAGGATGGAAATGGGACAATTAGAAGGAGTAAATCCATTAGGTTTTATTTTACAGATTAATAACATGCTTTTAAGAATTCTGCTAACAGTATCTAGGAAAATGTATTAATGAACTTGAATTCATAATAGTCATCTGCATCGTTCTCAGAAAAGTTTTAGGATCTACAAAGTGAATGTTGAAAGCCACTGGCAGATAGCCTCTGCATGGCATATGATACAACAACGTTCTGATTAATACACAGTTGTAGGGATTAATCTGAAAAGCATCGAGACTTATAGAAGAGATAAGTGCAGACTCAGCATATAAAAATAGCTCAGCGTAGATTAGATAAAAAACATAATCAGGAGTTAAGCAAAGACGAGTGCACAGCTGAGGGGAAAAAAATGGCTCCTTTTACAACTTCAGGTTAAGTTCCTAAGACATTTACTACAGTTTTCACTTACATGGCCACTTGCTATTTTTCCATGTGACTTCTGTCTCACTCAGCATACAAGACAGGCAATGCTCTCTCACTAGGCAGGTAGTCAGATTTAATTTGCACAGGTATCACTGAGTGATCACTTACTCAATCCAAAATTTCTTGCATTCCTTCTTTGTATCCATGTACTTAAACTTCTTCACAATATCACTCTGACAATAGGAAGTCTTGGCTCCACTTGACAGAGAAAGTACGACCGGATTTAAAAAATAAGCAAAACCAACCACAAAAAGCGCTCAATAATTTGGAAGTTCAATTTGAAGTACTTAAGTCCGAGTTTTTAAAACTATTTATCACTTTGACAGCCATGTATATATGCAGATGAGAATTTCAACAGAGTGCAGCTGCTCCTGTGAACACCAAGTGCTTCTACTGAAGTGACCTGAGCAGCAGCTACGCAGCCAGAGCAACCTCTGTTCGCTGACCCCTGGATGAGGAACAGATGTGACGGGAAGTACACAGCTATAATTAAAGACCATCATAACCACTACTGTTCCAAGTATGGACTGGCCATGCTTCACCGTGGGGCAGTACCCAATGATATGAGCACTTGATTCATTTTCCGCTTGACAGTGTCGACAAGATTTTATATGCGACTCCTGTCTCCCCCTTGCCAGGAATTCCCTAGTGGGGTACACGTTAGCTCTCAATTGTAGTGCTGTGAGGAGTTTGATCTCTTGGATCTTGGCTGCTCTACGTAACAACTGCAGTAACTCAGCGCTCAGACTGGATCTCAGACTTGTACCTTTCCTTTCTTCTCAACACTGCGAGCAATGTTGGCAAACTGATTTTGGCTCTCGAGTTTCCAAGCAGAGACCTGAAATAACTTTGCATTGACACCTTCAAAAGATACTATTAATTAAATTCTCAAGAGAGAGATGTGAATGAAAGCAAAAGTTCGAAAGACAAAGCTTTACCTGTACAGGATTCTCTTGTACCCTAAAAGCCTCTGCAAACAGTTTTCCTCCTCATGTCCACCCAAGCTTGGCTGATACCAGCCCTGGCAAAGAGCCACAGCCTGCTCCTTGATTATTTCCTTAGAGCCTTGTCTTCCCCATTGGTTAGTTTGCAGGTTTCCTCTTTACAGTTCCTTTTCATTTTGACCCACAGAATTCAAACAGGTTAAAGCAATATGAAAGTAATGCAAGAGGCACACAGAACTTACTATTCAATTAAAAAATACTATGCCAAGCCTTTTCTCAAGTGCATGCACCATTGGGCTGAAGTAAGGTTTTGCAGGCAGTTTTTCCACAATTTTTAAAACCTTTATTGTTTTATTATTTTTCTTTTTAGTTGATATCCCAAGATTATAAACAGTTAAGGAAATCATGTTAAATGGAACCACACTCATCTGAGGGTCAGCAGCAAAATCTTGCTGAGTAAAGTGGGTTTTCAGCTTCAGATTCAATTTGAGGGATACTAAGGACACCTAAAAATTATTCATTTGGGGGACTCCTGTAATTATAAAGGTTATTATGATTAGTAGCAAAAAATTTGTTATCATTTAACTATTTAAGATGGAACATACCTTATTTAACAACTCTTTGATGATAACTAAATCTTAACAGTACACATTTATAAATTGTACTTGTGGACCCTGAATTTCAAATACAGCATCATTAAGGGTACATTACTAGCCATATTAGAACCTTTTTTCCTGCCCTTGAATATTCCATCCTTTTGTAACACATAGATACCTTTTTTCAGTTAAAAAGCAAATGAAAGTCCTTAATCAAACCTTACAGAACATGGCGTTCAGAGCTTAAGGCAAATCATTTGCTCAAATTTCACTTCATCAAACTTTGCAAAGTCATTCCATAGCAAAAATGAATTTTTAATAGAGACAGGCACACTAAGGTGGAAATGTGACACGAACTCCAGTGTGAATACTGAAGTTTTTGCAAAACAATAAGCAACCAAATAAAAGAAAAAAATCTTGCTTTTACAAGGTGAAGTGTTACCCAGGTGCTGCATGTATTTTATACGTATGTTAAACTATTAGTCAGACGTTGGTTCTAAGATTAAATCTCAGAGTCTGGAATTGCTGTTGTGGGGAAAAGCTGGTGAAGCAGATGTTTAAGAATTGAAAGGAAAAGAACAGATGAGGGCAGTATAGATTTTTGTCAATTAATACTTTAGAAGATAAGGACATATTTACAGCTATTTTTAGCCACTGCTTCCTGCTGTTTTCCAGACATATAATGTTTAAATCGAAGTGCCACTGGCAGGGTAAAGCTGCAACTATGACAACTTTCACGAGCCGAAGCTGTTCCAAGGAAAAGGGGGGGAAGCCCATATAGGATCCTTCTAACTCCTCTTGCCTCAGTGATCTGTGCTGTATCAGCTTATGTTAGCCAGGAAGAATCTCAAAGGGTCATGTTTTTAGTGCTGTAATGTAAAACTAAACACTGAAAAACAGGGAAGAGTATAAATTTCTACAAGTTAAAGAGGAGCAAATAAATGGGAAAAAAGAAGCAGTGTTAAGAAAAAAATAAATCAGCAAAATTTCCAAGCAGAACAGATTAAGTTGACTAGTCACCACATTACTTAATTAAAAATGTTCTATGTTTTGTCTAAGGACATGCACTAAAATATATTCCATTTCAGTTTTACAGACGTATGTAATTTAAAACAGCATGAAACTGATAAATAGGCAAAATTAAATAATCGATTTTCTCAAGACTGTTTGTTACTCCAGTTGTCAGGTCCAATTCCAGCTCACGTGTCATGGTAGGAAATCCTAAGTTACTACCATCAAGACAAGTTGTTTCCCCCATCTCCCCCCCAAGATTCACTGAAACCAGAAAGACAGAATATTTATGTATTTTTTTGTACAGCCTTACGAAAAAGGCAGAGAAATCCAGAAAAGGAAAAATTCCTACACATCAAGGGTGGAAGATACAAAGTTTCACCAAAGTATTTTCTATGTAATGGCACATGTTACTGTTTTTTCTCTCTGTGTCATAGGATGATGATTTTACTTACCAAAATTAGGTATTTAAAGAACCATAATTATATTAAAAAAAAAAGTTACATACACATATACAAATACCTGGGTATCTGTGTGTATAAGGGGATAAACCTAAAAATCAGTGCACTGAAATGCTAAGCGAGTTTTACACATAGTGAAAGCTAGGTAAAAGCAAGTGTAATTCCAATAAAGGTATACAGAAACAACCACATCAAATGCCTTTCAAGTACTGCTATGGGCTGTTGGTAAAAAGCAAAACTATGTTAATGAAGTTTCTAAAACAAAAGGTTAAACATGGAAATCAACTTTCATACACCCACATTAATATAGAAAATGAAAATCTTTGCAAGCATCCACGTATTCAGTACTTAAATCGTTGAGAATGTTTTCAGTGCATTTCATAATAGCTATTCACATTTACGCTCTAACTCAAAACAGATGTAAAAATCACTTGCTTATTTTAACACTAAACAAAACAATTATGAAGTGTGTGACAGTTTAGGCAGAAATATCGGTTGTTATCCATTAAAACCAAAGGAAGTGGCATTTCAGGTAATTTACTACTACACAAAATAGCTGTTATTACTGTTGGTTTGCCACTACAAAATCTCTCCCTATGAGTAAAACCCAACAATTTAGAAAAAGCAGAGTGAAATGCAGAGAGAAAACCAGAAGATCTAAATAGAAAGGCAACACTTTTACAGAGGGATGATAAAACTTTGTAGAGTGACATAATATAGTATATTAGATCATACAGAAGACATTCCATGGAGCAGAGATATATAAATCCTTCTAGCTTGACTTTTAATGTATGCAGAGATTTTGATTCAGGAAGTTACTGGAGCCATGCACTGCTGAATTTGGGTGGTTTGCTGTTTTCCTTTTTTTCATGCTGTTCCCTTAGCATCTGCTATTAGTCACTGTCTTTCACGTTCTTCTCCATTTATGGTTGGGTGTTAGCCTCACCCTAGCAAAATCAAAGAGCCCAAATGTCGCTGAGGAACAATAAATCAAGTAATTGACAGGGTTTGGAGGCTGAAAGATGAACTGGAACAAGCAGAGCAGCCCTGCCTACACCCACTGATCCTTGAAGGTGTCCAAGGAGATGGTGGATGATGCCCAGAAACGTGAGTCCACGACGACTTGCCTGAGATAGAAGATTACAAAATGAAAGGCAGCCCTCAACTTCTGCAGCAAAGGGAAATGCAGCAGATGGGCTAGATGAGCAGCATGGGATCCACCAAGGGTAGCTACATATAGTCCATGAGCTCTCTAGCCTTGGTGCTACCTGCCAGAACCAGCACACGGCAGGGTGTAAGGGGGTCTTCAAGCCTGCATGCAGGGATGGAGATTGTGCAGCAGGTTCTCAGCAAGGTTTCTCCCCACTCTCTCAATGACCAAGGGGGATCCAGTTGTTCTGAGAAGCTTTCAGGTTCTAAAGTGGTTTTGAGGGAAGACTGGCAGCTCAGAATAGGCTGAGAAAAGACCTTTTGATATGAGGGCAAAGAGCTGCTGGTCATATTGGAGCCCTCAGACATGACAGAGGAAAGCCCAAGCTGGAATTGCTCCATGTAGGAACGCCTCCACCCCACAGGAATCTCTGTGGAGCGAGGAAGTAGAAGGTATGAACCTGAATAAAGATGCAGACAAGGCCCTGTTCCCACCCTCCAGTCGGGGGGGACCTCAAAAACCATCCAGATAACCAGTACTAGCTAGATCCTTAGTCTGACTCAGTGCAGACAGCCCTTAGTAATCAAATCTGATTACTGAGCTGCAGAAAGAAGCAAGTTTCGATGAGTAATTTTTATCTTAGAAGACACTAAAAATCCAAGTCCTAGACCAGACTTCACTAGTTTGGCTCTCGTTGAATTGCACTCTCTCACCACTAAGGGTGCAAGAACAAAGGGACAGCTGTGGTCAAGAGGCAGAAGAGAGGCTCTAATTATCTTGTCATCATGGTTGAGGGATAGCTCCCTCTTCTAACAGATCAGTAGGGAACCAAGGCTATTGTTATTATTCCAAAAGAACTGTTTAAAACTATGCAGGATAGAATGAAATTTAAAGATTGCTCAAAACTCATGTTGCTATTAGAGTATTGTATTTTCACTTGCTTATAAAAGTAATGTCAGCTGACTTTGTTAAGAGTTTTGACATATAATCTAATTTGAGGCAAATACTCAACATGGAGCTTATCTGTCATAAAACAGCTCCAAGCGTTTCAAGAAACTTGGATACAGGAAAAATTTAAAAACCTGAGCAAGGTGCACATGCACACACACAGAAACCTCATGGAGCACGGTGGCACCTCTACTTTTAATAGAGGGAATTTGATATGTTTAACAATGTGCAATTTATAGAGTGGGTATTTGCCTTTTACTG
The DNA here is from genome assembly GCF_000737465.1 of Haliaeetus leucocephalus. Lineage (NCBI taxonomy): Eukaryota > Metazoa > Chordata > Aves > Accipitriformes > Accipitridae > Haliaeetus > Haliaeetus leucocephalus. Next base: position 13,886,011 of record NW_010972436.1, on the reverse strand, counting down.
TTTTTGTCCCCCAGAGCTGGCCTAAAATACATCGTCAAGGCCCTGTGGGAATAGGAAACCTGTCCATGGCTGAGATCAACACCACCACATAGCAAGTCTTAGTAGGTTTTTTCAACTTTATCAGCTAAGATTTCTAAAAACTGTAGACATCCCCAATATTGTCAGGGGTCTCCATGCTCCATTTTCCCCAGAGTAAAAGTTTCCAAGTTACAGCACCCAAATGGTTTTATACACTACAGAGACACAGCCCCAACAACTGAGTATCTTTTGTGCATTGACATTATCTGGAAGAGTACTGCCACAGCAGCACTAGAAAAAGTTTGTAAAACTTTTCCTTGGTAAAGTTACAAGTCTATCTTTAACAACATGATTTCAAGGATAAAGTTGGTCTTTTTAAAAATAGATTTTCCCCCACAGTTTTAGCTCTTTGGTTAGGTAAGCACTGAAAATACAGTCCAGAAGCCAGAAAGTTTCTCCTATGCTTTCAACTACTCTGTGCTGACACCTAGGCAACATTGAAAGGAAAATGTGACTAGAATGCAAAGGGCATGAATGAAGTGAGGAAAAGGAAAAAAAGTAGATTGTAACAGATCTGGTGAGCGGGAAGCTGCAGGAAGCTGGCAAGGGAGGATTTGAGCCTACTTGGCAAGGCCAGTGGGAACTGGAGGGAGGGTTAGTGGAAAGCCAAATCATTTGGGTAAAGAGGATGGAAGACAGAAGAGGCGATTGACTAAAAGTTAGGAAGAAAAATGGTAGATAAAGGACTAACAAGCAGTTGGATGAAGAGTGAGAATGGGGACGCTGAGAAGGTGGGAAAATTCTGGGAACAGAAGGAAAGGCACAAGCAGGGACTATCACCAGAGCTGGGAAACTCTGGGATTGCAAGGAAAGGGACACAGAGACACTACCACTGGTGCTGAAAGGCAGCAGGAAGAAGACAGATTCATGTAGCTCTTTTCCAGTTCTCCTGATAGACAGAGGGGAGGTGGGAGCACAATAAGGAACAGATCAAAAAGGGGGGAAAACTTAAAAAAGAAAAAAAAAAAAAAGAGAGGTCCAAGGAAAGAAACAAAGAATGGTAGTTGGGAAAAGGGAAAAGAGAGAGGGAATAGGGTAAGCTTCCATGAAGATACTGGTACAGACTGAACAAAGAGAGTGTAATTGATACAGGCACTCTGAATAATGCAGTTGGGTACCATGAACAAGACTATGACAAACACCCAAAGATGGAGCAGGGGTAGGGGAGATGAAAGCAAGATAGACAGGAGAAATTTTCATGCTCAGAGCTGCATAGAAGCAGAAGCATCCATGCTTTTTAGAAATACTTCTCCAAAGCTTCTACTGGAATGCATACCTTGTAGGCGTTATCTTTCTTCTCTCTTAGCAAACGCTATACAGCTTGCTAGCAAAACATGCCTTCTCCTATTCTAGGGTGGTCAGCATAACTAGTAGCAATAGCCCAAGCAGCATCATTTCTTGTGGAATTTAAAGGTTCGCAACCTGCCGATAAACTATATACAGGCTGACAGAATGAAACTGAAAGTGAAAAGGTATCAGCTGAAGCTGTTAAACTCCACTTCTCCCACCCCACGTGAAAATAAAGTCACATGAAACCATTATTTATGTGGCCCTTCCCACCAAAACTATATTACTATTCAGTATAGAGGATGCGTGTCCACTGGGAAAGAATGAGGATCTATATGCAACTTTAGCATCTTTGGCTCATTTACTGCAGAATTTGCAAGGTTGTGAATGACACAAGGATTGCAGTAAGACAGTCTCTTAGCTGATACAACTGCATGTTGTTCCTTTCTTAGCTACTGAGTCTCTGTTAACACCAAGCAGGCTATTCAAATCAAATTTCTTAGACATTATTAATTATGCTACTTTCTCTGTTTTTCAGATATCCAACTTAATTTGCTTCTAAAGCAAACAGCTACTAAATAATCAGCTGCAGCTACATGGTACCTGTTCTTGGTATTACACAGTATTTCTGTGCTTAAGTCACAAGTTAAGCAGGTTTAAGCATTGAAGTATTTAAGAATGCAAAAAGCCACCCAAAATTGATGGAAAACCTTCCCTTTACAATCCTACCTCAAAGAAGCACTGTGAAGAGAGACAAAAATTGTGAAGTTTTATGGACACCCATTTAGAAATAATTTTTATGTCAGAATAGCATTGAGCATTATACTGTAAGACACAAAGCAACACATGGAACAATAAGGTAGAAAACCGGTGTGACTAGCTTTCCATTAAATATATACCACACATCTGCACTGAAACTGAAGTTCTGTGGAAAAAATGCAAGTGATCAGGAAATTAACTGCAATTAACCATACACATACATGCACACACATTCATCAAAGATTATGTGTATCTGGGTTCAGAGGAGAAAAAGAACAGAGGGGGAAAGTACTGAGATAGAAATTAACTGTAGTTTGCCATTTTTTAACCTCTGAATGCTCACTTAAAGACAAAAAAACCATTTAAGACATAAGAGCAAGTAGATCAAGGACAGGAATTTAGAGGGGCCTCACTTCAAGGGTTCTTTTTTCTTTTTAACAGAATATGGCTCTCAAGTCCTAGAATACAATCTCCAGGTACTCCATTTGCAGCCATGCTTCTTTCAAAGCAAATTACATTTGACAAGATTTGGATATCAACAATTAATTAAACCCGAAGTGGTAAATTATGTTCACAGCCCACTTAAAACATTAAAAGCTTCTTTTGCTGCTAAAGCTTAATAAGTAAAATTACCAGTAAAAAGCCACCGAATTTTAAAAGCAATCCTTTTCTGGTCAGATGCAAGCGTTTGTTTCTCAGTTAGAATATCCACAGATCTGCCAAAGGCTGAGAAGAAACTAATGCTATGCAGGGAATAGGTCATCTCCTCTACCTCTACACTGTGAATAAAGAACGGGCGAGGGTGACACACTTTATATGCATATCAAAGGCATGACTAAGGATGAATCTCCCAGCAAAATATAGTAACCCTTTGTCCAAAATAAACTTCAACACCTGTCAATCATTTCTAAAGAATAAATATAAATTAACAGAATTGCTGACACGTTCTCTCCTTTGCTACATGCATTCTCTTGAACTGTATTGGAAAAGCTTGGTCTTAAAGGTCTGAACTAGGATAAAAAAGAAACCCAGACAAAGACTGGAATCCAACATGTAGTGCATGTTTAGAGTGGGTGTGCTTCATTTGGAACAAAAATTTCCATTCCTGCAGTTGAAGACCAAACAGAGAATATATATTAAAAGAAGTCTTCTCATATAAGAGGTAACAGAAAAGGGAATGTTGAAGAGCAGTATGCCTTGTATTGGTCTTGAAAAAGAATTTACAGCAACTAGATGGAGACTCTGGAGTCTGCAGCACTCTTTGGTTCAGATGAAGAGTTGCTAAAAATCCACTGTTCCCATTTTTAATGTTATGTATAGTATCAAGGGGAAAATTTGATTTGACAGTGAATTAATCTGTTCTTTTGGTTATTTTTACAAGAGAATTAATTCTGTGGTAGCAGCAACTGTATAAAGCAACTATACTGCAGGATTTTTCTTCCTTCTTGCATTACACTTGCCTCCTAGATTGTATTTTTTCCTTTTATTGTTCTTCGCCGTTCTGCACTGGTTTTTGTATCATACTCATTTTAAATTAGATTATGCTGGCTACAGACTTGATGAAACATTGTTGATATTTTCCCTTTATGTAATTGGGTAAATATGATAATCTGATATATAATGAACTATAAAAACCTTTTCAGTGTGCCAGCATCACAACTTTGGTTTAGTTTCATGGTGTGTTATGGTATCCATATCCTTGGAGATGGAGACTAATCACAACTATAGTAATGAGAACCATTTGCCCCAAATAAATGCTTAGAACAGAAATCAAGACTCTAAGAGAAGCCAGGAGTTTTCCTACCAGAATTTCTACCATGTTTCACTCCAATTCCCTCTCTCCAATTCCCTCTCTCCAATTCTCACTTTCTATGCTTATGAAATTTTTCTTAACACTGGCAACAGCTATTCAATTTACGTCAGCTGATTTTGTACTTTTGAAAACGGATTTTACATACTTGATCTCACAGTCAGCTGTTACAATGCAATAATATTTAGTTCCAAAACTCAGAGCAAAAACCAGCTTTGATGAAACAGAAATTTTGCCTGGGTCTAAGTCCAACTGTTTTCCAATTCTGCTTTCTACTTTTGTCTGTATCTATACTTTATTTGCCATTTTGAATTTTCAGATTGTCATTCCACCTCTTTTGAACTGTGATTCTCATACACTTCTTGCTTAAAACAGTGCTTAATTTGTAAGAAGAAAAAAACCCATGGTTTTAACAGTACTACATTTAATATTTATTTTCTTGATGTAGCTGCTACAGCACTTGACTCTTTATTGTGTGAACATCTGTTGAAAAATAAGTTATCATGTTAGTCTCTCTAAAAGGTGAGACAACTACCTGTTCTTTTGATGCGTGTATTTCGAATCACAGATCAGCTACTTCTCCTTTACAGTAGGCCAAATACTCTGCTTCAGTATTAGAGTTTTTAAATACACTGAATTTCATTTGTCCTTTTTGCCTTTCTAGCATGAAGTCTCCCTGCAACTCCATGTCACGTCACCCTTGTTTCTATGACCCTGAATAACTTTACATCATTAGCAGGAGTTACTCTTGTGACTATCCACTCCCTTTTCCTGATCATTTATAACAGCAGTGTATTGAACAGCACAGGTTCCAGAAGCGACACTCACACCAATGCAGAAAACTATTTTATCATCACTCCCTTTTTTTCTGGTACCCTCAATTTTAAATTAATCTCTCTATCCAAAGACCTTCCTTAGCTTACGGCAGACTAGGATTTAAGAACCTTTAACAAGGGTTTTGGTTAACCATGTCAACTACATCCCCCTTGTCTGCCTGCTCTGTGACTCCTTGAAGAAAGCAGGAGTGTGCCTTCAAGCCTGCTGGTCTGGAGCCCTCGGGACCAACAGGAAGATCACATTTTATCTCGGAGTTTGTTATTCATTTTGCTTACTCCCTCCACCTCCAAATGCTTAACAATCTGTTTTAAGGCAGTCTCCTTTTGCAAGGGAGCAGAGCTGGACTGAAGTGAACTTGCCCAACCTCCTACACTGTGAACACAGTTACCTAAAAGCATCACTTTTTTGTTCTGTGACCTTATTTTCTTCAAGTGCCACTTCTAGACATTAATCAGTTTCTAGTATTACAGCAAGCTTCTTCTTTCTGACACTTGACACAGAGGCTTTAATAGTTTTCAGGCACCTTGTAAATTGTTCCTCAAAGTCTTGTTTTGGCCTTCTTTTTGGTGTTTTTAGATTAAGCTACCAGAATCCAACATACTTTCTATTCCTTATGCTGGGCACCATTTCAAATTTATGAAAGAAGGTTATCTTCCTCTTTCTGTAGTTCCATTTATCACACCATCTAATCATACAAGCTCTCTTGATCTTTCACAAAAGTCAACCACTTGCAGGTTACATGGTGATTTCAAGGCTTCAAGAAAAATCACACCACTTGCCGCTGCCCCTTTTCATTTCTTTTTGGAGTTAAGGAATACTCTTACAGACTTCCCAGTTGGGGGGTGTGTGTGTGTGTGTGTGTGTGTCTTCAACACAACTACAAAGGACTTGTTTTGGACAGTTGCAACATCCCTGCAGGAATGAAGTACAATCTGATTGCTGTTAGAACAATTCCTCAAAAGCAGCATTTCCAGTATCTTGACTTGGGTTCAGCACATAGTTTAGGACAAGTCAAAAACAGTTTTCCTTGCAAGCTCCCAAGCAATCTGGTCCATGATATTTCTGCTGTCTGATAAAAGTGTCAAACTGTGTACTGGGATACTGACAACTTCCTGCACAAACTTATCAACCTCTTTAAAAGGAGGACCAAGTGTGTCTGTGGTCTTTCTGGAATCTGACAGTCTTGCGAAGTAATTTAAAAAGCAGCTCCAGATCCTTCAAATCATATTATCTATGAATAAAATTACTGTGAGCAATGATTTTATTGTAATCTTGAGGAGACAACAATGTTCAACTGGGGATGATATTACTGTGTGTATGTGCTTATATTTACATATTAAGCCCAGAGCATGACAGCAGCCTGAATTGAAAGCTCTATCACCCCCCTTCAGGAATCACAGCTTTTATTTTTGCACTTCTGCAGCTCACTTGTGTGCTGCATTCTCCACTGTAAGTACCCACTTAAATATGTAATAATTTTTCCCCACTGTGTACCATGCTCAGTTTGTGAGAACTCAGCAATGTTTACAACCAAATTAAACACTCCTTATGAAAACAAATTGTTTTGGGTTAAGTTTGGGCATTAATAAAATTAATTTATTCTTTTATTTAATAAAAGCATAGAAAATGTATGAATAAGATGACTCAGATGTCTTAAATGCTGCACCTTCTTTCTTAAATCATGTCTCCTATTGAGATATGCAACTAGAATTAGCTTTCATGATAGAAATATCTATGGGAAGGTGCATCTGCATTCAATGTTATTGAGGTCAGTACTGACTGACAGAAGTCACAATGACTGAAACAGTGGTTTTGGAAGTAATAAGCTCCTTATACCAACACCACTTGTATTATCATATACATAACTAAGTGATTTCAAGATCAATACACTGCAGACACGTTTAACCTGAATCCTACATGTGTCAGGCTGCTCTGTCAAAATAAGTATAAGGTTATGTCACCTAGCAGAGATGATATGCAAGTCTCCACATACACATGAAAAAAAATTCCTGAGGGACAGCTGTACAGAACAAAAATTCTTACCATTAGTCATAGTCATAAAACAAGAATTACTTTTATGCATCTCAGTAGTACTCACTGAGATTAAACTGTAACTAAAATAGCTTGCCAGCTTTTCTTAAAAAAAGTTTAAAGAGTAAATGAAAAAAAAATCTATTATCTACTGTAATTGTTACAGGACTTCATTTTCAGACTTTGTTATTCGTATGCATTTAATCATTTCCTTTGGTTTCTTGAAGCCATGACGTAAAATTTGAAGGGACTATTTGCATCCAAAAAACAAAACCAAAAAACTCTCACCAAAATCACAGCAATTTTAAGGCAAATCAACACGAAAATTAAAGCTATTCACAGCCACATCTTGAAGTTTGTTATACACCAAAGGTAATAAATATACAAGTATTTCATATCCATTTTGACAGGATATCCTGAAGCTGAAAAAACTCTGAATTTCATATTTTCAAATACCTGAATCTTCAAGGCTTGAATATGGTACTGAACACTCAAGACAGGTAAATATTTTCAGTAGCTGTATAATGTATAAATATGATGAACTATAACGTATTCATTAAATCCCATAATTCTTATCATAACTACTATTCATCAATCCCATATTAGCAGCAGGAAATGTTTACCATACAGAAAAATCTAATATGATTTCCAAATGAAGAAAAACATTTTCTTGATTAACTAGTAAACAAGTTAGAAGGACATTATTCTATTAGATTTTCAAGTTGCCTTGATACTATACTACCAAGTTGCACTGCTTTTTTCCTCCCACTTCTAAAGAGCCTATTTTCATTTAGGGCATTTCTAAATTTCATATTGATTAAAAGAAAATTCCATTAGACTTACAGCTAAGTCACTAAATAAGGAAGCTGATTCTGCTTGATGATAAACACTGGTAATTTTATCAGCTTCAATAGAAATTATAGATGCTCTCTAGTCATGAAAATTAGAGAGTAGCTTTAGAGACAAAAAAAAGGTTAAAAAAAAGTTTGAAAGTTGACCAAAGTTAATCCATTTTGTTGTATGTCTTTATTTGCTTTTGAAGGATCTTGCCACTAACATAACTTTTTCTTTTTCTATCAGGACAAAGGTGGGTTGGTTTTTTTTTTTTTCATTTTAGACTCATGTTTTAATCTGAGTTTACCATGCATTCTTCAAACATGACATGCAAGAGCTCACCAACTACTGCAGTGAGGAAACAGAAAGGGTGCCAAAGGCTGGTTCATTGGAAATCACTAAGCATTGGGCTGAGGGGCAGGAATGGGAAGGACAGGAGATCCATCTGTGATGGGGAAAAAGTCTCAGTAGCTAGTTAGTAGGGGTAAAGTTGGTGCAGAGCACAGACCAATGGGTGCGCTGTTCTGACACAGCAAAGCAGTATCAGAACAAGAGAGCAGAGAACATTTGGCCAGGTCCAAGGTCTTGCCACAAGTCCTATGCAGAACCATCCTGTGGTCTTTCTGCATAAGTAATTGTAAGATCCCAGCTCTGAGGTTTTGAATATAGGCCATGGGACATTTGATAGGGTACTAGGAACAGGTAAAACTACTTATTATGCAGCCTCCCTCAAAAACCAAACCACAAAAAAACCCAGACCCCAAAAAACTACAAGACTGTACCCGATTCATGCACGCCAAGAGGGTTAGTTAGAGTTTGTAGTTTAGGACAGAAGACTGAAAGCCTGTTGTTAATTTCTGATGGGCTTGAGTACAGAATTTAGCACTATTAAAAAATAGAAATAGACAAGAATATGAACTGAAATTTAGCATACAGGAGTAAACACTACAGGTAGCTTATATTTACTTTGCTGTGTTTCAGGGGTTAAGTAACCAGGAGACAGTGAAGGTGTAGGACAAAAGCTGAGATTTTCTGTTGACAAAAAGTCAGAACTCCTTTTACTCACAAATAGGCAATAAATATGTATTTTGCCTTATAATCATTCCATCTGATTAAGATAGTATGATCATACTCTATTACCTTGCTTTTTTTAATATAAAATATCCTTAATCCTATGCTCATGCAGAGGTTCTTATTCATAGATGTTTCAAACCCTCCTTGAAACTTTCATCTCCAAGTTCAGAGTAACAGGTCAGTTCTTTTTAATTTTTTTTTTTAGTCTTAATTTTGACTTTTTTTATTCTTCCTCCCCATTTACATTTCATTTTCATTTACTAGCCATATAATTGCATACAGTCATATCATCAGAAAATTCATGCAATATATGCCTCAGCTGTATTGTACTGTTCTTTACTATTCATTATAGTGCATGTTTTGATACCTATATCTAATTATTTAAATAGACACACATATTTAGTAATACTTCTCCACCTACTGCCACAAACACCTAGTTTCTTTGATAATGTTTTCTTGAATGCTGTAGGTTCCTATCTACACACCTGGAAGCCATCAATATGCCACAGCTGTGCAAAATTACTTTTCATCTTTAATCTGAAAGCAAGAAGGAAATAAAAACAGTGGGATTAAAATTGAAATTGTTTGTTCTCAGGATTTGCTATGGATTAATTCAACAAAGGAGGAAAAGAATGATTCTTTTTCAGGGGCTGGGGTTTTTCCCTTTCAATTTGCATGGAAGGAATACAGAGATCTTTTGCATTATCAGAAGCAGTAACTGGACATTTTATAAAACCATTTTATGAAGATTTAAAAACAAGTTAACAATAGAAAAATATTTTACAACCAGAGGTTAAGAACAGTTTCATAAAGGGCACAGAAGGGAAGGGAAAGGGTAGGAAATAAAATAAGAGATGCTTTTAAAAAATGCATTTGGCTAAGGAGACCAAAACAACATCTAGATACTACAGTGGCATCTGCATCTTCATAAATGCATAACAGGATTTTTGGCGGGCTAGCATTCTTTATCTATAAAGTATGATAAGTCCCTTCTTCTACCTGACCTTTCTGATTTCCTTTGAATTGTCTTATTTAACTTTCTACAGCCTCTGCACAAATGTATGTATGTGGAGGAATTATGTAGGTCACAAACACACTGATGTGTAACTTCAGTACTTGAGTACCAAAGTACTTGAAGTACTTTGAAATACTAAATTTTTTTTACTTGCCTTCGATAATAAAAATGTAGGACAACACTTAATTAGAATAAAATTTGTTTGTGTTCATATTATACAGTTAGACAATTAAAATATGAGTAGTATGCATATACAAGCTTTTCTCCTAAATTATAGTCATTTATTTAGTATCTGTAACACAAACCAAGCAAGAATTCATAGGAAAAACAGAATATACAAAGTATTTTAAAGCAAACGGTGTCTACAAAGTTCTACATGCAGAACCCAAAACTGCAATATTTATGAGTTTTATAGAAATTTAGAGAAAGCATACAGACATCACCTGTGACTGTCCAGTTAAAACATGGTAATAGAATGTCTGCATACCACATCCATCAGGTGCATTTACAGTAGGTATTGGCCTCAATAGCTTAGCTCTTGAAACTGTATTATATAAACAATGTCATGCGCATTTCCAGGAGGCTAAACTCTTAAAAGAAAAAAGGTTTTTTACCTTTAATATTTTAATATTAAAGCTCAGCCAGGGCCTGATCAGCTTGAATGCTTTTCCAATGTGACTATTACAGGTTGCTTAATTATCTAGGATAAACAACATCTGCTTAAAGAATTGTCTTACTTGTACTTAATAAATACCACTGCTGCTTAGGTTTATAATTCCCAGTTCTTAAGCATTTCACACTGCTCACATACTCAAAACTGTAAAATGGTCCCATCACTGAAGTTCTCAAAGTAATAATCAGCATAAAAGATCCAGACTACTAGTTTAAAGTAACAGATGAGACAAGCATTTACTTTTAAACCACATACTACTTTCAGGAAGAGAACAAACAAATCTTAAAAAAAAGAAAAAAAGAATTTGTTCAGCATGCAATTAAAAGGACCAACATGAGAAAGAAACCTTCTCAAGGGTGACATCAGAGTCCCAGAAAGCAGTGCCCCAGTACAGATACAAGCACATACAATGGCAAAGTTCACTATATCTTTGCATAGGCTGAGGAAAGACTTGCATAAATATTTCCATACAATTCTCTAAGTAGGTCAAGACAGTACAGTTACATACAATTACTCTTTGAAACAGCTTGAAGCTTCCTGAAGAATTAGAATTGAATTTTTTAAGCACCTTAAAACAATGAACACAACTTGCACCCAAACCAAATTAAAAAAATGTAAATCTGAAAGCTACAAAATGTTTAAGATACTTACAAGTACACTGTTGACTAACAAATTCCCCAAAGCCACACAAGCAGCAGAACTTATCCTTCAGTCTAAGATCAGCACATGAACAACTCTACAGCTCTGAATCTGATCAAAACAAGTAAGTTATCTCTCCTCCTGCCCTGTAGCCTGTACTTTGCTAATGACTTATTCTAAAGATAAATGGAAAGAGTATAGCATTTGAAGGTTAAAAATACTGTTTACCAAAAAAACCCTCCACCTGAGAACTGATATAGGAGATATTCCTTCAATGCTTTTAGGGATGAAGCTTTCATCCTTGCAGAGATGGCTTAAGCATCTAGTAGTACAAATTTTAAATTTGTCTTTAAAAAACAGTTTTCTAACATCTGCCCAAACCCCCAAAAAGCATAATCACTGCAGGTAAGTGAATGAGCAAAAATGAAGGGATACGAGGTTTGTCTGTGAGTGTGTGTTGGGGTGGGGGAACTGGGGAAGAGGCGAGCACAAGTGATGTTATTTTAACGTCAATCCAGAGAATACTATGTCAAACTTGAATCAGACAAAAAGTTCTAAACATCAGTAAAAAGAAGAACAACAGTCTTCCATTAAAGTGGATGAAGTAAAGAACCAGTGTCATACTTCAGAAGTTCTTAGGTTGCAAGGGACATTGTTTGGTGTTTATTCCAGTTTCAATTATTCTTCCCAAACTCTGCGTAAGGGGTTATTGCCTGGATTGAGTTTGTTGCTGTCAATTAACACTTGTAAGAAAATGGATTATGAAGCTGTAAAGGCCTTTATCTGTGGAGTAAAATAAAAACAAACTAGGATTTTCTCACAGATAAAAAGATTTAAAACACTAGATACCACAACAAGTAACAGGGGGTGGGGGATGAGCAGTAATGAACTTGTTCTGAGTAAAGGATGGAATCTTGTCATAGAATCCTTCTGTTATTTGAAAATGAAGATGCTCATCATACAAAGTTAAGACTGGCAAAGCACTACATCTCCATTTAAATTACATCCCAAACTGTTATTCCTTCATGCAAGTTTATCCCTCAGTAAGTTTCTTATCTTGGGGAGTACAGCGAACATATCTATACAACTCCAGGAGAAACTCCGCTTCACAATCACCAACAGCTTAGCTTTGCACTGAATGCCAATGCCATCGGCTTCTTAAAACACCTACTTACTGCTGAAACTTAGTCAGTAGATATGTAGGACATCCTAAAATGACAAGTTTTCTGAGTTTTATTTTATGTACTCAAGCTTAGACACATCTTTTATTAAAAAAAGGTAGCAAAAGACTTTTTCTTTTTAAATGGGTGTGTGTGTGATTAAATAAACAAACAAATCCATGTAGTGCAACCTGTATCAGTACAAATGGCAATTCATATATTCTGTATCTCCTAACACACCCCACAAGAAACATGCTTTCAGTAGTCATCTTCCTGAAAGACTGATGGCAGGGAGACTTCCAAAAAATGGGATTCTGCCTGTACCTGTTCATTCAAACACTGCTAAAAGCCTCTCTGCTTTTTTGTTTTATAAAATACCAGGTGAGATTATATTGAGTTATGATATTTATGTCTAAAAATCATAAGAGCATTAACACTTCAGCTAAATAGCATACAATTGATAAATTTTGGAACTTTGCTAAGATTTCTCATTATAAAATTGTTTTCAGTTTGTAATATCAAAATACTAAGCATAAAAATTCAAGATTCGTACTTTGTTGGGTTTTTAGTATAGACTTTTCAGTTTACTTTGGTTCTTACAGGCACAGAGATAGACAACAGATGTGGGGAAAAGTCTGCAAGTAGTGTGTCTTGTTTTCAACTTATGCCAACAAGATGCCCACAGACATGGAGAGCTGCTAACTGATATATTAAACCCACACACAGAGTACACACAAAATTCCTTCACAAGGAAGTTGCATCCAGAAAGAGAGGGCAGAAAGCTAATGCTTTACAGCTCCTTTTCGGACAGCTGTGTATTATGAATTATTATTTAGGGAAAACTGATATTCCCTTACAAGACATTACAGATGAAGTGACCAAAAGGGAGAAAAAAGCAGCAATTAAAGAAATATTTACATTGACAGTTTGGAGCAGAAAGACCTCCCCTGACTGACAAATTTATGATCTCCGAGAAGCCAATGCAGGCAAAACCAGAGCTGTCTTAATCAGAAAATCAGGAAACAAACTGATTTACACTGGTTGCTCACAGTCCTGTCACATCCTGTGTCCCATCCTGTCCATCCCTCCTCCCCAAAATCTTCTAGCTTAATTGACACATGCAGCCTTCTGGCAATTCTGTTTATTACATTAGTACATGAGCTTTATAACTTTTAAATCTTCTCATGTTCAGTAGTATCATTCTATCCATGCATTCGCCTATTTTGTTTTCTCTCCAACAGAGGATAAGCCCATCTCCCAAACCCTAAATCCATGAAAGATACATAAGAAGTTTCTTTAAGCAACAGTTTCATTTGAAGTTTTCTTACAAATACATTAGCCTTTATAAAAGCATATCAATACATACACATATACACATACGTATATATATTGGTGTATGTATTTTTAAATCAGCAAGCATATGAGGCTCTTGTTTAGGTTGCAAGTTACTCTGTGAGGAAGGGTCAAATGACTTGTTGCACAGACTTTGCACTATGATCCAAAACTGTAGACTTAATAGGATGCTCATATGGGGTTTTTTACCTATTCAGTAGAAAACAAGGAGACAAGAGAAAATATGTGAGCCCATCATTCAAAAATTACACATGTTCTCCAAAACAGAACCTGTGATGAAGCAGGTATGTTGCTCCTCCACACATGTTTATGCAATAACTATTTCTGGCTACACAGTCAGAATCCACTGAATGTATAAAGTTCTTAAGGAAAGCTGCATGGCTTAATGGCAGTAAGATAAGAGAAGGTCCATCCTTATAGACTAGGGCATTGCTGCCACTGACACACTGTCCCTACCCCAGAAACATTTATTTGGAGTTGGAAGATGTAGCTAGAACACCACAAATAGGAGGAAAAAGGAGGAAGAGAGTTCAGGACCTGTATCATCTAACAACAATACTGGTCTTTTTTCTGATGATTCTCCCTAGCCAAATCATCCAGAATTTTTATCTGAAATTATCCTGGTTCCAAGCCTTTTATAAACCCATAAAATTACCAATTAAGGATGCTGAGGGGGAAAGGAAAGCCCTCAACAACAATGCTAATATGAAAAACACTCATGAAATTATGGTTTTAAATGTAGCCTGTTTGGTTTACTGTTTGGCTTAAAGTGTTCAATATGCAATATGAAGAGCCATCAGGATCACAAAACATGGAAGTTATCTTTCTGACCCACTTCTGTGTAATTTTGCATTACATAATGGCACAAGAGCAACAAAAGGAGTCAAGCCCTCTCTTTGACAAGGACTCTGGCTCATTTCATACTTGTTAGCAGGCTCAGTAAATATCTGAAGCAGGGCTGGAAAGCTATGCTAACAGTCTGACATTCTTCCCCACCTTTTTGTCCCTCCCAAACAGAGGAGATTGGCAGGGTTTATTGTTGGTCTGCACAGTAGAGTAATAGGAATTAATGCCATCACTGCACTGGACTTGGAACAACTTTATTTCAACACACTTTTTAACATCAGTATGACAACAGCGTTGCAAAGTCTCTTTACTTAGCATACAAAACTTTAGCCTAATATTCTCATTTATTACCGTCAGTTATTGTCAACTATGAACCATTAAAGCCACAGAGATACAATATAAACTTTTGCCTCTCTATTAACAGTGAATTAGAACATACTTTACTTTCTACAAGATTATGCATTTTAAATATTTCTACATGCCAAACACGAATGCAATAACTGCATCCAAGCCTGTTCCACAGGAAGAATGAATGGTTTGCTACAAGTGTTCACAAGTTCAATTCAAAATACATGGGTTTTAAAAACTCACTATATTGGTGGCAGTCTGAATTTGAGATCACCTAGAGTAGCATGTTCAAGCTGTACAGTTGATCCATTCCCAGATGATGACAACCAATTATAAACAAATAAAATTCCACAGGCAGAAATGCATCAGTCTTCTCCTCCGGCAGTCCTGCAGCAATGGGCAGATTACAAAGCAAAAGCTACGAGCCAGGCTGTGCAGGGCAGAAAGCATGATGCAGCAGTTTCCATTAGCACCAACGCTTGCACACATCTTGCAAGAGTAGAGCCTCTTTAAATAGTTTGCAAGGACATTCTGTAACTTGCTCAGCAACTGAGATATGTCCAGCTTCCTTTCCTCCTCCTTCCTACTGCTGTTCTACATGCCAACGCAGAAGGTGCAAGCAAAAAAATGGAACCTAGTACAGGGATGGTAGTTTGCACTGAGAAATACAGTTCATAGTCTGAAAGGATTTTCTGAAATCCCACACAGTACTAAACTGACAGTGAATACACATAGTGCAGATTTACATCACTAATTCAGAGCACTAATCAGCTATAGTCTTCAACTGTGTTCCATAAGGAGGGAGGAAGTTTGTGGAAGTCAAAGAGAGCAATGTTTTAATTTGGCCCAGCAGCTTTACATTTTACACACTATGCGTTTGTACTAGTAATAAGCTGAAGACAAAAACCACTCAACATTTAAACCTACATTAGACTTACATTAGATTAACTGTTTGTGCCCCTTAAAAGGAAGCATGGGAAGTTACATACAAGTAGGAAAAGTACCATTTCTGTAGTCTTCTTTCAATCTCTTCTTCGTTCTTAACCAAATACCTTTTTTTTTTTTTAAACTGTTTAATTGTAAGCACTTTTTCTTCTTTAAACTTACCTTTTAAATGCTCTTCTAAAAATCTGTTTTGTTTAGTGCAGCTACTAATTAGTAACTAGACAATATCTGGAAATGTTACAAGTGAGTAGTAACTTAGTTGAAAGAAGCACAAACGTATGGATGAGGAAAGATTACAATAGAGACAGCTGAAGATTAAAGAGGGAGAATGGCTTAAAATTTGTAAGAACAAAAAACCCCCACCAAAACCAAACCCCATGAATCTTACCCACAGGATTACCTTCACAAGGTATGGGACTGCAAACTATTATACTAATCCAAAATGCTTGTAAAGCTTAAGTATCTATTTCATGCTGTGCTTTATCACCCATTGATCTGCTTCATTGAAAATAAAACATGTAAAATTTAAGATTTAGTCAAACTGCAACTGTTTATGTTTTTCTGTTACTGTGGGAACTAGTCATGCTTTTCCACAAAGTTTTGAATAACTTCAACTTGTTCTCCATTCAAGTAAGAGAAGTGCAACAGCACTTGCTTGTGTACAGCAAGTGCAAGTGCTCAGGGAGGATACCGAAATGTCTGTTCTGCAACTGCTTCAAGTTTTTCCCTAAAATATAAACACTTCCTGGAGCTCACGATACATTCTTCAGGAACTGGATTTGCAACTGTTATCCGAGATGAATATGTAGTTCTACAGTTCTCTCTGCAAGGACAACTGCCTTTTTAAGAGAGAAAATTCCTACAGCGGGCTACAGGAGACACCCTCTTCTGATCATGATGCTCTTAACTTTAAATGACTGCAAAAAGACACTTAAAAGTACCATTTTTCAAGAGGATAAATGGAAAAAGCTAAATAGTTAGAGATACCAGTGTAGGTTACCTAAACCAAGAAGATGCCCAGGTAGATGATGAAAGGCAAAAAGCATTACATACATAAGTCTGTAATAGAACATTTCCTCCTGCTGCCCCCAACCCTCCAAATATGAACAGCCTCCCAAATAGACTGTATATTTAGCTTTATTCAACAAATTTAGGAATTTATACACCAAATGCCAATAAATAACATCACTTGAAGATCAAAATCCCATTCTGAATTGATTAGATATTGGAAGGATCATCTTTTATCCTGTTAATTCCCAACTTCTCCATGAACAATACAACTTAGTTGAATACATAGGTGGGCATACCAGGTTAAGCACTAATGCCCATGCCTACTGACAAAAGGTATCACAGACAGTGTTTGACAAATATTAACTGATACGAGGAGATTTTTACAAAGAATCCAGCATGAGTTTTATGGAAACACTCTCCCTTTCCAACTGAGAAAAAAAAAAAAGCCCCCAAAACACCACCACAAAACTAACATTAATTTTAAGATCAATATTTTTCAACTTCGGAGAGAGAAAAATAGAATACTGCAGTTTAAAAAAAGAAAACAAAAAGGTCAAATATCAGTCTGAATTTCAGTATCTAAATTTAAGTATTAACCTTCATTCTACCCTCTCATTCCCGCATCTCATCTAAATTAGGAGACACAGATCATCACTATTTAAAATGGAGCTACCATGTCCAAAACCAGTTAATTATTTCAGACTGCAAAACACATGCTCTTCTGGGCTACCTAAATACCATAAGGACTCTTATTGGCATTTATACACAATCCTATCAGTTACCAGACATCTCAGTTGAGCATGCAGGATAGTGCAGTTACAGATCAAGGCCATCTCCACACATAACCACAGCAGTGGTTCAAAACCATTACACTCCTACACCTCATATTTGAAACTTCTCTTACTTTCAGTGTGGTATAAATACACACCACTCTGCCAACAAGGGTCTAGGGTCGTTATAAACAAAACATTTTCAGCAAAAGGCGCTGTTATTAATGCCCTTGGACCACTGGATGGATGAGCCAGGCTAATGGGAGGCAGCATTAGTCTTGCTGGGAGGCTTTTTCCTCAACAGAATCCCTGCAACAGAATGACAGTCTTGTCAATATTGCTTAAAGTCAGACCCTTCCTCTATTCAAACTTTCCTTAAGGAACATCACAAGATATAGAGGAATGCTATTTTAACTTTAATAGGGGGCCTATCTTCCCAGAACACAAAGATGCTCTAATATATTAGGACACAGACTAGTGTAATTAGTTCAGCAACCTCCTGGCCCTCTAAGAATAGGGGACATGCCTAACTTCTCCTGTTTCCCAGCTCCACTCCCATCCTAGATGGGTAATCACTTACATACTCTTTCTGCCTCTTCAGTTAAAAAGACGACCCCCTATACTGTAGAAACTACTACTTTGGCTGCTTTTCACCTGGGAGTTCAAAAGCAGGCTCCCAAGCGCAACTGCAACTTCAGTGAACAGAAAACCAGCTGGTAGAAAAACCATGAATTAGTTTCAAACCTTCCTTGAGGACTGCTAGTGTTAACTTAATGCATGAGCTGGAGTCTTAAGGACAAGCAGAAACTGGTAGACACGAAGGCCTGGGGAATCTCCACAGGCATGGGTGCTAGCAGTACGTCAAGTGAGCACAGTTCTGCTGTGAGACTACACAGCCTGCTGCAGAAGCAGTTTTCTTTCATGTACTGAAGTGCCTTAGGATGGTACTTGAAAGCTTGACAAACACAAACTATTACAGCTTGAAGAACTTGGATAAGCTGAGTATGTCTTTTAACTTTCTGAACAACTACACTGCCTAGCTTTCAATGACTTTTATGTGTACCAAAAGCTTTATAGCTGACAGACTTGATAGTACAAGTATCTAAAGTTATTCATTATTATTATTATTATTATTTCAATAATTTGTCTGTTTGGGTATGCTTTCATCATTATTTATCATCCTGCACTGAGTGAGAAGAGGTTATTAATACAAACAGACACAAAAAATGTTCATACATTTCTGCATGTGCCTATTTTCATATTGCTCAAGCCAGAGCATTTCTGGTTGTGGTCTTGCTATGAAGGTCTAGATTTAAAATCTTGACAGGTATGATTTAGATATATTAATACCACGAAATCCTTAATTATACTGACAAAAGCTGCCTTTCAGATTTACGTTGTTCAGAAAATAATGTAAAATGTACTACCATAAATTATTATTTTGCTAATATAACTGAATTTAATTTAGAAGCATCTGCAGTTATTAATAACACCACTTCTAGTTATGCCCCCAGTGTACAGTTGTTCTCCATCAAGAGTATTATTCTGAGTTACACAGTACTTCACAAAACATTCAGTATCTGCAAAACATTCAGTATCTGCAAAACATTCAGCTCAGTATTTACTCAAACCATGAACATAAGTTGTTTTGACTTCTCTTCTGAAACTGCACTGATGGAGTTAGTTGATGTGTGTTCTGATAACTTGTGTCCTTGTTATATCAGGCATCTCTAGAGTGTCACAGCTGGATTTAATACTAGTAAAAACTATCAAATTCTTGTTTTGTGTTTCATTTGGTAAATAACCTGGTTCAAGTTCTTTAACCTTCATTTTTTAGGTAAACAAAATAAACTAACAGTCTTGGCAAAAAGCTTAAAATAATTATAATCAATTTTCAAAATGGCTCTGCTTGAGGGATTGCTCTGAATGGCTCCAGTCCATCACCACCCTTAAATAAACAGCAGAGTTTAATTTCCCCATCACTTTATGGCAGCTTGAGTTGAACTTAACAGTACATTTACTGTATGCATTTTCTCTACAGCCTGGGAAGATTTTGTCTTGCATATGACTCCTTGAGTAGATTGAAGTTACAACATGTCCTACAACTTTTCTCTGAATTTACCACAAGGATATCCATACACTGAGGAGGAGTCAGGGTAGCCTAGAAAACACACTTCATCAAAACCAAGTTTTAACTTCTGATCCTATACTTACCCAAAAGGAACCTGAATCGAAGTCAGAAATGAAAAAAGGCATCAGGAGCTAAATACTGCTAAGAAGTTTCTAACAATTTCAGAGACTCTTGATAGAAAGTCATTTGGCCCTTACTACTTCTTAATATGGCAATCATAACATTTGTTATTATGATAACCCATGGAACAAGTAGTATAGCCAAAGCAGCAAGCAATTTATGAGGATACTAATCAAAATTCAGGTCAATCTAAGGAGACTAACAGTAAGTGAAACACCTTTGAAAAAAGCCTTAGAAAAGCTCTCCATCTAATTCTGGGGAAAGTCTTTAAGTTTGGCCTTAAATAGACACATAGAACCTACTCTACAGCAAGAAGCTAGTGACTATCTGCTTACCAACAAAACAAGTGATTCCACGTTAACCTACAATTATATAAAAATGGCAGTCAAAAGGAACAAGTAATATCCTAAACATTAGACAGGTATGTTCTTGATAAGTACAGAAAGCAGATTATTATTATTATTATTGTACAGAATTTTCCATAGTAACCTAATGCCTAACAGTCATCTGCTTGTAAGGGGTTGGATGTTGCTAACAATACCCAGGGGCTGCAAATTCCTAAATGGCTTTAAGTTATAGAGTTATATCCAAAGGCACAGTAAGTGGGAGATGCTCTACATAAAGCGTTGATCAAATTATTAAAAAACAAAAAACCCAAACAAAACCCCAAACCCCCAAACCCCCAAACAAACAAAGAAACCCCCAAACCAAACACACACTCTTCATTCACCATCAAGGAACCTTAAAGCCAGTGTCTACCCCTATCCTGGAAAATTATTCATGCAGAAGAGGAAGACTGATTACCAGAGCTAGATAGCATCAAAAACTGAACGTAACTACTCCATTTGAATCTGGTGACAGCACATGAGTCAAAGACACTAGGAAAAAATGAAGATGAGATTTATTTTTCCTCCATAGGGTGGATGGATTCTTCCTCACTGCTGTTCTTTCAGGGTAGCAAGGAAGAGCAAGTGTATAATTTGTGAGGAAACAGTGAATGTTTATTACGAGAAGGACACACACCAAACCTCCAAATCCTTCAAACTAGACAGTTCCAGCAAGGTTAAAAGCAGTCACCTGTTTCACTTTGTCAGCAAGTTCTTTACCCACACTAGCACACTAGCAGAGAAAGAAGAAAAAAAAAAAAAGAGTGGAAAAATGACTAACAGAAACAGTAGTGAGATTCAGTGTGGAAATATTGAAGTGGTTAGCTAGAAAAAGCCAAGCTTCCTTACAGCTCACTAAGTTAGGCTCAACTTCTACACCTTGTGAAATTTCCTGAAGCGTGTAATATGAGACAGGCATTCATTTCTTCGACCAAGTAGATGAAGATTATTAAAGATAGGTTGGTTACGATTACTTTAAAAGAATGCTCATCCTTCAATACCACACTTATCCTTCAATACCCTGAGGCAGGATTATGTAAGAAAAGAAAAACCCCTACTTTAAGTCCTCATCATCATTTGACCATGCATTACAGTTGATGCTTTCACAAAACTTTGGCCGTGGTATGCTTCATCCTTTAACTTATCAGTTTTCATTGTTCAGTATTAGGTAAGCCATGAATTACCCTTTTTCAACATCAAAAACATAACTATCTTATTCCTTTAAACTTGATAACAAAGGTAACTTAATTGAGGATTTTCTGAGACATGGCCATTTCCTTCATATATCCTTGCTCAAGATG
Organism: Haliaeetus leucocephalus; assembly: GCF_000737465.1. Classification (NCBI taxonomy): domain Eukaryota; kingdom Metazoa; phylum Chordata; class Aves; order Accipitriformes; family Accipitridae; genus Haliaeetus; species Haliaeetus leucocephalus. The sequence continues at coordinate 13,864,603 of NW_010972436.1, read as the reverse complement.
CAAAGGCTGCTCTGCCTAACACATTTGAAAGAGACACTGTAAACTTAAACTCAGGTTTAAGTAAGCCACTGTAAATGTAAACTCAGGTGTAAATGGCTGTCTAGCTGAACTGAGATAGGCTTCTCACCAAAGCAGAGGCTAACAAGCAACAGAAGTGTTATTCTCCATCCTCAGGAGCACCAATGACCTCACCAACTTGAATGATTACAGGTAGCTCAGAGAAGCACAGATTAACGCAATACCATCCCTTCCTAAACACACACACACAAATATTCACATACAATCTCACCACTTGTAGGCCCATACATTAAGACAGATAACATAAACCCCCCTCAGGCTACAATTACTTAGTCCCAGAGGCAACTGATGGACACAGATGTGAGGAACACCACCAAGTACTCCAGGAAAAAAATATTAAGTCTCATTTTAGTCTGCCATAGAAGACCAAGTTCTTTAGTGCACCTGGAACCAACTTTTCTAAACAGGCTGAAAGCTTGTCCTGGTTTCAGCTGGGATGTAGTTAACTGTCTTCCTAGTAGCTGGTGCAGTGCTATGTTTTGAGTTCAGTATGTGAAGAATGTTGATAACGCTGATGCTTTCAGTTGTTGCTCAGTAGTGTTTAGACTACAGTCAAGGATTTTTCAGCTTCTCATGCCCAGCCAGGGCACCTGACCCAAACTGGCCAACGGGGTATTCCATACCATGGGATCTCCCATCCAGTATAGGAACTGGGGGGACTGGGGGTGGGGATCGCCGCTCGGGGCCTGGCTGGGTGTCGGTCGGTGGGTGGTGAGCAATTGCCCTGCGCATCATTTGTACATTTCAATCCTTTTATTACTACTGTTGTCATTTTATTAGTGTTATCATTATCATTATTAGTTTCTTCTTTTCTGTTCTATTAAACCGTTCTTATCTCAACCCAGGAGTTTTACTTCTTTTCCTGATTTTCTCCCCCATCCCACTGGATGGGGGGGGAGTGAGTGAGCGGCTGCGTGGTGCTTAGTTGCTGGCTGGGGTTAAACCACGACAAAGCTGCTTTAACAATTATTCAAGAGCTGTGCATTCTACAGATCTTCCATCTTGTGCAATGAAAGTAATAAACAGAATGTGTATTTCAATTATTTACTGAAGACACCTGTCTAATCCAAAGTCTCAGTTAAACCATACCGCACAAGCAGTTTGCCTGATTGTTTAAAATGTTTTACATCTTCCACAGTTATACAGAAGTTCTGGACAGATGGGAGCAATGCACCTGTGCCCCTTTAATTCTGCAGCAAAGCCCATTCAACATACATATACACACTGCACAAGGAATTCCCATTCTCAAAACACATTAGTGTATCTGCACAATTTGTGTGCATGTTACCTCATGTTGTACAGAAAAGAGATGAAAGACAAAACTCTGTTCTAGTTTTCTAAATTCAATCCTAAAACTTACAGATCCAGAACCCCAAGTTCAATATTGAAGTGAAGAGAAAAATGACTACCAGGTTAAATTCTGTAGTTGGTGCATGAAGAGATGTCTAGATAAAACACCATGTATCCTATATTGAAATATAGACCTTGCAGTTAAATACAGATGAGTTTTTAGATTCAGAAGAAAACATTATCAGCTTTCTTCTGCTGAGAAACAGAAAATTAAGTAGAAACAAAAACAAACAAGAAAACTTAACCCCAATTGTCTGAAGATGCTGGCCTCTGTCCACCAGACAGAATTTCCTAAGCTAAATTTCTTCCTCCAATGAGTTCGTTTAGACAAATTCTGTGAGATGAAGATGTAGTTAACATACAAAAAGACAAAAGTTTAATTGTTTCCGGATTCTCTATTCATGACCTCCTGTGAAACTTTAAACAAGGCCATTTCTTCAGGAAATGGTGCAACAACTCAACATGTGCAAAAGTGGTTCTGGACACATCCCTTCCCCTTCAGAGGCAAGGTGTGAGTAGTCAATGATCCCACTAAACGTTTCTAACAGAAAATGGATATGGCAGTGACAGACAAAAACACCTAGCAAATAGCCTCACAAATCTCATTTTTACATAAAGTTAGAAAAACTCTGGGACTTTACTCCCCCCCCCCCCTTTTTTTTTTCTCTACCGTAGTCAGAGAACATTCTCCACTTCTTGTAAGTCTGTGTCACAGTTTCTAGATCTTCAGTGATAAAAACATGTACTAAAGACTGTAAATTAAAGGAACAAGTCTCAACTTCCTCCAGGTGTGATGCTATCTTAAGTTTACCTTTTAAGCTTGAGGATATTAATCTTCAGAGTTTAAAACACAGTGAGGGCAGGGAGAAAACGCACTTCTAGAGTTTCCTACTGTTCTCTTGGGGTAACCCAAATAACAGGCTGATGTCTAACACAAATTACATCCCTGTAATGATATTCAGTCTCGTAAATAGTTTCCTCTAGCACCCCTTGCTCCCAAATTCTTAGATGCTTTGCATGGTTTTGTTCATAGAGATATAAAAAGGACATTACTCCCCAGCATACATGAAGAAGCATGCTCTTCTGGAGTCTGGACGTCTAGGTTTCTAGATCTTGTGTGCTTTAAGACACAAGATGAGGCCTTGCACTATTCCCTAGGAGAGAACAAAGGCTTCAACATGAAGTCTATCACAAGCTGAACAGAAGGATGACAATAGCGAAGAGTCACAAGGGGTACAAATATTCCATATACTTAATTTTCCCATCATGATTTGTTTTGCTATACAAGGATCCTCAGTGCAACGGAAAACACAAAAGTCCTTTGTGCAGAGGGCAAGTGTAGCTGAAATAGTGCCAAAAAGACTGACATGCTTTTTGCTCCATCTGCCTGCTAAAGACCACACGAGCAATCAGCCAGCTGTCTCTACTGTCGATCTCTAATATACAGAAGTTCCTAAAAGACACACAGAAGTCCCAAACCTCCTACCCACACGCAAAACCACAGCAAAGAAAACGTAACACTGTTCTCCAGGACAGACTGGAAGACAGAGGAATCAACAGGAAGATTGCAAGGAACTCCAAGCAACTTTTTTTTTTTTTTTTTTTTTTTTAAAAAGGGGGAGGGGGACCCTTACATCATGCTACAGCAGCAAGTAACTGTCACAGCAGTAACTCAGTGTTTGACTAGTAGTGGTAGTACTCTTACAATCAAGGAGATTCAGGATAACTCTAGCATGACATTAAGAAAACAATATATGCAAGCCACTGTTTTAAAAAGCAGTTCTCATGGGCTTTTGGTAAAAGCTGCCAGTTAATCAGCAAACCCTAAAACAAACAAAAATAATACTGGCGGTAGGGAGCAGGGGGCGATGCCCACAACAAAAACGCTACTATCACCTTTTCCTTTTGCAACACGACAGGGCATTAAATAGGATAAAGCCTAAACAGACATAAATGTAAAGGAAATGTTACAAATGTATTTAGGCCCACCTCTATAAAACCATATTAGTCCACACTGTTTTCACCTGCAGAAGTGAAAGATATACTTAGCCACTGGAGAGCTCTTAAATCTGAAGATGCATTTTTTGGTGCTCTACTCCAACTATTTTTTTTTTTACTTACCTTTTCAGACTTGAGAAGCACAAACTGTGACCCCTCAGCATTTACTTAATGCTACTATTACACTTTGATCTCAAACTTATATACTTGGCTTTAAAATGAATATTATCCCCCCCAAAAACTTCAGATAGTGATATGTCATGGTATCATGATTTGTGTGGGGTTTTTTTTGTTGTTGTTTTGGATTTTTTGGGGGGGTGGGGGGGTGGGAGGGCGTTTTGTTTTGGTTTTAGTAAGACAGAAGAGTGATCCAGGGTGCTGAATGTTAATGAAGCTGGAATTATGTCTCAAGACTTGGGAAAAAAAAATAGCTTTACTTTTTCCAAACTTACATTCAGTTCCTTACATTTAAAAAAGAACACCAAGATATAACCCAGTCTGTTTTCTTCATCCCCTCAGGTTCCTTATTTTTTAGCTGTACTGGATTCAGACTCTTTCTTTGCCATCCAGTCACTGGAAATCAGATTTCTTCTTGGCAGTATGTGCCACAATTGCATGTTCCAACACACAAGGTGGCACAAACTTGCCTACTATACTAGTGATTAGAACTAACTCTCCAATATTTAATATGGACAGATAGCTCGAGAAAGCCTCACAAGAAGCTCTGTTTTAAATTTTATGTTCTAAACAGACACTGAGATAGGGGAAAGAAGACTTAAGACATCCTTGATGTTGATATTAGAAGTAATTTTCAGGCATTCATTAGGCAAAGGATTGCCCAAAAAGAAAAAATGACATTTTTACATAAAGAAACTGAACGTATCCATTTTGATACTGCTCCTGAAATGTTATGCACGACTTGTAGAACTGATCAGTATAAGAAATAAGAAGCCAACATACAAGTTAACAAAACCAAACAAACAACACAACAAACCACCAAAACAAACAAACAAACAAACTAGAACCCCATCAACTGTGATTTCAAGTTTGGTAGTAATACTTCTTTTACTTTTTGCTACAAATTAAATTTCTTTATCCCACCAAATGTGATGAAAATCTCTCAGCTAAAGAACAGCATTCCCCAACTAGCAGCATGCTTTAAAGTACTTTATACTTTTTTCCTCCTTCTCTTTTCTAAGTTCTCTGATTAACAGCATGTTGTTGGGTTTGGTTTTCTTTTGGGGGGGGGGAGGGCACACTCAGTTAGAATCCACCTACCAAATAATTTAGAATTTCATAAAAATATTCAGAAGACTTAACATCCATAGGAGAGTTAGTCAACAGTTAAAGAGGTAATTTCTAATCAGGTGATTAAATCAGTCAAGTGCAACTTTTTCAGATTCACGACTTTGGAACAAGTACGGGTAACTAAACCTTTTTCATAGAAATCATGTTATTAACGCAGAAGTATGGGAAGTCTATATAATATTGAGTTGTTTACAGTTTAAGCCTTCTGACTTTAGAATGTGAATGAGAACTTTATTTGGACATGAATTACGAAGCAGCACTGTATATGCTTCTGCCCCAAAAGTTAGAATCATAGAATAGTTTGGGTTGGAAGGGACCTTTAAAGGTCAAACTTCCATACGTGCTGCTATCGCCATCCCTCCCACAGTAGGACATAATAAAGTATTTTATTGTGACTGGCTGCAGCTAAGAAAAAAGGATGAATAAAATAAGGGAGAAAAGTAGAGGGTGCTGGTTTCATACTTCTGATGCAGAGGAAATTATTTTAAGTGGACTTAAGTCTAACTGAAGGAGTTTGGTTCTTGCTGAAGGGTTTTTTTGTTCAAAGTCAAAACTCACAAGTTGCTTCCAGTAAGCATGGTGTGTTAATTAGTTTTAAACAGGTCATAAAAGAGTCATAGTTCACATACAAAGCAATTTAACCATTCACTAAAATCCTATTCAATAGGCAATGAAGCTTAACAAACTGCTTCTTCCACAGGTCTAGCAAAGACAAGTTCCAAACACTCCTGAAGTGCAAATGTATGCATTGACCTTTGTTAGCAAAACACATCCAACATGGAACTTGCAGCCAAACTGATTTCCCCGCTTTGACCGCTCCCCCAGCAAATGGAGCATTAAAAATCACTGTCAGAAAACTTAAGTGTATTTTTCCACAAGTTGCCCAACCATAAAATGTATTTTCAGGAGGAGGAGGAAGCCATCATTAACAGTTAACATCTACAAAAAGTTACTGCAAATCTATGTGTATTAAGCCAGTCTCAAATCCATAAAAGTCATGTAACATCTCCCTCCCCCAAAAGAGAGGAAGCAAACCGATGGAAGATGAAAGGATGGGAGTACAGAAGACACACAGGGAGACTCCCTTGAACATAATAGCCAGTTCTAAGATTTTTGAATTATACAAATCCAGCAGCTGAGTATAAGTGTTAGTTGTGTTAAATTTGTCTGCTTGCTGAAAATCTCATATTAATATTTTATTCTGTTGCATAATGCTTCCTTCACACAAAGCTAAGTTCCAGAATCTTATGCCTTACAGAGCTTACAATCCCCCTGCACAACCTTCCCCCACATTTCATATTAAATTAAGATGTAACCAGTGCACTTCATCCCACAGGACAGAGTCTGCCATGTCTCCTTTCATGCCTGCTTCCCTGTGCCCCCCTCTCGCTGCACCCCACCTCCATAGAACAGGTGGCAGCAGCCCTGAAACACAACCCAAGGCCACTCCTGGCTGAATCTACCCCAAACACTGGAAAATATTCCTCTTTTTCTTCTTCACCCACAGTATGATGCAGGAGATAAGCAGCTGAGGAGAAGGCCGACTGTGGATGGTAGGGGATAAACGTACAATAAAACAATAGTTACACAGAAACATCTTCAGCACAGACAAGTGCAAGGGAGATGATTGTAAAATGCACACAATAAATGTTTTTGAGAACATGGCTCCTTCTTCCAGTGCTTTTCTGGTCACACCCTTATAAAGTCATTCCCTTCACTGTTCTTTGACTAGCACGATGGCAAACAAGGCTGTCAGAGGAACACTGAGACTTCATTCTATAAAGCCTACAGCCTCTCAAGACAGCGTTTGTTGACAGTTACATACATACTTTCCTTTAGGGTTTTTATGTTGCCATAATGCCTGAGTTCATTTCTTCAATGCATCACGAAGGCAGGAGGTCTTTACAAAAGACTTAAGAGAATGAAACTGCTTGGCTTGAGTTTGTCTTACTATTAGCTGAAAACAAATGACAGTACTCAAATATTAAACTGTGAGGTTTACTAGGGAAAAATACAAAAACAAGTTGGGCCAAGAGGCAGAAAATATCTTATTCTAACACTTTCAATTCTCGTTCAGGGTCGCTCTTCCACATTCAGGCTTTATAGTGCATGTTCAAACACGTTATGAGTCCCTCTATTTTTATGTGAGTCTTTTCATTCTGCTATCAGCTACTATTCCCTCAGAAAAAACACCACACCAACCACCTGTACTTAAAGTATGATTTCTGATCATTCTTCCTGTTTTTCTTAAGCTCCTTTAAAAAACAAAAACAAAACCCAAAAAACACTTAGAACTGATTTTTTCCCCTTGAAAAAGGCACAGCCTTAAGTCACGTAAGCTTTCCTGCAACTAGGCTGGTTCCCAGAAGCCTGAAGCTTCAGGCCTGGAACATCTCAACTCCATAAACTCCCTTATATTAGCTACGTCTGCCAGCTGCTCTTCTCTTTTCATATATAAAATAATCTTTAAGCAGCATATGGCCTTGACGATGCGTGTATGTTCTGGCAGGTTCAGGCTAAAAGGGTTACAGGCCATTTGTCAAGCTGTATCACATTTCCTCCACGCCCTTCCTCTCGTGAGTAACCCAACGCCGCTCACAGCTACAGCTTGATGCAGAAGTGCGGCCACGACCGAGCGAAGGCTATTATCTGAGCCTAGCAAAACATGCTGGTGCACATACAGTGAATCATGGCTATTAAAATAAAGGGCATGACACAGCAGAAGTTAAATTGATGAGAAATTAACAGTTAATCAGGCTTGAGGAGAAAAGCCTGGTTCTCCAAAAAAAAAAATAAAAAAAAATCACAGTTTTATTGGGGTACAGCCCTCATTTCTTGTGCTCAGCCAGTTGGTCAGGCAAATGCTGGAGCTGCCATACACCAGCAGAAAAGGGAGGTCGCGCTGCGCCATCCTTCAGACTCATGGGCAAGGAAGCCTGTGCTCTGTGCGCTGAAGAACCCTGTTCCACTCTGTGCAGCATGAGATTTGCAATTGAAAGGCTTTTCCAACATACTACAACCAGCCAAGTGATGACCCGCACAGTCTGCTTAGGAAAAGGACAGCTCTAGTAACATTTACTGGCTTATCTTAGTATCTCCAAACATGTTGCAGGGCAATCAGAGTTTTGTCAATATAAACTCCTATGTGATTTAGGGAACTTTTACTGCCATAGCTGTATCAGTCACAAGTCACACTGCCACACCTCTTACCAACACCACTGAAACCACTGTAACCAGGATGAGTTTTCAGTACACTACTATCTTGGCTTTGGTGTCCTACTTTCTCTGAAGTACAGCAGTGCTTTGGGATGAGGTATCAACGGATGGCTGGAACGTCAACTTCATTTCCCCCATCCACACCCTCACAGACGAGTTTTCTCTACATCACAATTAAATCCATCTACTGAGCCACTTTTTCCCTTCTGAAGAGTAATCAAGTGAGCTAATTGCATATAACAGCAGAGATCTCTTATTCAAAACAAACGCAATAAATCTTCACATTAACAGAACAGGTATGCCAGTTGTGAGAGATCACACCAAAAGCTTTACCAAGAGAATCATTCTGTTTCACACAGGTCAGTGAACAGGTACTTTACAATAAATACTTCAGTATCAGGATAAGGAATTTTTCCACCTCTAGGCCAGACACCTTTGGAGAAAAAACAATAAATTATTTCTTAGTATAAGGAAACTCTGTGGATGCTTCGATACTGGGGAAAAGGCCAATAAGGTTCAGGACTTGAAATGTACAGGTATTGCAACACTACAGGAATGAGGAAATCCATCTTGTTTACTTAGTGCCTCTGAATTTGATCATTCCTAGATGTCCTATAGGAACACTGACAATCCAAGTTCATCATAATGATTAGGTACTACACAGTGCAAGAATATGCTGTATAAATCTGCTTAGACATCTACATGGATAAATATGAAATAACTGGTTTCATAAAGCAGCTTGTGAAGAGGTGGCTGTGTTTCAAAGCTTTTTGTCCAAATATAGTAGTGGCCTAATGCTTGCGAAACAGCAAAAACCCCTTGTTTTGAAAACCTTCAGAACCCACACCTATTTGACACCATAGAGCATACAGCAATATACATGTTGAACAATAAGAAATGCCAGCATGCAGCAACAGATTCTGGATTTACAACCTCTTCTACCAGCTCTGTCTTTATTTCTTATTCCAAGTGACTACATAACACTTCTTGGACAACAAGAATGTATCACAGTGTCTACTTCCCTGATCTTGCTGAAAGTTAGTTCTGAGATGCCCTAAAAGAGGAGATTCCTCTCCTGACACAAGACCAAGCAGTTATCTGTAAAAAAATACTCTTGCCTTGGGACATGCTACTCTTGGAATTGCTTATCCTATTTCTAAGGGAAAAGTTTGAGCTTAAGTAACAGAAGCAAATTACAGAACTTGGCTTCCAAAGATATTTCTGTGCAGAAAGTTTGTCATGAATTAAGTATGTCATTAAAAGCATTTAGAGGACAATAAAAGAACCACAGGAATGCCTACTCAAGATAAGGCTAAGTATCATTCCTACACCTCAAGAAGTTAAGAGTTCAACACCTAAAGCATAACTTCACTTCCCTGCAGTCCTCTCTCTCCCTGCTCCACTAACATTCATAAAAGTGGAGTAAGTTGGGGGAAGAGCAGAAAACATCTAAGAGGCCGCCCATGTCGAGATCAGTATTGTCTGGAAAATACAGTCCTTTGGTGCCTTTTATGTATGCTGAAGAGGCACCCATACAAATACTACAGAAGTGCCAAAATATAACCAGATCAGCTTCTCAGGACTGCAATTAGCACTGCAGTAGTCCTCTCTACTGAGACTCTTGATGGCATAGCGTCATAGAAGACAATTACTGATTTTGCCTGTCTCACTCCAGGGGTAGACTGGAAGGAAGGGACAGAGGCAGCACAACATGTTTATATAGTGCAATAACATAGGAGTATCACAACATTTCAAGGAGTTTGGTCATTTTAAACATAATTTATTAGCAAGCTGCACTACAATCCCCCAAAAGCTGCTAACTCAACAAGGTAACAGCTTTCAGGTTTGGATCACTGAAAGTACAGCAGCAAAGTTATGCTCTCCAGTTCAAAACACAAATTGAGCTCTTCATTTACAGCTCACCTCCATGGATAACAGTGGAAGCCTTTAATAGTGACTCTTGCCATACCTAATATATTTTGTTGGCTGTGCAATTTATTAATATAACAATAGCATGTGGCTACCTGGAATCAGAAATAGCAAAACTATTACCAGTGACATTTATTTCTAAACGTGAATACCTAAATTTTGAAACCCTGAATTACTGAATGGAGTCTGAACAGCTTCTTACCACCAGCTAAATGCCACACATTTTGCCTGGAAATAAGCTGCAAAACAAACTGTCAGACATCTTTGCATTAGTTTGCTTCATGGTTTGTGTCCTCTATCCCAACCACACCTTAAATTTTTTTTTTGAGCTCAAAGCTATAGAAATACTCTTTATGGGACTTTGCCCAAACTCCTACCCATGGTAAGCTTAGGGCAAAAACTGCATTTGTTCCACTCTTCTTATACTCTTTTTACACAGGGGTCTGGATCTGTGGTAGTGCTAATAGTTTTAGGATAAGAAATTTTCATCTGAATAGAACTCTTTCCTCCTTTTCCCTCTCCCTTAACATTCATTAACTTTCCAAACCAAGCCTGACAGTTGCCTGCTTTCTACACTAAAAAACTGTTACAGATCAGGGTATCAAAAACATTGCTAAGCTTTCAAAAGAAATTCCTTATCGGGCCTTTTCAGAAGATACTCCTCAGGAAATGCTTCAAACCTACCCAAAAACTGTTTGACTCCTTTGAAGCTGCTTCACTTGACTAAACAGCTCTACTAAAGTAAGTGCAGACCATACAGGTTTTAAATGGTCCCTTATCATGTAATTGCTGCTTTGGTGGTTCAAAATAGCCACTGGAAAATAGGGACCAGCTGTCCAGACTCCAGTAGACACCACAGCAGGGGTCTTTCTTTACCAAAAATTGTTTGACATACCTCAAAGGAAATCACTGACAGATATGATAGTGTCATTAGCAATTAATTCAGTCACAGGATAAGCGATTCCTATCAGTTACCAAGACTGTTGTTATTTAATTTTTTATCTTGATTCTACGGCAGCAGGAACTTGCTGCTGTTAATTGGCAGCAAGGAAACTACTAAAATACCAAAGACATAAGCAACAGGGTTGCTTTTTACTTTTAAAACAACATACATTTTCCTGACCTGTTTAAAGTCATGAGAAGGTACTTAACTAGTGCAAAGAAACTCACATTACAAAAACCAGTTATTTAATACAGGTTTCCCTGTCCCTAGCCCTTCACACACAAATACAATACACTTCTACATGGTTATTACAGTACTGTTCCAGGCCATTACTGACCTTACCAAAAATGTTACAAGTTTAACTCCTGAGCACTATCTTAAAACAAAACCAAGACTGAATTTCATATTTGTGTATTTGGCATATTCTTCACATTTAGCAATTTATACAGATCTTCTACACTTGCATAGCTGGCAGAAGCTTTTTCCTACTTCAGAAGAAATTAGGTTTAGACCACTGCTAGAGCTAAACAACTCAGGTTGGGGGAGGAGGGAAGACTGGGGAGAAGAAGAAAGAAAGGGAAAAAACCCCACACAGTTCCAGAACAAGTAAGGTCCACTTGGGCCCCAAACCCAAAAAGCATCCACCTTTCATTATCTTTGCAATATAAACAGAAAACAGTGAAAGAGAATAGCAAGAATGCAGGAATTGGGATAAAAAAAAAAAAAACAAGAAAAAAAAGACATAAGGAACTATTTACTTAACTCAAGAGAACATTTGGGATGAAATGGATGCAACCTGGTCTAAACTTAACTTGAGTTCTTCTAGCACAGATCATGGATTCCCCCCCCCCATACCTGATCAACATGTCAATGCTGGAGTGAGACCAACAGAGACTGCTGGCATTGATTCAGTTCAATTACTGTTACACACTACACCAGAACAATCATATCCTCCAAAAGAAGCAATAAGTCTAACCGATTTACAAAAATGAAAACATTTTCCTGTCATGTATGTCCCCACACTTGGGACAGAACAAATACATTAAAATCCAGAACTTGAAGATATTTTTGGTTTATACTGTTGAAAGCACAAATTTTTAGCTGAGACAGTAAAAGAACACTCTCCCAAAAGAAAACAAAACAACAACAACAAAAAAGTAAAGTAGGATACACTTCCTACAAAGATTCCAACTTAAACAAGATGCAGTCGCGGAAAGCCTATAGCGCATATTGTGTGTGCTAGACTAGACTGTAAGTAAATCTTTTCTTTTCAGGAGTTTATCAAGTTAGGAAAGAACCAGATTTCCTGAACCAAAGTAATGATAACTCTGTTGCTTGCAGGAAAGTACTTTGTAGAGGTGCAACCAAGGACTGAGATTGTAACTCTTCACTGACTTCTGCAAAGAGCTACACTCTACACTGAACAGAATTGCACTGTGTGTGGATATTCCTCATCAGGTAACTCTTCCTCCCCCAAAACTCTGTTCTGTTTCATTTACAGGAGGATGCTATTAAGTCAAGTTATGAAATATTACTTGTTCATATCCAGTAAAACAGACATTGGTTGATCCATGGGGAGTAATCTCATACAGTATTACTGTCACCAAGTAGAGTCTCCCAGACAACTCCTGCACAATACAGAAAGCAGACAGGCTCCTGGAGCTGGCAGCATTTCAAAGCTGATCCTGGCCAACACCAGTGCCATTTGCAGCTGTGCAGTTAAGGGTCAGGTTGGGCTGTGCTTCCAGAAGGCCAGACACCTGGCACCAGGCACCTGGCACAGGGTACATAACCAAAGAGCACGCATATTCAGCGGAAAACCAGCTCAGAGAAAAAGCAAACATGTTGGATCTGCTGGACTGCAAGTTACATGCACTATATACTAGCTACCAACTGCATTAGCAAGAGCCTATAGAAGAGTGCCTTCAAGAGAGGAATGGGAAAAAGATTATGATTTCACATCATCATCACTTTGCAAAATAGTCAGCAACTACAGAGTTGCAGGGATGCTGGCTACCAGCATAGTTCCTTTCTCCTTGCTGATCCATTTGAAGCACACCAACGGCTCTTCTTCCCTTCTGGAAGATGCAATATCTAATTGATATTTTTGGTGGGAAGGGCATGGTGGTAGTGTTTGCTTTAAAATCAGAAGTACTATATCTGCACAGTGGTATAAAAAGTGAAATTGCAGCCTTTCTTGGTAACGGCAGAGGTTTAAGGTGCACTGGCACATAAGCAAGGATCAAACAATCCCCTTCATCAGTTATTCCACTCAATAAACAGCAAAAAAGATCTGCAGTATTAGCAATGCATGCTTTCTTCTTCCATCCCAGTCAACAGCATGTCATGTTTAAAGCTGGCTTTAAAAAATACTCAGACATCTTGCAGGGGGGAGGATAAAATCTTGTAACAGTGGGATGTTAACAGTACAGTCACTCCTTGCCGAGTTTTTAGCAGCCAACAGCAACTAATACATTGTACAGTGGGACTATCCATTTTTCTTCCCAATACAACAATCTTGTTGAAAGAGATCTGGGATACCAGGTGTAGACCAAGAGCACCTCCAGCTTATGGTGGGCAGTCCACTGCACATGTGACCAAGAAAGTGAATCTGGCAGCATCCAGCCCCCAGAGAAAGTATGGCCAGGTGCATTATTCAAAAACTCAGAGGTCTGATATTTGAACAGGTAAGTAATGCAAAAAATCTACAGTTCCACCTGAGTAGAAGTTTTACTTGCTGTTCTCCTGATATAACCCCAAGAATCCAGACATCTTCCTACAACCCTTTAGACATCACACACAACTCAATAGTGGAAGTGGTGTAAGAATCAGCTATTAATTCACTTCCCAATTTGCCTGTTGGGGCAAATAACAACCCCTAACATCTCCCAGATTTCCCCAGTACTATCTATGGAAAGCCATCACAAATACCAATGCTACTTATCAACTCTTTCACAGCAGTGTACTTTTGCCATGGGAGAGGGATGCAGAATATTCATTTTAAGCAAAGACATAGCGTAGAACATAGACAGTCAAGTTATGATCTAAAAGAATATCTAAGAAAAAGGCTGCATATATTCTCCAACCTTAGACATGCGTTGCATGCATGTTATCTTAACTAAACTGCATCTGAGTAAGTTTTTCTTAACTTTAGCAACCAGTATTTGAAAAAGTTTCTCAGAACACAAATACTGGAAATTTTGTATCTAGACTGTAATTCATTCACAAATGCGTAAAGAATTGTGTTTCCCCCCACCCCTGGTTAAAAAACAGATACCAGCATGATGATCTAGTCTGATATCTTGAGTAGCACAGGTCACAGAAGTTTCACCCACCAACTCAAGAAGTCCAGAGTTTCTGGTTAATCTGGAACCTACTATTTAGAAAGGCTTTTTAAGTCCATCTAAGAAATTCACTTACAGACATCACAAGCCAACTTTTGGTAAATTCCCCAATTTTAACTGTCTTTTGAGGTCTGGCACATAGAAGCAGAAGCTATGCTTAAAGTAACTACTGAGAAGCAATATATATCTACCTTTGCTTGCTAGAACTACCCAACGTAGCTTTCACATCTTCCTTCTTTTGAGCTATGAGACTTACCACAACACTTCCTACCCTTCTTTCGGGTAAACTCAAACTATGCTTCTTTATTCTCAGCACTAATAGTTCTACTGCAATTTTTAGGTAAGTTTTGTTGTTGGTGGTGGTTTGGGTTTTTTTTGTTTGGTTGGTTTTGTTTGTATTATGAACACAGACACAATCATTCCTGTATATCATATTATGCTGGCAACCATTCTGAAGAGCTGGCACAAGAAGCAGGCATGATATTCTAGCTCTGGTCTTCACTAGTGACACGTACAACTGCAGCACCACTTCCTTAGCATTTTCCTGCAAACAAGGAGCCATTTCTGAGAGTCCTGGCAGCTCACAATCAGGTAGCCACCATGAACCTCAATGTCTTTCAGGACTACCCTAAAGCATGCACACATTAACAGCAGTTAGCAACTACAGTCTGAAGAACTTTTTTTCTGTAATTACACTCCAGCTGAAGTTAGCTATTCAAGACTGAAATCCCCAAAAGGTCAATAAGAAAAGTTAGCAAGTGAAGGTTCCTTCTGCGTAGATAATCTTACTTACTTACTGCTAGATATTGGACAAATTATTTCCTGGTCACCAGTTTCTTTTTATTACATTTTGTAAGTTTAGTTGTCAAACACGTGGATTTGAATTCTTCAAAAGGATATTTGGAACAGCTAAAAATATATTTACAAAAAAAAAAAGGCATTTCCTAAAGACAACTTAAAATTTACACTAACAAAAAAGGATCAGAAGACAATATTGCATAGACCATTCTCACTCAAACATCACATTTCCAGACTATTGAAAGAATGTGGTGACTTTTAATAGATCTTCTTGTATAATGTTAAGAGATTCTGATTTCTGCAGAAATAGATTAATATAATGCTTAATCCATGAAATTAAACTTGTTCTTTTCAGTGGCAATTTGGAAAAATTAATGTAAAACTTCTAGTATAGTTGTGCAGATAGACTTAGCTCCTCTGTAATTTCAAATCACCTGACACTTCTCAAGTAAAAGCCACCACACAAGAAACAGATACAAATTGCTGTTTCATAGTAGACAGATACTACTCTGATACAGTTATGGGAAGGAATAGAAGGAAATGCAAAGATACTTGTCAGGCTGCATGCATTTGTATCTGCTGAACAAGACACTGAAAAAACCCCAGCATGAAGCTTGAGAGAAGGGAGTTACAGTCCCCTCCTAGTCTTCTCCTGAGAAATCTACACCTGAAGGGATGGTTCAAACAATTCCATCACTCAATCTCAGAATCTGAGATTTTACAAGAGACCGGCACAAGGTGAATTCCTACAAGATATGCACTGTGTGTTTCACCAGTCCACTAACTTATTACAATGGTGCAAACCTACTCCTGTTCTCCTTCATCTCCATCAATAAAGTCAAAAAGACTAAAAAAAAACCACTGTACAGTATGAACATTAAAAAAATGGAGGAGTTTCAGCTAGAGCTTTGCACAATGTGGAAGACTTAACTAAAGCCATCTATTTGTTTAAGCACCATTATTCAGGTTTTTGTCTGTGTCCCCCTCCCCAGTCACTTCACTAATTAAGTACAGAATGTATCCTGTGGTTAGTGAGCACTCTCAATATTGAGGACATAGCAAAATCCAAGCTGTCTGCATATCCAGAGAGACACTCTCTGGCTACAAAGAAACCTTTGAAAAGAAAGTATTAATATAATAGGAAGAAAGAACAAGGGAGTAAGAAAAGACACTTTTGTGTCTAAGTCGCTCAGTTACACAATTGACTGTTCCTTGATCTAAAACAACTAGCGATTACTCTAATCACATTGAACTCGAGGCCATTGCACTGAAAAATTCACTGCTATTAAAAAACCCACCATAATCTTAGTTCTTCATAGTGACATCTCACTCTTCAAAGCAGCTTTTCCCATTACCACACCTCCTCGATCCAATGCTCCACACATCAGTTTCCCTTTTGTACTGTATTGATGATCACAAGCACTATTTAAGTAATCAACAGAAATTAACATTTTAAGTTAAAAGCTACTTGTGACCAACTCTGATAGCACATGCAACTGAATAAAACAGAACAATTTCATTGCTGTTTCCTAACAAGACTCCAAGATAGCATACTGATTGCAAGAAGCTCATTTGTTCCCCGTTACGAGATAGCAGAAACCTCACTTGAGTCAGATGGGTCCAGCTACAGCTCAACACCAAGATGTTCTGAAGGGAGCTGCATGGGGCAGGGGGAAGGCAGGATACCCGCTTCCCAGCTGAACTGAAATACCAGTCTATGAGTCCCAGAGAACTGAAATATACTTAAGATCAGACTATTAGAGAAAGCATTGAGACAGGTATCATCTTCAAGATGTAGCTTTTAGCACTCAGGAATTTCAACCATGATTATCATCTTCAAAAGAAAGTAACACAGGAGAGAACTCACAAGGGGAGTTTTAATAACAAAAAGAACATCAAACAGTTTTTCAGCTGTTAGAGATAAGAACAGCATTAGGGGGGAGAGACAGCTCACAAATGACAAAACCTAGATTTAGGATTTTATACATCAACTAGCTGCCTAAGTTCCTACTATAATCAATGGTACCTGAAGAACTATTCTGCTCATCCTAAAGCAGACACCTATTTTCAGTCAGCTGAACAGCTCTTCAGGTCCACTGACTAGGTCTCTGCAGACTATAATGGGAGCACAGGCAATGAGCTCACACCCTGGCATCTAAATTTAGGTGCTCTAGTCTGTGAGCCAACCCTACAGTTTATACAGCCAAAGTACATAGGCATGCTGATAAGCCAAACATACACATGCTGTAAGCAACTGCTGGGAGAATGGTCCTTTAAAAAAACCTTTTCCAAACAAGGACTTTCATGAGAAAATGCAAGTCAGTATAATAAGAAAGCCTGCTAATAGAGCACAAGTTGAATTCCCGAACTATGTTCCACACAAGTTTCAGTCTGCATGAAAAGCAAATGGTTTCTAGATATACATAAGGAGGGAGAGATTCTGCCCCACAAAAGCTGTCTTCAAAAATAGCAACACATCTGAATGATTTCCAGCACACAACTGGTCAAGGAAAATATCCCTCATTCATGAACTGTGTGAGCAGGGAAGGGCTGACAAGGATTTCTCTTTTTAATAAGTAAGCATTATAGTTGTGCCACATTTTTCACCAGCTGCTATATATAGGTATGGAGTGCTGGACTTACAAACCAGAAAACCAAATAAATAAAGGCTGAGTGAAAGAAAATAATCTATTCTTTAAAAAAAGAAAAAACCCTACACCACAGAAGCCAGGAGAATTTAAGTTAGGGCATGCTCAGACACTACAGTATGACAGCAAAGTACCACTTCCGTGAATTGCTGTAAATTGACCACTTGTTCTTAATCTGTCCTAGTTATGAGATAAAATAAATACAGAGGATAATCTCAGCATCCTACGCCTTCCAAAGATCCACTTTTTGACAGAGCCAAGGACCACATCAATTGCTTGCTTGTAGAATAATGCTGGGACCACATGTTTTAACAATTATGCAGGCTAATATCCTCCTCTCTCTCAGTCCCTCAGTATCACAGAGTCACAGAAAAGCACACACGAGCAAAAGCACAGGCTACGTTCTTGACCCTTGAGATGCCAACAGTTGACCTACTGAGGTGTTCATCTGCATCCAGCTTTCTTGGTGACCAGGATTCTCCAGGGTAGAGGATCACTGACACATCTCACTACAACTCATTAGCTCTTTCTCCTTTGCGTTGCCTGCCAGCTTGACCAGGAATGATCTTCAGTCAGGGACCAGGATGTAAAAGCAGATTCAAGCAGCAGTTACAGGGAGATTTGAATTAAATATTGCTGTAAATAACATGGCATTGATTCTGCATTATTCTGTCTTATTGAAGTCTACAAAAGCTGTCATTTCCACACTTTTACTAAGAATTCATCATGACCACCAGAGCTAATGCTTTCCCTAAACCTTTGCTTAACAGAATTTTATTTCCTTCATCTAATACTTTGTCAAGTCATTCCCAGCAGCAACCTTTCTGTTATTTTGCCTGAGCACATAAATTCATAATTATTTTGATTGCCCTGTATTCCCTCTTAGCTACTGGGACAGGATTGGCTCCAAGGAAAAAAAACAATCCAACCAACAAATAAAAATGCCAGAAAACAATTCCACAATACAAGCAGTGCAGAGCTCTCAGCTCCTTTAAGTCTTTAGTAGTTGCTACTTAAATAGGATCAAAGTCAGTTTTAAATGAACAGGTGAGGTAATTTCTACTTTTCTTCTTGGAATGAAGTATTCTACAACATAACCAAATGATAACATTAAGCTAAAGCTCAAAGAATAACAAAAACCTTGGGGCTGTCAGTAGCCAGACATGCTAGGGGGCTCAACTCCACTGTCCCCAGACAGAGGGAAACCTGGGGCCAAACCCACTTCTTTTACATTTTAAGATGAGGCCATTCACATGTTCAACACATTCTTTAAGAGCTCAAAACTGTAGCAGGGCATAGTGGCTTACTGCAAATCTAGATTTCAGGACAGTTTGAAGGAATGCTTTACACCAGTGAGCTTGAGGCCCCAGAAGGCAGTCTTTCCAGACTAGCAAGAAGATTCTGCAGCGTGGCAAGTTGCAGGGGCAGATGAGCTGAAGGACCCCCACATGGCAGGCTTCTGGTCAGCTACTCCGCCAGGAACTGTGGCTTTGCATGTACTTCCGTCTGGGCCTTTATGGTCTAAACTATTCCAAATTAGACAGCCTTTAAGGCACATTAGAGTTCATTTATTCCCCCAGGCACTTGTACTAAGAAATGTAAAATCAGACATGTTAAGTTTACATTCCTGAACTGTCAACTGCTGGTATTATTGAAGTATATAGCTGCCTCTTTATATAAACCGTATTTATGATTGACTGTGAAATTAGATCAGCAGCACACAGCTATATCGTTTTGCTGTTTCCATGATGGATTTTTAGCATTGTTCTAAAAACAAGAGCGCTGTTACCTCCATAACATTCATATCACTTAAAAGAAATGCTGCTTAATAGCAGGTTGGACTGGCTGTTCCCTGCTCTGCCGCTAATTTACTCCCTTGCTTCATCTGTCTATTGCATGTCTTCCCACCTGAAGCTGGCAGAAGGAGAACAGTTATTTTGACCTTCTTGGAAGACCCTAGGAGCAAGTAGGGATGTACTACTTTGCAACTAGGTACAAAACAGCAGGTCTGTTTCCTTTGGCATTGCTCCTCTGGTTCAGCCTTTTTATTTCACAGCTGGTAGAGCTGCTTCTCCAAATCCCACCTTCACACCACTAGAAGTTAAAAAATCCCAAGAGAACACAGCAGATTTGGCAACCAATCTAGCCATGGAAGCATTAGTTACTAGAAAACCTCCCTTAACATCTCAAGACTGAAACAGACTTGAAAAGGAGAACATAAAGAAAAGAGAAACTCTTACACAGCATGTAGTTTCATAGCCTGACAGAAGAGGAGGGAGGCAGAAATAAGAGAAGAAAAGCTGCCATTATATAACAGTGTAAGTGGCATTTTAAGACAGGGAGGTTTGATTTACCAATTAAAAAAACTTGATATTGCAAAAGTGAACATTTGACTGTTGCCTTTTAGTTCTGATTAATACAAGCAAAGGATTTTCTGGTATTATTTACAAGTACCCAAGATTAGTAGATGAGAGCTCATAAACAGCTCTGAAAAACATGTATCAGTTTCACTCAACTACGGTGGAATTGTTCAGAGTTTTCCTATACTGTGAAACAGTAAACATTGTGGCATATATTTGTAGGTCGGTATTCTAGATATAACTTACTAGTTTACAGCCTGCAAGAGTAAGGGAGTTTTAAGATGCAAGTTCTTGCTGTCGTTAATGTTATACAATTAAACTAAGCATGCAACAAATACACTACAGTCAGATATGTAGCCTTCTGGATGCAGGTTGGTGACACTCAGGTATGCAAGTGCAACATGCAAAGAAGTAGAGTGTGGCAGGTTGCAATGGGAAGGGGGAGGGTGAACAATCAGGGGGGAGCCCACACAAAAAAGCACACCGTGCTGCTCAGCCTGTCTGAGATTCAGAACAAAATTATCTTAGCAGTGTTCAACAAAGGCACTAAACTTATTACTTAAAGCAGCAAGAGATGATGATGACAGTAGGTTCCCCAGAATTACACTTCTACAGCAGTTATTGGTAGTACTAAGCAGACTGAAGGCTGAAAATGTCTCTCTCCAACACACACAAAACTTGAAAGGATGCAGCTAACAAGGAATGAAAGCCATTACTGAAACCCTATCAGGCCACTTCCTAACCCCAAATACCTCTTCTGCCAGTGGCTACTGCCTCCATAGTACAGACAGCTAACGCAGGCATAGATCCAGGCCTCCACTACTTCGTTTTAAAATTACTCTGATAGGCTGGAGCCTGTTAGCTCCAGCTCATGTGCCAGGCTGTGACCTGTGAGGCAGAGGACTTCTTCTGTTGCTTCTGTGATGGTAGCAGGAGGCTGCTCTAGGTGTTCATGTCCATCAGAGGAGTGGAGCAGCTGCTCCTTTTCAGCCACCCCAGCTCACCTGGGTTGGGCAAGAGAAGCAGAGCCCCACTCTCCCCAGAGCACTTGTTCTCCTCTCTTCCAAGGTGGACTGAAATAACTCAATTCTCCTTTAAAAAAAACAAACCCAAATACCATCCAACTCATCAGCAAGTCTTTGTGTGAAAGTGTTTTAAATCTGAAAATTGGGTGCTGAGTGAAGCATATTTGTTTTCAAGCAGAATGCACAGGTTTTTAAGCACTTATCCACTAAGCTATTAAAAGAGAAAGTAAACAGTGAAACGCGTGGAAGTAGCTGAAGGGAACTGCAGATTTAACACAAAGAACATCAAGTTTCAAATTTTAGTTTAAAAAAGAAAAAAGCATGCTCATGCTTTCAGAATGACTCTTATTAGGTTTAGTTAAAAAAAGCTAGTTATTTCCTAGTTTGGAAGCCCTTAATAACCAACAAACTCCCCTCTTTACTTCAAAATAAACTTTGAAAAGTTTGATTAAAAAGTAAACAGAAAAAAAACAAACAAGTGCACACGTAAGGTGGAAAATGCTGGCCGAAGTGTCAGATTAGGAAGTGCTCACCCCACTAGGTGCAGGGGATTCAGAGAGACATGTTAAGCCGTTTCGGGCAATGCCTCAGAAGGCGCAGGGTAAATCTACACAAGCTGAAAACCCGCAAGTCAGAGAGAAATTTCCCACAAGCCTCGTGTGAAAGACTGCCTCCTTATACTCAAGTCTTTGAATAGTGCTTTTCTTCTGAAACAAAGTGCATGAGGTACAGCGAACAAACTGTAAAGGTAACTAGGCCTTTTGTCATATAGTTCCTCCACCCACTCGTACTTTACCACACAATAGCTCGTTTACAGATTCAGACCACTCCAGCTCGACACAGAAACAATCCTGTATTGTGAAGTGAATCTACCACAGGAGTAAAATCTAAAAATACTTCGAAAAGTCTATAACGATCATTTAGTAGAACTCTACGGTTCTTCCCTTAGAGACAAAGGCTTTCCCAATTTGAATGGGTAATAACAGACTTAGTCACTCCTTACTTGAGTATGACTAATAGCCTGCAAAAGCAAAAAATACATATGTACCGTACAGTATATGAAGCTGTTCATCTCTTAAAATAAAAAGATGATTTGCACTGAAGCAAAAGTAGTTGTAGTATAAAAATCCATGTTATTTCCCCTCCCATCTCCACTGGGGGAGAACAAAGCACTATGTAACACAGACCCATCTCTGCATGTGCTACCCAAGACAAGCTATACGTGTTTGTTTACATCGGCAGATAGGTGCAGCAGCTACAAAATAGTGACGGGTAGAACAAATAGCAGATCACACAGACCAACCAGCAGTCTGCCTAGTCAGCCGTACATTAACACAAGTAAATCATGGGAGACCAGTTAGGTTGCTGGGAAAGTCTGGAAGAAAAGACAGATAGCCTACCTATACTCTACTTGCACTTTCACCTCATAGAGAATAGTTACTCCATCCCCCACAAGCCACTATAATAGAATAAAGATAAACGCAGGGATTATGCCAAGTTGACCCCAGGCTTTGTTCTTTCCCTCCAAGCACATTCAGTGAAAAGGTCTAAACACACATCTGATTTGACAAGCATTCAGATTCACAAAGAACGTGGTGAAAGTGAAATCATACTTGGGGCATTCATGGGTCCCTATGTCAAAGGTCATTCAGCAGCGTTTCAGCTGCTGCTTGCTAGGATTTAAAATGAACTAGTTTAAACCCCCATCACCACAGACACTGACATATAGTTTGTGCCAGCCAAGAACGTTTCATACCATGTTTCGCAAAATTTAGCTCAGAGATAATATAATTTCTGGACAAATGTTTAATCCTCACAACTGGCACCGTCTCATCTAGAAAAGACAAATAATTTCCTTTTTTAGCCAGATTCTTGATGTCAACTCACATAATTCATCTGCAGAATATTGAATTATTATTAGAAAGAAGGTCTGAACAAAGCATTTATATGCCTTCCCCTTTTAAAAACCAAAAACCCCACAGTTTCTTCTACCTAAAGGTTGATCAGTTGATTCAAGCAGAAAAATAGTCACATTTAAATCACTTAGCTAAACCAGAAAGCTCAAAAAGCTTTATTAAATAACTTTTCATTGATTTTCTCTGTTTATCAAATATTATTCGAGTCTTCCAACCTTCATTAAGGATGTTTAAAGAAGGTGCTTTAGAAACTAACTTGAAACAGTAGCAGGCTGGGCAGCTTCAGTGCTACGAAAAGTGGGGGAGCAGCAACTGAAAACCTGCTGAGAAATAACAACAGCGCAGGAAAACAAATGTATTCTTCTAAAGCCTTTGTGAAGCTCAGTCTCAGCTACGGCCAGCACAGTGGTAAGCCCAGCTGTCGATTCAGCAAGCTGCAAGACTGTCACTCCAAAACAGGTCACAGTTCAGCAAACAAGTTGTTATTTGTTTTTACTGGAGATGAAGAGGTCTACTCACTAAAAAGTGGCATTTCTGAGGCAATGTTTTCCTAGGAACAACTATATGGCTTTAGGTATTAGATATAATATAGCATGTTGCCACCTGTAGACATCAGTAGACTTCTTTACTGGAGAAAATCTCAAACCTCGCTTTATTACAGCAGGAGGTTTCACATAAGGATGCTGGTTTTCCATAGCTGACAAGCAAACATGTCTCCGTCACTTCATCAGCAACCCAGACTTCCCCAAAGTTGAATGGTAGGGCATCAACATCTCCTACTACTACCCCTAGCTCCTACGCCGAGGCATTTTGAGTGCATCTGCCAAAAAGCAGCCTCTATTCCTTGAGGTTTCCACCAAAGGCATACAATTTGGTAACAACAGACACAGGACCCACAACTGACTGCTTCTCAAGGAAGTAGCAAGACAGCCCCTGTTTAGTGGGACGTGCACCGATAGCCGACAGGAATTAGTTGCATTACATGCTCTCATCTTATACACTCAGGCATCAATTTAAATAACCTCTAGGCAGAAGACAGCTTTATCCTTTTGACAAATAGGAAAAAAAACTTCTCAAGAAAGCACAAAACGCGCTTGTTCTTTTTGGCTAAGGAAATAGGCCCTCTCAAACCTCTAGATGTCCAATATGACTTCTTCATCCGCACCCTTCCTCCATGAATAACTAAGAATCCAATTTAAATAGAAGATTGACTTCATCTCAAAGACTGAATATTTTGTTCTAGAGCCCTCATGCCTAAATGGAAACCCACTTTCCATGAGTGTCCTGCTTGCAGAAACGGACAGAAACATCAAAAATAAGGACACAATTCCCTGTTTGGGACAGGAGAGATGACTAAAAAACCCTTGTTCTTCCTCACGTGATACTACAAGGATGACAATACAGACATCACAAGGCAAGGCAGGCCTCACTTCCCACCAGATCCCTTCCATCCCCCAGTGGGAACAAAGCACATTGCTTCCCTAATGACTGGCAGGTCATGTTCAGGATAGTATAGAAATCCCTCCTATTCTATCATGCTGCTTAAGTGAACAGATTTGTCATGTTGGTGCAGTTGCTTACTAGTTTTAGAATATTCTGAGTTTTGTACATGGCTGTTCTGGCTACCAGATAGTTTAGGAATCTGTGAGGTACAGAGGAATAAGATTCAATTAAATAAATAAATAACTTCAGGGGTATTGATTAGATATCATCAATAGCATCCAAGGCAGTAATAGCAACATGCTTTTGGCTGTGTGGTTTTCCAGAACACCCTTACAAATCAAAAGGAAATCTAAAGACAAGCACATGTGAATGAATCTAAAAGATTTTGAACACATGCTTTCTCCAAAACAGAGCTTGACACTCCTTGCCTCATATACTACAGGCTGATCTGCTGAGGATTACATTTCAGTCTTTGCAAGTTACCCAAATTAAAGAGTTCCCAACTGTAACAGACAGTGTCCACTGAAGTACTCTGCAAAGGTCACATAGGTTTTGCAGAATTGTATGAATTGCTCCAAGGACCCTAAACCACCTATTATTACAGCAGAGATAATCATAAGCCTTATTTAAGCTCAAAAACATCGATTTGGCTTTTTTGGTAGCGGTTTTTTCCCTTCTCTAGAATAGTCTTGCTTGGAAGAAGAGGGAGAAGAAAGGAGATGAAAATACACTGTAGCTCTGCATATCTTAAAATCTTGAAGTTCTTAGACAGCTGGATGAGATAGCATGACAGAGTTCACTACCTCATCCAGGAGGGAGAGCAGCATTGTACTGACACCTTTAACTTCTCACAAGAACTACTCGATTCTAGGATATGGAAAAAACATGAGGCTTTTTAACATTTGTCTCTGAAGCACATCCAAGGGACTCTTCTTCCTATTCACAGAAAGGAAATCCCACAAAACTGGAGCCACCAGGATTCACATAGGGCCTATAATACATAGGAAAGATGGCAACAAACAATACCTCAGTCGGACAACAAAAACACATACTCTAATTCTTCTACTGCAGAAACACACTGCTGTTCTACCTATGGAAAACCGCAGACAAATAAAACTGAGGTAACTACATGGTTCTGGCTGAACTAGGGAACAACAGCAAATCAGCATAAAACCTGTGAGCTTCCACATGTTAACAACACTGCATTTGTCAAAGCTCAAGGCAAGGGTCGACCATCAGGATTCACAAAAGCAAAACTGGAGGGAGGATACAAGAAGGCATCTTCCAGGCCTGTATCCTCCAGGCATCTCATTTTGCATCAAGCATTACACGTTCTTTTGCACAAAGCCTTCTGTAATTTCATAGTTTATACATTAGATATTTTACAGGAGACATTAAGATCTTGCCTCCTCCTCACTACATACAATCAGCAAACAAAAGACAATTTGTACAAGGTATTTTAAAACTTCCTGTGGACTTTGAGTTAAATCTAGTGATAAATATTCTGAACTGGTTACCTTTTAAACCTGAAAATATGGATTTCCAGGTTTGAGATTTCTCCCACAGACCACCTCAGGCACTCCATAGCTCTGTGGCTAGTGGCCATAATTGTGTCCTAAACCCAGGATTCCACACTAGTACTTGCCAACAAGAAACAACAAAGCAATTTTAAGTATCGACCCAAAAGCTGTTGTTAAAATTGAAAGATAATCCTGTTTATTAGTACTAAGACCAGGTATTACTAGTGTATTTTTAAATACAGAACCTCAATCAC
This sequence comes from Haliaeetus leucocephalus, assembly GCF_000737465.1. Classification (NCBI taxonomy): domain Eukaryota; kingdom Metazoa; phylum Chordata; class Aves; order Accipitriformes; family Accipitridae; genus Haliaeetus; species Haliaeetus leucocephalus. The sequence goes on along the minus strand of NW_010972436.1, from coordinate 13,838,473 downwards.
ACTAGTTAACTAAATGTTTATTTTTAAACTAGCAGGCACAAAACCCAGTTAAAGTTCTTAAAAAGTCCTGGTTGCAGCGAATTTGTCCAAAAGGAACATTTGGAAACAGACTACAGGTTGGTCAGACAGACTGACATACCATATTACTTGCCACTTGATAAGAGCAATCATACAACTTTAGGAAGCAAGAACAGTTAAGTTCTCCCCTCCCCATGGTATACCCCATGACAAGACTTTTTATGAATGTTTGGAATAATTTAGCACAAATCCTTTCATACCTGCAAACTTCCCTCATACATGGTATTCAAGTCAGCTACTCTACTGTTGTAGCCTGAATACCACAGAAAACAAGTAAAACTATCTGCCAAAAGATTAATTTTTCTGTTACCGAAATACCTTTAAGATGACAAAAACTGTATTTCTTATGTTTCCTCTGGTTAAGTAAAGTTGAGCTTTCAACTGTTTTACCACTGTCTTTGGTATTCTGCAACTTCCCAAATCCATCCTAAAAACCAGCCAGGGAACAACACTGTAGCCATGTCAGACCAGGGCAGTCCAAGGCAGCAAAACCTTTCTCAGTATGATGTGTGATTATAAAAATCACGTTTAAGAAAAGAGAATAGTTCTAGATTTTTTTTATTCATATTCATAAACGTAACTTCCCTAAGCTGCATTAATGTGCAACATACTGTTTTCAGTAGTGCCAATTAAGTCACAGATGTTGAAAGATTTGTAAAATATGTAGCTACCTCCTTCCCCCATAAGAGAGTTCACTTTCTTATTTTTACTCAAATGCCTTTGCATTACCTACCAGTAACTACCTCCCTTTCCACCTGTGACTACAGAAACTAGTGGCTTCCTACTGTAAACCACAGCAATCACATGGCACAAGGAAAGAGGAGAGGAGAAAAAATCCACAGATCCTTTCTTAATAAACTAGCCTGGAACATATTTGAGTTGTCACCATCTACAGACTACCTACTGTTAGAGATGGCTTTTTTTTTTTTATCACCAGCTTCCTTCATAAGCAGCTACAATCTTCAGCACCATAAAAAGCTCATATGATCATGGAAACAATTCTGAACTGCAAAACAAAAATGCATGTAAAGTGAATTAATACTGCTGTCAAGGGAGCAGCATCTGTGGAGCTCTGTGGCATAATCGGTTTCAAAAATCACCCTCAGTTGTTTCCTTTTTCTTTGAGGAAGGCAGACTTTATTGGGGGAGAGGAAGGGAAGAAAGAAGTACGCATGAAGTACACGTTTTGAGGAAGGGTTTTCCCTTAAGGAAAATCAATCCAAGAGACTGGGGAAGAGTTGGTGTGTGAAGTACAGCTAAAAGGAGATCTTCAAGTGACACGGTCCATATAACAGATGGAATATACATTCAGAACAGCCACACTGAGACCTGGCAACAGCTGATAGAATGAGAAAAATAACACAAAGGTTACTCAAACAATATTCCCATTTTATTTATTACAAGTTGTAATTTGTACATTTTGCTGCTAAAGCATAGATTTCCAGAGTCCACTTAAGTTGTATCCACAGTGTCATATTGAACAGACTCCAACAAGCGAGACAGACTAAAACAAGTATCAGTTAAGAGGTTTCTTTAAAATTTAGTACTTTAGGATAAGTTTTGCATGTTTTAACAATTCCTCCATATTCTATACACCAAATTGTTTTTATGCTGACTTGCCAGTTAGTTTGGAAGCCCTTGTTTATCAGAAGCTGTCTTCATCCAAGCAGATGCAATCCAGGAAGATCCTCCATTTAGAATAAATGAGAGTAGTGCACCTTTTTTGGGGGGGAGAGCAGCTTTTAGAGCTTGCATGCCATAAAACAAACAAACAAATCTCCTTGAAAGCTGTAACTGGAAGTTAGAAGGGCAAAAGCAGCCACTACTGCTTACAGACACAGTAAACTCTGGACAATTGAGAGGTTTTTTTAAACACAAGATTCTTATAGTGGGTAAGTATCACTGTCAAAAACCTTGATAGGATTCCTCATTATTTTTCCTGCTACTGTGCTTCTGCACACAGACTTATGCCTCTGCTTGATCCAGCTCACTACAGTTTTATATTTTATATCCTCCTCTAACATCTGGATTCCCTCTGTCTCAGCCAGCCGTGTTTCTGGCCCAATTTCCTTCAAATCTGTATTAGCACATCTTCCAAAAGACTTAATAAACCCAACATACTTCTGCAGGGCAGATTATGTAATCCTGTAACTAATCAAAACACTAGAAATAAAAAATTGGAAAGAAAGAAAAAAAATACACCCGCATGGTGAAAATGAAGCTGAGCCATCATGCTATTACTCCCTTCCTTTCCCCATATATATACAGCAATCAGGAACAGCAAGTAGTACATCATCCATTTAGCTCATTGGTATTTTCGTGCTAGAATGATTGTCAACACTACTCTGTAAAGCACCTAGGAATACTTTTGACAGTTGAAAAAAATTAAGTTTATTTTACACCCATTAACATGATCATAAACCAAAGGCTACTCTCTCCATCTCACCTATACAGATATCCTCCATGGCAGGCTTGTCATCTTTTGCTTTATAATGGAGTCATTTTATTGCATGCAAGAAGCCTCAGGCATTTCGTACAGCCCATTACTCTTTGCTGCCCACATTCAGATGGCTAATCTGCTATCAGCCAGAAGCTTGACAGACAAAAGGAAAAGGCAGGAAAACAGCACACATGGTTGCGCACGCGCACACACACTTCAGCTACAAAGTGTTTTGACAGTAGAACCAAGAACCAACAAGACACACATTTGATTGCTGTTCTACTTAATGTTTCTGTGGTTGAAGGAAGACATACGAGTTCTTAAATGGTAGATAGGCTGGGGAGACATTATTAAAAAAAAAAAAGCAGCAGCTTAATTAGGATGCCTATTAAGATACATTAAGGCACAAACCTGGAAGGCTTTACTCAGTGAGTGAGCATCTTGGAACTTGAAAAGTCATAAACATCTTTCTATTCTGAGGATTTGCTATACAAGACCTTCAAAATACTTAAAAAAATATTGGTAAAAGTTAGAAAGATGAAATAAGGGCTAAATATAAGCAATTGTAAACTATTAGAACAAGACATTTGGCAAATTTTTAATTTCAGCACTTCTGTTTTCTTACCTGCTTAGAAAAAAACTCTTCTTTTTTTTTTTTTTAAGTTCTATATTCTTTCCTATATCCCAAATTATTTTGACACCATACATATGCAAAACCCAATGCAGTGAAATGATTTGCATATCATACTGCATAACAAGGAGCTTTTTAATTGTTTGGGGTTTTTTTGGGGGGGGGGAGGGATTTAAAAGTTGGGGTAATTAAATGGAGAAGGCTTGCAACTTCATAACAAAATAAAGAAAATGACCATATTTGCTGGAGTTCTTAACAACCTTATTTTGTTTCTGAAGGAAAGCACTTCAGCAGAGTCACAGGCAGTACCGGCAAAAATATTTTTTAAGCATCAGATCTACAGGCAAAAGTTTGCATCAAATACCTTGTAAGAATTTTCCGTCAGTATCACAAACCTCTGTTTTATGTTGTGATTTTTATTCAACTAAGTCTATTTGTATCCTTTGCAGCTGGAAAGCTAAAATTGTCCCTCTTGCGTGAACTGGCTTAGCTCACAGAAACAGAAAGTCTGCCACTAGTTTTAGTCATTCACATGCTCAGGTACAAACCCTGCTCATCCTTTTAAGAAGTCCCTCTCCATCGTGTAACTACCACATCAGCTATGCCGGCTGATCCCTGAAGGCAGGATTAATGACGTGGTGAAATACAGATAACTATGGCATGTTATACTGCATTATGTGTCACTGGAACTACTTCCCTTTTCCTATGCTACAACATCGATTCAATTTTGCTTCTCATTTCTGTTTAAGTTATTATTCCACTTCTGTGTCGAAAAAGTCTCGCAGCATTTTGATTGCAATGCAGAACTGACTCTATCTTACTTCCACTATCTGTTGTAAGACATATTTAGGGTTTCAGAATACAGTATGTCAGTCAATTTAAAATATGGAAATAGTACAAGGTAAGCCTTACCATGAAGAGCAGAAGTTGCCAGAATAGTCTTTTCCATAGAATTGGTCTCTGATTTTAGTATCATTACAACACTGCGATGAACGACAGAAGTTTACCTTGTGTTACTACAGGGAGCATTCAAGCCAGCCTAATAGATTAAATTATTGGATATAATAACTATACATATGTATGCCTACAAAAGAAATTCCTGTTTTAAATGCAAATTCACCCTCAGCACTCAGTAGCTAGAATGTATCAAAATAGGTTATTATAACAAGTGGTCCAACATTCTGCTCCTATCTAAAGTTTAAAGCTGGCAAAACAGTGTTTTCTTGTTGCCTTTGAGTCACCAAGTTCTGATATCCCCCCCCCCCCCCCCCCCCCGGGAGTCCTGTGCTCGAGGCGGTGTCCTTCTCTCCTCCTGCGGCCATCTGCAGCGACACCATCCCTGGCGGTACTCTGCAACCTTATCTTTCTCTCCCACATTTACAAGGTAAGAAGGGAAAAAAAATACTACATTTGCATATGTAATTATGGTGTAGCTCAGCAGTGAGCAAAAAATTACTGGAAGTTGAAAACAGATATGCCCAATGACCACACCTTAGTTTTTCAAATGAAAATGCTTTGCAAGGAAGGGGAAGGGACAGCAGCAGGGAAGGAAGCCAGTCATTACAGCTCCAAATCTGCTTCAAAGTCCTTATTCACCACCTCATGCTCTTTGCGGGGCCAACTGTACCTAGGTCCTTCCTGTGAACAATAACATAAGAATGAATCCAGTAGTCTGTGACTAGTTCTATTTTGCTTGAATCTACCAGATAGCTGTACCAGGAATACTAGGGGGGAAAAAAGGAAAGGCTATGGGAAGACATTAAAAAACCAGGACAGAAGACCAAACAGGTTACAGATTCTGAATAGTACCTCCTTTTCCAGTCTAAAACTTCACATGACTTACAGTAGATAGCATACAGGAACTTAAGAATAAAATGGACTAGAAGGCGGGAAGAAGGAAAATCTGATGCGTACCTGAAAGGACACAAGGCAGAAATTCCTCAAGGCATTGAGAAACACTGTTTAAAGACCAAGCATATTTAGGAAAAAGGGACAACTCATTTCCCTTATGTTTTTGGGCATTAAGAAAAATTATGTTAGATTAGGGGAGGGGGAAGGTGTTAGGAAAACAAACAAAAACACCAACCTGCTTCTTTAGGTCAAATCTACCGGTTTAGCAAAAAGCAACCTAATCCTTGTAATTAAGGTCTGATTTTTCTGTTCTTTAGTTTGCACTTTTTCAGATGGAATAGATTTCCCCAGGCCTTTTTCAACCATGCCACATTTCTGATGTTTCGTAATTTCATTTTGCTTTCTCCCATATACACTCTGTGGACAGATGTCTCTACAGAACGGAACAGAAAACTGCCCTCAGTGTCTGTCAGTTGTCCGTCAGACAGAATTTGAAAAGGGATGTTTGCTGAAATAATGAAAACATTTCATATCACAATAACTGAAGGTGTTCCCCAGTGTCACTGGCCCAAGTAGCATTTGATCCTAACAAGGACAGGCACACTAGTTCATACGTAAAAATACTCTCTCTACCACATCAGACTCTTTTAACCCCTTTATTTCAAGTGTCATCCATGAAAGTCAGTCTCGGGATCACGGTGAAAGGCCAGGTTTATAATCCATTTATCTCCAGCGTTCTTGCCAGCTCCTCCAACGTTCCCGATCTAATGCTTGACTTCTGAGAAGCTAAAAAACAGAAGAGTTTGCAGAAAGGCAGAGGATATCTGCATCAAATCCAAAAACATACTTAAAAGAAGTATATAAGACTATGTAGTTAGTTAGATAGTTAAGGAAGAGTTGTTTCTTCTTCTGATACACTCCAGTATCATACAAGGTTCTTAGCGTTTAAAGAAATAATTTTATGTGTCCTTTCACTCAAGGGGGACTGCTACTTGTACTCACAGATCCTAATTGGATAAGATGGAATGTCATCTCAGCACAAGATAGAATTTCTCTTTTTTTACTCCCTCTCCTCAGTCATAATTGAGCCTCCTAACACATCCGGAAGAACACACTCATCATTAGACATGTTCATTTGCTTTACAAAGTTCTCCAAAAATAGGATAGATGGAACATATTGAAGGCAGAGCAACAAGGGAGATGCTACCAAACAGAAAGCAAACATTTGTAAGGGAAGCAACAAAGGATGCCAGGTTTCGGGTTTTAACCTTTGGGTGACAGCAGTTGTTAACCAAACTGCTTTGCAACAACAAGGGTAAAGTCCTCACATCAAGGAGATTGTGACAGCTGGGAATGACAGCTGAAAAGGAGAGAACTGAAACAGGCTGCTTTCAAACAGTACTGATTTCTCAAAGATGAGAAAGCATATTTTTAGTTAACTTCTGTTGCTCTAAAAAAGCATGTTAAAATAAAAGATACAGTTACATTAGAGTAATGGCATCAGAAACAAGTACAGAGTGAGGCAAAGTTTAAAAACCACCTTTCTTCCCTGTTTGGGGTTCCTCTGGGGACAAATGTACAAGCCTAAAGAACCCTGGTTAATATGTTCAGCACTAACCAAATGAAACATTTGAATCACTACCTGACTGCTCCACATGTGAAGATACAAACTTAATAAGTTTCTTCTTTCTGCTCTACCACCACCTATCCTCCTAACATGTGAATGTAAGCTGTCAGGTACCCACACAAGGAATCAGATGTATAGGTCCAGATACAGGAAGAGAAGACTCAGTACATATATTTTTACTGCCTGAAAAGTGCTTACATACTGTGGTGATGGAGGTAGTATTTTTCTCAGGAGTACCAAAATAGATTTATAAAGCTATGCTGCATTTAACTGTAGTCACTATTTTACTCATCAAGTCTCAGTCTTTTTGACTGGGTTTCCCATTTTCCTCGACTGTCACACAGGAATACTACTTACCTATGCAAGAAAGGGACAAACAGATTATTAAATAAACAAACTGTGGCTCAACACAAAAGGAAAACTGAAAATATCCCTAGTCTTTCTTTACAAGAGGAGGGCAAGCAAAGATTAAAAAACTGCAACTGTGAATAGTTTTTAAAAATATCAAACTTCTGTTACTCTTTCCAATAACTTGAAAATGAGACGCTAGGAATTAGACAGTCAGAAAAGCAAACCAAGACTGAGAAATACCCATGCACTTGATAAAGCTCAAGAAATTGACTCAATAAGAATAGTGGAGGCAATGGCTTAGTGAGAAGTTTAAAAAACTTGCCAACATAACATGAAAGCAGAAAGCATTACAAAAAACTACACACACGAAACCCCCTATAGGATCCCCCAACAATTCCAGTGTTTCAAGGCATCACCTAGTCAACTGAGGTCAAAGCTATTTCCCACTGTGATCTTCTCATGCAGCTAACCAGGGACCAGATTCATCGCTCCCAGGAAGGCCACCAAGGTGCATCAGAAATAAGGTATCAGACCTTCAGTGAGAAGCAGACTACTCCCTTCCCTATTCCGCCCTCCTTCCTTCCCACACATGCTCTTTGCCTCGCCCGTGCACACCTGCCCACTCATGCATACATCCCTCTGCTCTCCATGGTGTGCTTGGGGTTTTGTTGATTTTATTTTTTTTCAAATTATGAAGATTTCGGACAGCATTTCCCTCAACAAGAAAGAGTCCCCATCATAACTGATCTATCCCACTGCCTCATGACTAGAGCTAACCACACATCTTCCCTAATGAGGATACCAGACTGCTCTCCACACTTGCCCAGGCCCCCAGGTGGGAGCAGCACCCACCTGCACCCATAGCCACTTCCCACAGGGCTCCGCCTTAGCAGTGGCAGCCGCTTGTGACGAACAGTAGAGGTAGTCAAACCTAGACTGGGCATGTGTTTGTCCCAGTCAAGTAGACTTTCCAGGCCTGACATCTAGCTACACATTTCTGGGGAATCTTTGTTTTAAGGAAGACGTACGCTTTTTTTATTTACTTAGTGATCGTTTTCAAATATTAGAATACCAGCCACATGCTGAGACTCTTCTTTAGTCATTACTGTCCCAACGAAACCAATATCCTATTAAATCACACCTCTGCCCAGATGTTAACCTCTAAGAAAACAGTCTTCTAGACACCCCACACATTGGAGTAGGCATGTTGATGTTAACAGTGTAGGTCTTAAGCCAATTCCCTCCTGCTCTGTTTTACTTTTGCGTACCTACACACCATTGAACTTAAATTTTGGGAATACAAAAAACACCAGAAGACAAAATTCTACTTCTCTGGCACATCATTACATAAACATTGACTACACAGACAGGAAACATCACCAGTGAAGATACTATCTTAATACCATCTAAAAATGACTAAAGAGAAAACTGAGTTTTGCATATTGCCACTTGTTTGCTGAAAGTACAAGTATTTCAAGACAATAAGCATGAAAGTTTAAATACTTAAACTGAAAGGAATAGCAACTGCTAAATGATAAATCTGTTCTTTCTCTTTAAGGCTCTAGATCAAGCCAAATGCAAGGGTAGTCCCAAGGATTAAAAATGGATTGAGACTCAGTCTTGCTATGGACTTCCTGTGTGACCTTGGGTAAGTCACTTGAGAATTTAGTTCTCAAAAATAACAGGCCTATTACAGCTGCCAGAATGAAGTACCAAAGTTCGAGACAACAGATGCAAGCCAGGTCCTGCTTACTTGCCCGTAATGGAGAAGATCCTACCTGGTGAGCCCTTTCAAAAAAACATAGATAAGTATGACCAGAACTTCAGGAATATTGATATTAAGCACTGGAAAGTTCATCTGGAACTGTACTTTGAAAACTGGCACGAAAGTTGTTATGAAAGCCTACATAAAACCAGAATTATTTCCGTTTTTCAAGCTCTTGTTTTGTGTATTTGTGTGAAACCTATCACGAGTAGAATCTTTATGATCTCCAGAGATGCAGTACGTACCGTTAAATATTGGATTTACCGTCAACAAAGCACACCGTATTCTAATCAGCTTGCAATATCAATTAGTTAGAGTTTTTGAAATGACTACAAACAGCTAATGAGTTGAAAGCAATGAGCTTATATTTTTGGGAAATAATAATGACTAAATTTAGCAGGAGGGATTCTTAAGAGCCATTTGGCTAGATACTGTAGTTCCAGCAGCTCCCCTGCAATAGAGCACAGTTGCTCAAAAAAAAAAACCAGTTAAAAAACAAACAAGCAAAAAAACCCACAACCCAAGCTTCACAGAAGTTGGTTTTATTTCTTTAACGTAGTAATAGAGTCCCATGCATGTTAAAAATGTCTGCCATCCCTCGCTGGCATTTTAAACCCTGTTAAAACAGATGTTTCCACATGAAGAAAGGCACTGCACTGATATTTTTACTTTAGTTCACTCCAGCCCCTGCCCACCCCCTGCACTGTAAAGCTTCTTTAAGAAGAAATGACAGGTTAATACCACCACCTGAGCCCCAGTGGGGAAGGAGGCAGTGGATGGCTGCAGAACCCCTTCCCCCCGCACTGCCGACGGAGGAGCTCACTTACAGAGAGCAAGGGCCTAACTGAAATCAGTAACGCTGCTGTTAACGGGACCTGTAATAAAGCCCAAAGTCAACAGAAAGACTCAATGGGGAGGGATATCTTATATAACAGGAAACATTCAACAGAAAATTTGGGCTGAGTTCACAGAAGTCAAATCCTCAGACTTTGACTTTTAACTAAAAAATTTCATCTGAGTGACTTCTATGACAGGGAAACCCACCTCAGAGGGAAAGTTTCACCTACTTGCTACTTTTCATCAACTGTTTCAGCAGCATGTTTACCAGAGTCCTATGAGCAAGGAAAACTGTTTCAGGCAACTAATCACCTTAAAAAACTCTGCCTCAGGTAGCTAAGTACCTTAAAACACCCTGCTTTAGAACTGTTACAATAACAAGCACTGATTACTGAGAGAAAAATGAAGGGATAATGACATTTTTAACTGTATTCCCATTATATTTCAGTATTTAGTGTTAAAACATACTTGTTTATATGAGAGATTTCCCTGGACTCAAACAGTTAATTCAGTTGTCCATGCAGACCTGTTCACTGTGCCTGGAATTTTCACTCGGGCTACATTCCTCAATTCCCAAATTGCAAATTTAAATTAATGTTGGAGTGAAAACATGATACCTAGTGAAAAAGAAAGGGAGGGGGGCAAGAGAAGAAAGGCACGACAAGGAATGTTGTATCCCAAGCGTCACTAACACCTGACATCCTGCCAGTAGTTAACACCTTGGAGCTAACAGAAATACGCCATGCTTTTGCCTTATTCAAAGGCATTTATGATCTTCTTACAGTCCTTAGCTTTGTAACAAAACTTTATATGAAATTATTATCTAATAAAAATAAAAAGAGAGGAAATCCAACTGTAAAGCAACTGAAATAGCACTCTAACAAGTCAATCTATGCGACCTTTTAGTAATGAACTCACTGTTACCAGGGGTAAAAAAAAAAAAAAGCCTGCCTCATACCCTCTCCTCATATATACCTGACAGCATGCAGAATTTACTCAGTTTCATACATTCTTCTTCTTACCATTAAACATGCATCTGAAGAACAGAAGGCATACTTACATTATTTTCAGAACATCAATATAAAAGGCTGGTATCTTTTTAACCCTCTAGTAAGAGAAGTTTGAAATAATTTGCTTGTTTTACTTGTCTCACAGCATTGCTGAAGAACAAGATGTGTGACTTCTGGTTTTGCTGTTTAATAAGAATTCAGACAATCCTATAACATATATGAGAGATGCTAAGAAAGCAACTAATCCTGATCCTGCAAGCCAACTCAGAATAAAAAAAACCTTTGCTGATACTGAATCTATTTAAAGTCCACACAGGATTCGCATAGTGTGGTAATGCAGATGACTGGCAAAAATCACATCCCTCTTTTCTCCTCCTCATTTCTCTATCAAAAGAGGGGCAGAAGGGGAAAAGGTAGATAGGAAGAGAGACTGCCAACCAGCGCTACGTTTTTGCTTTATCAGAATGGTGCTATTGTCCCAGCACTTCACTAGCTCCTTTGCCATAGCAGACGTTTTCATGTACTGGCCAGAAGTAAGGACAATGACACAGTATAGTTTTCGTCAGGTATGAAGTGCCAGATTTTCTTGTAAGTGGAGGCTTTAATGGCAGCACCAATCGGGTCTTTTGCTGATCTCCTGTAGGGCCAATAAACAAGGTAGAAAAGGAACCAGCTCTAGAGTTAAGAAGATAAGACTGTCTTTCCAGCTACAGTTAATGCATCAGGATGCCAGCCGTAAGTTCTGGCTCTCAAACACAGAGATGAAAAGAAAAAACTAGAAACAAAAGTTTACAGTACAAGAATAGCTGTGTTATCAACAGATAAACAGAAGGAGATTTTACAGTATAACTACTCAATGCCACAGCCCAGTATTCTTAACTGGTATACTGGATGTCAAGTGCAATCTCTCTCTATAATAATCTCACATTCTGTGGGAAAGTGGGGAAAAAGGCAACTGGAACAGCATAAAACTGATTTAGTGAAAACTACGAACAAGCCAGTTGCTGAAGCATCTCCTGTATGCTGATCTCTCATCAACAGAAGATACTCACCTATAAGAGCAAAGTGCATTTAGAGATTTAGAAAAAAAAAAAAAGTCTCATTTATTTTAAAGGTTAAAGGGTTAACATTTTTCTAGCCATTTTCTTTAGTAAACATTTGCAAGTCAAACATAAACCCACTGCTGAGAAATCTCTATTATCCAGAATCTATTATCTAACTGATCCTGATGCTTCAATGCACAATGACTTAAGTTGGTTTTAATTCCTCAAAAAAAGGAACCAAAACCAGCCTAAAACAAGACATACTACATTCTACATTGCAGAACTAGTTGATAAACTAGTTTATCATAGGCTTTTTATAATAAAACGGGTGCAGTGATGAGGTCCAAAAGTGACGAAGATGAAAGATACCTGGAATGATACCACATCTTATACACCTTTTGTTTTCTGCAAGTGATACATACTGCAGACAAAACGTTTTGTGCTAAACAGCCTCAAATCTGGTTTTCTAATATTAAGCACAAAGGAAAAACACTGACAGCAAGCGTGGTAAATAAATCCCTCCCTTGAGAATGAAAGCAGCAGACAGGAGGGGGCTGACATGCATGCAGGAGAAAACTAAACACCATCTTTTTTTTTCTACCTGCACAAGTTGCCATTTGCTGCAGCGATCAAGAATCTCTCTTCCCTGTTGATCTCAAAAGCTAGGTTTCCAGAAAATTTCTCTCTCAAGTCATCTGTTGATATGCTTTAAGAGTATGATATTCCTATCACTGGATCTTTAAGAGAAAAATCCATTTTCTTTCCTGTTCAGGTAAACATGTTTACAGCTCCTGCACAGACGCTGGGTGGTTCAGACTCACATGTCACACACATGTCGTCAGCAACAAGAAAAGCCCCTTTCTCTGATCATCAACATTTTTAATAAGGTAAAGAGAAAAGCACTTTCCAAACTTACCTTTAGCACAGCCAAATCATGCTCTAAATATAAATATTTACACTAGGACAAGGAATTAATAACACGAGCGTGCAAACAAAAATACTTGCTAGAAAATACACACAGCAAAAATAAGAAAACCCTCTTAAGTTCAAAGCAATCAAATCATCTCGTCAGCCCCTGGAAAGGCCATTATTTATCATCACGTTATGCCCGAAACAGTCAGGATTAGAGAGGAGAAGCACCGATCGTGACTCGGATCTATTTCGGAGACCGTTCACTGCGTATGAAAACATCTCGGATCGCAGGCGAAAGCCTTCCTATCTGTGACCCTGCACAGGAAATGCCACATAAAACCTAAAATTGCCAAGGAAGGTTACAAAATCTCCTGCTTTACATCCTATTGCGAAGAGTCGCTACGAGAACCGAACTACTTCTCCATTTTCCAGAAAATAAGTAGAGAGTGGGTGTTACGAGCGAGCGTTTATTCCCCCTGCCGTGTACCTTCCAAATGCATCTTAAAGTAACACACGTACCAAAGGGGGGGTGGGGGGGGGGAACAAGAGACAAAACAAAAACCCCCAAAACCACCAACCCCACGGCAGCCCTCAAGTCTGAAACGTAAACGTAATTCCTTATATAGTCTGCAGCAGTTGGTCACACACGCACGGAGAGCGGAGCGGGGGCCCCCGGCCAAACCGTTACCACCCATTATTATACAAACAGGTACCTCCGAAGCCAGAGGGAAGGGAAGAAACTTCGCCGCCCGCCCCCGCCGCCCGGGAGCAGCCCTCCCTTCCCCACCGCCCCGGGTCCCGCCGGGGCGCGCAGGCAGCGCGGTGGCGGGGCGCCGCCGGGGACCAACTCTCG
>NW_010972436.1:13805419-13824902 GCF_000737465.1 Haliaeetus leucocephalus | reverse complement strand
CGGGGCTGAGGCCGGGCCTGGCGGGGCTGAGCCCGCAGCCGGCCCCCGCCTCCCCCCGCCCCCGCGGCGGGCACCTGCCCCCGGCCTTAGAGCAGCGGTGGGGCTGTCACCGCCGCGGGGCCCTCTCTTCCCCCGCCGGCTCCCTTACCGTAACCCGGCCGGGGCGGGCGGCGCAGCGGTGTTAGCGCGGGCCGGTTCCCGTCGTGACGGTATCGCTGCGTTACAGGTCTCACCGAGGAGCAAACGGCCGGACCCGAGCGACGCCGCTCCCAGCGTGTGGGAAATCTGTCGCTCTGGGGCTTGCCTCAATCATACTTCCCGCTTTTACGAGGAGGAGAAGAGGTATAAAATTCTGTGCCCTAAAAAGTAAAAAGGGAAGGGAGCCGTTTTTCACGGATAATTGATGAACAGCCTCCTTTGGGCTTAAGAAACGTACTTAGTGTATTAAAAATTAAAAACATTACCACTGTTTGTTTACTCTTGCTTTTCACACTTCAGGCAATAAAATAGTTTGGTAACTTTCCATTTGTTTCTAGGCTTTCTTCTTTCCTTTTTTTTTTTTTCTTTGTCCTTATCCTGGGATGATTCTGTAGAATTTATGGTTCTGTGCTTCCGGCGAATCCTTTTATTCAAGCAAATTAAATTTCAGTGAAAGCGTTTCTGTTAATGGGATACTTTTAATAAGTAATTGATACACTACTGAATATGAGGCCTTTAGCTATTCTACATCGTCTCCACCTGCTATACGTTCACGCGTTGTCACCTATCACCTCATCTCATGGAAGCGGCGTAACCTGTCTCTAGAAAACGAACTATTGTACGCTGGGAGTTTGTGGAAGGACCTTGCATCTGAAGCTTCCCCAGAAGTCAGTATGATCAGAAACGCTTAGAAAAGAGATATAGGGCTAAAACAGATGCAGAGTTAGGTAAAGATCTAGAGGGATTTTTTCAAAATTAATTGTACTCTTAGAAATGTACATGAGTCGTGGATTTGGGTACTCGCAAGAAAGCAGTTGTTGCCCTTCTTTACAGGTACAAATCATTTGTCTAATATCTCTAAAAGAACTGGTAAATTTAGGGTGTAGTGTTTTTACAGATGTATCTTTACCCAGTGTGAATTGGCTGCTGACTTCAACAATTTAATGAGGATCTACCTGAGAGTCATTAAATAAGGGTAACAAATCAAACAGTACAAAGTGTTTGATGGACTAACAGAAGTCATTTAAAAGCATTAGATTTGGCATTAGCTGGGAGTACTGGACCCCAAACACGAGGGTAGCTAAGAACACAGCATGAAACCAACTGCAAGATAAAAATGAAACTTGTCAGCAAAATTTCGAGTGAGTGAATTGCAAGGGTTAAGGCAGAATCTTGTTTTTCTCTGGCTTTAATAGTTCCACATCCTTGCTCGTCAAGTTTTTGTACAGAAGATACCTGTGGCTCTGAAACTGCTTGCAAACGAGGGCTTAAGGTGTTTCGGAATTCTTGGATGTTTTTATCATTCTGTGGATGAATTTAATGAAAATATTAATATTATTTTCATGCTAAGTTTTTAGTTCCTTAAAATGTGTCATGTTTTACAAGGTAGTTGCAAAAATAAAAATAATAACCTATCTGTGAATATATTTGTAATAATATTCCCCTGCATGCCCCCACAAAATTCCAGGCCCCTCTTTAAGTGTCTTTCAAGTAGCTTGCTTTCATTGAGTTTTGTCACTCTTTACCTCTGGATAAGAATTCTTGTCTCTTCATTTTGAGCAATTTATGTTCCCTAACAGAATGAGGAGGGAAACAGTCTCCTGGTGTTTGTTGTTGCTCATTTTCAAATAGCCATAGTGTCTGTTTGAGCGTTAGTCTCTTGAGATTTCCAAGCAGCTGGGAGAAACCGGTGACAACTCTTGCTGCCCATTAGTTTCTGAAGAGCAGAACTGAAACTGGCAGGAGCATTGGTAGCTCTATGCTGCTACAGTTTTGATAAATGAGAAGAGAAAACCAAAGCAATCTTTGTGTATGTTATCTTTGATACCACAGAGGTCTAGAAACTAAAAAAGGAGAGGATAGCCTTGTGCGTCAAGTTATCGATTACCCCAATGACTAGTCATTGTGGAAAGCATCTCATTCACAACTTGTAAATAGGTTAGGTTGGGGGTTTGATTTTTGTTTTTTAAATTTTGATATATTTAATCAAAGCAACTGGGCATGTCACATCTTTGTATACAAAGTTCCCATTATTTACTGTGCTAAAAAAGCATCACAATTAAGGATGCGGCCACTGTCAAAGTGTTTTGACCTAATACATTCTTCTAATCCTGGATGCAAACCCACTAGTTAAAATTCCTGCTATCTTTGTAGTGTTCTGCGATGTAAGAGCACATTGTATACGTAATTTAAACTGCTTTGTGCTGCAAGAATGAAAATATCCTCTTTATGGTGCATAGCTTTTGATCTGACTTTTCAGTCAAGGATGCAGGAGTTAATTAATGTGCTAGTTTGCAAAATCTCAGCAAAGCAGTATATATTCTGCATCCTCCTAAATATGGCAGGCTTGAGAATATGATTCTTTAAAGGAGCAATTCTAAGACAGTGGTCATCCATAACAATTAGTTTGTCTCTAGTGGCACAATTTGTGTGGGGATTTAGGCAACCTAAATAGGCATAATGTAGTTGAAATGTCAGATTGCATAGCTGCTATACTTCACCTTTTTTGAAATTTATTTCCATTGTCTGAAGACAGGAATTAAAATACTTCAGCAGTCACACTGGAGTATGGATGCTCGAAAACCAGCTAATGATTATTACATACAATTTTTGCCGTTTTAAAAATAGTCATGTATTTTGTGTTATGGTTTATGATCTCTTGAGTATGTATTATTAAATAAAAGCAATCAGTCCTCTGTATGCCTACTCCTTACTCATGTTTATGAAATGAAGTTTCACATCCTATCTTGAGTATTCTAGATTTAATGGTGTTCATTTAGTTGAATGAATTTAGAATTACAGTGGAAAATGCGTCAGAGAATTGTTTCTTGTTTCATTTCTGGTTTGTGGTGATTATTTTTTCTTTTTTTTTCTGATTTCCATTAGTGAAACTTTATTTTCACTTCCATGTATTTTCTTGGAATGTCAGTTCCTAAAATTTACTTTTCGATTGATGATTTTTTTTCTCTTTTGGAAATACACTTTTGCTCCCCTATAGAAATTATAGTTGAAAGGTTTATCAGGAGAACAATGATCCAGAAATACGCAGTTTGACTGCAGCTAGCTGAGGAACTAATCTTGAATAAAATGTGGATTTTAGAGATATCAACATACAGTTTTAGTGCCCTTCCAGATGGTCTTTCAATTTCTATTTTTGCTTCCAAGTGAATCTAATAAGTTTTGAAGGTGTACCCTGGGATGTTATACAGTCTCAAAAAACGGTAAAGCCACTTGAAGGTTGCACATTCACTTGGAGCGGCATTTGTAAATATTTATCAGGAGAAATTACCCTTTTTTCACTTTCCTCAGCTTATAATTTTTTTTCTGTTTCTGTACTTTACCATGAATTTATTTGTTCCTTTAAAGCTTGAAGCTATGATTCCTAATAAATTGTCGTGTCTTGCATGACTTGAGAAGGCTGTACCTGCTTGAAAGATTTAAGTATAAGGATGTAAACTGCCATAAAGCATCAATGTGTACATAGCTATATATAGCTATAATGACTTGCATATATGCAACTGACTTTTCAAAAATCTTTCTTGTTAAGAAAAAGTGTTTATAAAGATCACAAAGGCCTTAAAAACCATTTTGTTTCTCTTGCTCTCCTTTTGCCCTACTTGTTGCATATTGTTTTCCTCTTGAAAGCAATTAACCTGTGCTGATACCTATGTCAAGTTGGTATGCTGTATAAAAGAAATGTACGAAAGCATAACCAGGACCTGCAATTCCATTCTTATGCTAATTTTAACTTTAGATGTGATTTCTGTTTCAGAGCCTTCACACAAGCAGAAACTGATGTTAGAGAAGGGAAAAATTTGAAAAGGTCATTCCACATTCTTCATCCAAAAGGCAAATCTTGCATGTTCAAAATGGATTTGAAATGCAAATTCGGGTACAAGCGTTGAATTGTGAACAGTTGTGATTTTTTGTTTGTTTGTTTGTTTTCAAAGTACCTGGAAGTTCAGTTGAGAATGTCTACTGTAATACTTTATTTTCTACTACTAGATGTAGTAGCAAAATACTGTATCAAAATATTCTTTTTTGTTTTAAATTTCATCTGAACTTGTGACTGATCAAATTACAGTTGTAGTGCAGTGAGATTACCTGGTTTTATTAGTAGCACATTTTCCATTCATCTTTGTTTATGATGACTCTGCGTAAGTGTTCTTATCTATTATATTATCTAATTAAACACTAATGTATTGTGAATATTTTCCCATATGGTTCATGTTTGTTTCCTTCTGTAACTTATACTCTGTTTCTGATTTAGTTCTATTCCCCAGCCCTCTTGCTGTTTGCTGTCTCACAGTTTTGTGCAATTGCTCATTTGGCTCCCGTCTGGAGTTATTCTCTTTGTTATGATATCTGTACATCTGGCTCACTCAGGTCTTTAAATCCCAACTTAAAATTGATTTCTTAATTATTTCATTGCATATTATTCTCATTTATATTTGGGGGTTTTAATTGCTGGAACATATTCTAATGTTAGATGTTATTCATTTGTTATCTCTCATTTGTCTTTTGTTTTTTTCACACTGCAAAAGTACATAATACTTCTGCAGGAAATGTTTGTTAATACATAAAGGAAAGCTGTTGTTTTGGAGCTGCTATAGTTTTGGAGCTTGCAGTGTGTATTCTGAATATACAGATTTGACATAAAGAAAACGAGAAAAAAAGAATATGAGAGTCTACCAAAACAAACAAATAAATACAATAAAAAGTCTAATTTTGCTTAAGAGACCTCGACAAATCATCAGTCAATGCCATAAGGAGAAACACAGACACTGCAATGGTTATTTTCTGAGATGTGAACTGAAGCTTTGGTGTACTCAGCTTAGTTGGTCTGATTTCTCCTGTTTGGCAAGGTTAGGGTCTGTCTGATAGATACAAACGTGGTATTAAAATGGACAACAGTGTGTTTGAAACTCAGATGCACAGTCCGAATTTGTTGGCACTATAGAGCTGCATAAAATCTAGTGTAATTATATCTGAGTTTAGTTTACTGGAGCAGGGAACAGCAGTTCAGTGCAAGAATGATCACGTGTTGATAAAGAATTGGAAAGGGATTATGATTGTCATGTAAGGCTATGCATATCAGGAATTTTTGGTTGCAAGATCAAACAAGGAAAGCCTAGCTTGGATCCATCCAAACAATAAACTTTTTTCCCTTGTGGAAATAAAAGCCTAAAAAGATTTTATGTGGGATCAAATAGAAAATGTCTTTTTTACCCAAGTTTTAAAAGCTTGGATTAGGGCAATTGTTACAAGCAGAGCAGGTGGTCCAGGGGTTTCCATGAAGCAAATGATTCAAGGGAAAATTCCCTTTATTTGGTTCCCTCTTCTTACTCGGGAGGTTTGAACAGAGATGTCTATGGTGGGCAGTACCTTAAATCACTGGGTTTTAGATATTCTGAAGAACTCTCATTTTCTGTTATTGACACTGACTAACTGTGTAAGTACTGGAAGAAGGACAAGAGCTCCTGTGTCATCTTAAGAGAAGTACTTTGAAATACTCTCTACTCCTCTCACCACTTAGATAAATGTTCTGTCTGTTAGGTTATGATCTTTCTCTAGTTCAATGGCTATTTTAAGTATTTTATAGAAACAACATTCATCAATGAAGACCACCTGAATTGTTGTCTTTAGGAAGATGAATTGGCATCATTGGTGAATGATGATGATTCAGATTTTAGAGGATAGAATCAAACCTTGGTTTTTAATATCCTGGAGGAACTCAGTGACTACTGGGATTTCATATTAAAGATGGATTACACCCAACATTTCATGCACGCAGGGCATGTTCTGAATGGCCCAAATCAGCTTCCGCAGAGCAGCCAGGCAGAGAAAAGGTGAGCTTGAAGATCTGCAGGTTGTCAGGTAGAGTGAAGAGCTAGGCAGCTGTAGGGATGACCAGAAGCAGATCTTCACGTGCACAGAGAATTTAACTGAAAAATCCTGAGTAACTAGGATTAGCTAGAAGCTGAAAGCGGTAGAGCTTTGTTTGGATTTAGATGCCTGCAGGATCTTGCCTGACCACAGTTTTGCAAATATAAAAGCTATCTGGAGTAATAAAATTAAAATTTGATGTGTTTTAGGTAATTTTATTTTTATTTAAAAGGTTCACTACCTATTTCAGTAGCTGTTGGTAGCTGCTTCATTGAAGCAGTTGATTTCTTGCAGGCAATGACTAATTCCTGTTTAGTAACCATAGTAGATGATCATGCGGGGGACTTAGGTGCCTTATGTAGAATTTTACTTCTAGGCTAGTTCCTCCAGACTGCCTTTGTAGTTAGTGGGGATCTAGTCAGTAGAGCCTGGTATACCTCACAGGCATCTAAAGTTAAGTAAGTAAGTGAGATAAATCCCACCTCACCTCTTACTCTTGACATCTGTCCAGTCAGTGAGATATGTTTTCCTGTCATGAGGTTGTTGGGGTTTATGGACATGACTTCACCTCTCTGCTCTAATTTTTATTCCCAGTTTTGTAGGGTGAAAAGTCCTAGAATTTGTTGCCTCGCCTGCAACTGGTTTCTTTTTTGCTGAGTATCTTTAGACATTGTTCCCTGATAAGACCATACCAGCTCTGTGGATTTTTGCATAATGCACCATATATCACACAACACCAAAGGCAACAAAAGCATTTGTTATGGCATGAAAATAATTGCTGCCTTTTTTTCTTTTTTAAATATTTGTAATCCAGCCAAATGTTTATAAAACATTTGGGCAGTCTTAGCATAGAGAGGATAACTGTGAAAACCTTATTCTGCAAAGATGTATAATTCAAAAGCTCAAAGTTTGTTCCTGCAGCCAGGTGTGCTTGTATTTGTATTCATTGCAGCATCTTGAAGAAGAGGACAGAAGAAATTTGCTTAATTGTTATTAATAATAGTACTTTGGTGCCATGCCATTTATTCTAAATAATGTCAAGAGCTTCATGGGATTCACTGCTAATTTTAGGTGTAAGATTAATTTGCAAAATGGAGAAGCTCCTTGCTACAACAGCATTCTTCACCGTGAATCCAGAACTATACTTAGTTGCATGCTTCACCTTAGACTGCTTTATCTTTAGTTGGTGATTGCTTCATAAAGACTGCTCTGCTCCTAAATAGTATTTATAGGTTCTGTGATGGTTTTATCTTAACATTGTTGCTTGCTTAAATGTTTATTCTGGAAGGTCTGAAAAATTATGTTTGCAACTACTGTTAATTTCCCCTATGAAAGGTAGCTTATGCACAACTATTTTTCAGAGTCTATTTCAAGACATTTTAACTACAGTCTACTCTTAATCTGAGTCAGACTAAATCACAGTCACAATTTCTCTTGAATAGTAATGCACTACATTAGTTTTACAGCCTCTGAAACTGCATTTTAAGGACATATGCACTGCTTGGGTCTCCATTCTCCTCAAACTGATGCATACTGATATGAATCCTAAGCAAACGGTTTCGGTGCTGTTTTCCCAGCCTGTTTTTCCTGAGGTACAGTGATGGATAACCCTTTCTGTTGACTTGAGCAAGACTGAAGGGAAAAAAGCAAACAGACAGACCTATCCATTGCTGCGACTACCTAGACTGAAATGCCAACAGGCCATTCTTCATGCATAGAAGAAAATACTAGACAGAGTATCCAGCCAGCCAGGGATCACCAAATTTACTAGAGCAAAACCCATGGCTAAACTGAAATGGAAATATTGTATGTAAATTCATCTGTGTGTTCTTTTTCTGGCTTGCTACTTGATGCTGTCTCTCATGTCCTACTGCACGAAAGCTCAGGGTGCCTTTCTTCACTAGCTTTCTTACCTTTCAGAATATTAAAAAAATATGCAAAACAATTCTATGTAACACTTATGGTGTATATTGTTACTGTATTGCATCTGTTTGTATACACACACACATACATAAAGCTGTTTTTAAAGATTAGGAAGGTCACAAAGTCATGGGCTTGGCCTAGATTCCTGATCCCTTGGTTCTACCCGCATCTGCCTGCCCCATCCCTCCCCGAGAGATTACTACCACCACAGCCGAGCCTGCTGTTCAAATCCCCATGTATTAGCAAACTGAAAACAGCAGTAGTTCAAATTAAAGGAACTACATTGGACCAGCAGCTGCAGATTCGGTCTTTCTCCCATTTATTTGATCCAGTTGTGTGATCAGTGTTGTTTTCAGCTGCTCCAGCTATATCCAGCATGGACGGCAACATTACAGAACGGAAATATTAATGCTTCCTTTTTCAGTCATAGAGTTTTAATTTTTATCCCATATTATGTTAGCTACATTATCCCATCTCTTCCTGCGCCTTGAGAAGATGTGTCACTCGGCAATGTATTAATATATCTTTCCTCCTTGTTCGAAACGGTTCCCAAATCCTATCATGCAGGTTATGCAAGCCCCACTCTGAAGACAGTCTTGGAATTTACATGGAAGACAGTTCTAGGCAGATGGTAATGTTTGATTTTGATTTATATGACATGTCATATATGGAAGGTTGTACATCATGTCAGACACATTTCATTCTTCAGAGCTGGCTTCCCAAATGCTTTGAGAAACTAGCCAAAATCACAACATGGGAAATTCCTTAACCAAGACGAGTGTTTGAGGATTCATTTGGACTTTATTGTTCCAACAGTACCTACTATAATGATAACTACCAGCTAGGTGTCTATATCTCACGGGGGAGAAGGTAACAGAAAAGCTCCAAGTACTTTTTATTCCACTTTCCTGCTGGGAAGATTCAGATTTCTCCAGACCTTTTGCTCTTCCCCATCAGAATCTCAACAAACTCATCAGGAAGCTCTTCCTTCCTCAATTAAGAGAATGTCAAAACCACTTAATTTCCCTTTTGCAGTTCTACTTGGATCTAAATCTGCATTTGACATTTCATGCTACGCCCAGTTCCAACAGATGAAGGCTCTGTGGCCTTACAATTAGGTACTATGTTAAGTGATACCTAATTTTAGGAGATGCCATATGGCTTTCCATTTATTCTCCTAGATAGTTTATGAAAGGTAAGCATGCTGTTTCATTACAGAGATCCGTCACTTCCTGAAGTCACGGGAGGGCTCATGCTTCCTCAAGAGGATCCAGTGCTCCTTGGACCGCAATCCATCACCAGGCTATGTAGAGCCCTTCCTACCTCCTAGTTACAGATATGATCTCAAAAAGAAAACATAGGTATTAATTAATATCGTGACATTGATCTGGAGACTGAGAATAAAGTTTCAGGATGATGATGAAGCCGTCTTTTTTCTGTCTTTCCCATTAGAAGATGCCATTTGATTTTAGGGACTAGTAATCTCCAATTTTTACTATTCATTTCAGTGTAAGAGACCTCCCTTCTGTTATCTGACCATCTGGGATCCTTTTATAAGAAAAACATCATTCCAGTATTGGAAAGAATATTTCAGCTTGCCATATTTAATCGGAACATATTGAAGCAAGATGCAAAGCAGTATCGGATGAAAGCTAAACTCCTCCGTTAGATGTTAAGTGAGTATAACCTTCCTGTCTAAAGAGAGTCAAAGAGTTTAAGAACTTACTGGCTTAATGTTGTGCAGAAAATAATAAGGAGCAGTCATTTAATAGTAATGATGATGTAGTTAAATATAATAATAAAACACACAAAGATTAAGACATGTTGATTATGATATATGTTAAGGCATCTTAGGGGTTAAGATAGATGTTGAAGAGAGTGTCAGGTTTGTCTCCATGCCTCTTCCATTAGGGATTAGATCACATTCCACAAGTCTAAAGGCAATCTCCTTGTTATCATTTTCCATTATGAAATTTGTAGTGCTGCTCTGGCAAGCTCTAACCACGTGTTTCCTAAACAGAGTCCATCTGACCAGTTGTCAGCCACTCTGCTTGCTGGCGGCACATCCATCACTCGGAGCATGTTCCCTCCTCACCTGACAGAGCCGCTTATCCAACTGTTCCCGGAGTGGGAATCTGCAGAAGGCACTTAAAGAAGAGATGGAGGAGGCTGTTCCCCGGAAAGCAGCACACTCTGAGATGAACAGAAGGAGGTTTTTGGCCGGTGCCTCACCACATTCTGCTGAGTCAAGTCAGCATTAAGTGAATACAAACTCTCTCTTGGGAGTCCTAATTACAGCTGAGGATCTGAGAAGTTATGGAAGGAAACAGGAGGGCTGGAGTGCTTTCATAGCTTCTTCTTTTGAATATTCAGGAAAAATACAAGGAGACACCCATGACCCACGGCACCCCAGAACTGCAATTGCAGGCCATACCCATCTTCACCCCTGTTGATTTCATCCGCAGGACTCCTACTGGAGAAGGATTTTGGGGGCAAGCGATTAATCGGTAGCCAGTCCCTACAGAGCTGTCTGTAATGGACACAACTTCAAGATTTGCCAGCATCAGTGCTGTCTGTATCTTTTGTACACACAGATGGTGGTGCTTAAATTGCTCCTTGCTTAAATTGATGTACATGGCTTCTGATATTTTTTTTTTAGTGTATTTAGTATTTTGTAACAATTTATATCACTATGTGAGTGCTTCAATGCAACTTATTGAGAGCAATCAGCCTGTAGTTGCCCTTCATTCATTTAAGGGCAATAAAAAGTAAAAAGCAGCTATGGTACTTTCTTGGAGTGACACAGCTGAAATAAATCCATCATCCAAAACTTAACGGTAGGCGATATTGTCTGGAGTTGGCCGTGCAGATGGAAGGAGGGATGGGTGGAAGTGGGTGTCACTGGCATACAGCCTGCAGAGCTCTCGTGAAAAGGCAGAAAGAAGCAACAAATGGAGAAGTAAAAATGTGCTTTGGGGAGAAAGTCCAGCAAAAGAACTTTTTTGTCAAAGTGCTGGCTAAAAACAGGCTTGAAATGGCAAGCAAAGAAACTGCCTTCTAGTGATTAATTCCTGCTTGGTTAGAGAAGCCATAAACCAGAGGTTTCTGAAAACTCTTCTGATTTGCATTTGGCAGCCAACAGCTTCAAGAGCAGATCAGGGCATGGAAGGGTTTAGGTCAGCCCATGCCCCCCCGCCTGGCTCTGCCACCCCTCCAGGCAGCCTGAGGACAGCACCCATTAGCGCCCCGTTCAGCAGAAGAAAGAAGCAAGATCAGGTTGGAAGACCTCCTAAAGCATCAGCTGGTAATTAAAGTTCCTCAATTAGGAAGAGCCTTGAGGCAGGTTAATGACCTACGACTGGGAAGGAAAGGTTGGGCTTTAAGTCAGTGTCAGAACTCTTGGGTTGGGTTTGGTTTGGGTTTGGTTTGGGGGGTTTTGGGGGGGGGGGGGTTTTGGGTTTTTGTGTGTGTGTGTTTTGTTTTGTTTTGTTTTCTCTCTCATTTTAAATATCCTCACTTTATATTCCTAAGTGTTTTAGAATGAAGTGCTCCAAACTAGTAAAGCACAGATAAAGAACAGGAGAATTTCCAAATATTTGAACTAGTAATCATCCCCGGAATTTTGAGTACGAATTTTTGATACACAGTGCTACAAAAAAATAACAAAGCTACCTGCAGTGGGACATCAGGGAGTCCTCCCAGAAAATTCTCTGAAAATGAGCAGTATCTTGAATCTATCGAAGTGAAACTCCAATGGAGTTTGATCTTCATTTTCTGGCACACACTGCCTTGCTTTCAGCCATTCTTTACACTTCGTTTTTGTCCATCCACTTTCAGATGTAACTAATCTTCCCTGGGTGGTGATTCCAGCATTGCTGCAGAAACCGTCCCACTGCACATTCCGTAATAAAAAATGTGCCGCAACAGGTTATATTTAACAAGGAAAAGAGGAATAGAAAGTGGTACATCTGCACAATGAATATAATATAGCATTGACTTGGAATTTCCTGACTTCAGCAGTCCCTCCAAAATAATAATGCATTAATAGAATTACGCTTAGCTTTCTGCTTTTATAAGGAAAATATTTGAAAGCAAAAGCCTTTTCATCTTCCAAGTTCTTCTGGCTCTGTGTGTGAGATAGTGGAAATAACACAGGACTGTGTAACCACAGCAAACAAGTGGGGTGGGAATTCTGTAGCTGCTCGGCTGGCCCGAAGCAGAGCGGTAGTGAAGGAGCAGCCTGGATTTAAATTTAATAGGTGGAACTCTTTTCCCCCCCTAAAATCCATTCATTTCTATGGATGAAAATAAAATTACTCTGTTGTAGGCAGAACTGGTGGTGACCTATAATTAAGGATGTCTGACATTTCCATTATAAGAGGCAGGTTTTAGTTGGCTATAATTTCAGCTGTTGGTTGGTTTAAATTCTAACTGATTAGGCAGGAGTTTCCTTTTCTGGATATCTCCTGCAATCTAACTTTTTTGAGAGGGATGCAGGAGAGAAAGAGAAAGAAGTTCAGCAAATTGTTCATCAGTATCTATAAAGCAATTAAGCAAAAATACATTATTTTGGTCATATAGAGAAGCTCTAAACTCCTTGCTTAAAATTTGGCAAAGAAGTCACACTCTTCTTGGGATGTCTTTTCTGCTTTCTGTGGAAAATCTCAGCTGATTCATAGGCAGTAGAAATTTGTTCAAATTTAGCACATGGATGTGCAAAAAAAAAAAAAAAATCCATCTACTCCGAGCATGCTCCAAAGCAGGGACAGAATTAGCTCACTGAGGAACACTTGATTGATCCACCAGTAAAAATGCTGAAAGGCAGCAGAAATATGTACATATTTAACCTTTCAGCAATTTTAACTTTAGTGGGCCTTAGCTGGTAGAATCTGTAAAGTTATTTTTCTTCCCTGTTTTACCAGTAAAATTCACTGATATAGACAAAACTTCGAAGTGTAGACTTTACTCTCTCTCTTATAAATGAATTTTGGTTTTAGCATTGCTGTAAAAACAAAAACATGACCCTCTGACTCACTGACTTCTTCCTAGGTGTTTTTCTAGAAAGCACTACCAAATGCTCTTTGGGTACTGACATTTTTAACCGTATTAATAAAAATATTGGCAATGTGTAAAGATGACATAATCTTGGGATCTAGATCAGTGGAGATCAATCGACATTATTAGTATATAGCACTACATCTTAGCTCCATTCTCCATTAAGCCTGGTTTTAATATCCAGCCCATTGCTACCAAATGGGGATATTATTGACGTGCCATAGTCAGAGGCTCTGGTTCTGAAGCTTCCTCAGTGCTCCACCGAAGTAAAAATCCCTTCTGCTCTTCATTGTCCATGTATCCTCCCCTATTATTTTTTTCTGTCATCAGTAAAATCTTCTAAGAAATAAAAACATGTAGAACCTGCATTACTACTGGTAAAAAACCAGCCTTACTATCATTTACAGAAGCGGTGCCAATCTTTTGTTTTCAGGGTAAGAGCGCAAATGTGTTTGTTTTCCTTCACAGGTTACTCGGTATGTCAATAATTTAAGATATTGGGTTTTGACACTTCCCTGTTTTCCCGTGGGAGTATTTGGAGATAAGTTCACAAACTAACAGGTTTTAAATAAGACATATTGCTCCTCCTTTGGAAACAGCTCTTAGACCTGGGTGTACTGTATACCAAACACGAAGGGGGCTGACTGATGGGCTAAGGCCATCATTGCCAAGACTCCCTGAGAAGCTGGTGGACATTGGTCCAGGCCCTAGAGGTTACCTGTCTTCTTCCATTTAACTGCAGGCTTAGAGCAAGCCTGAGCAGCTTTTCCTGCAGTAAGCTTAAGTGTGGGATCAGTGCAAACACATATGTTCTTGTGGCTTCGTTGGACCTAGAAAATCCGGTGGGAGTATGCATGCACCTAAGTCGTGATGGCTGCAAGCTGTAAGCATGACCAGGGACAGTGCAGAGCTTCAAAACCTTGTTGAAGACTATGTTAAGGTTAATGACATTGGATATGCAACTGACTTACAGTGTGCTGAAAGTATCCCTCCTATATAAGATATAGAAGAATGAACAATGCAAGAATGAACAGTGTGAACTGGGATTTTTTTGACGTGCAATTTTAATACATTGCTGCATCCTAAAATCATCTAGGAAGTTTTGGTTGGGGTTTTTTTTTTTTCAGACTAAGGATATAATACTGATTTTCAGTAATTAAAAATTGCAATGTGTATGGTTCTTACAAGTTCTAGAAGCTAAATCAAGGTTTTGTCTACCACTTATGTGGTATCTACCTACTGCATGTCCTACTATTTAGCTTAAGGGGAGAAAATGTGCTGGCATTATTTTTTTTCCATCTGTTCCATAACCTCTGATATTGAGCTTCTAAAAAGCTCAAAGCAGACTAAACAGGTCACAGTCAAAACAGTAAGGTTGCTTTTCATGCATTCTTTAAATCAGATGTTTTAATTATAGTTTTTTAGTTTGTTTGCTAATTAGAAAACAGGTCCACAATGTGGTATCTATCTTCTTCCATTTGAATCAATAAACAGAGAAGTCATGAGAAAGGGACCTCTTCCCTTCAGGGAGTCTTTTCTTGTTAATGTTGACTCAGGTTGTTAGTGCTTACTCTTGTCTCTTTTCCTCTTCTGCCTACTTCCCAGTCTTTTCTCTTTCAGTTCCCCCTCTTGTTTCCCAACGTGAGATCTGTTGCCTTGCACATAGCATGTATGCTTTTGTCCTTCATATTTACCTGCTGTGTCATGAGTGCGCTGTATCTTTCAGTGTGCATTGCAAAAGTAAGCTCTTTAACCAGGCTGAATGATGCTTTTTAAGCCTATAAAAATTTCAAACATGAGTTTCACTGAAAGTGAAACAGGAGAAATACTTCAGCTATAAATAGTGGATATGCACTTTTAAATAACTTGTGAGACCTGTTTGGAATTATCCTGAAGGTTTGCCTCCCACCTGAAAATCACAGTGCTGGCTGAGAAATGAGTACTTCATGTACTTGCAACTTGATGAAATGGAGATAAGTTACTAAATGGTGTCACTTTTTTGATTTGCTCTGTGCTTTGGATGGCATAGTCAGATTTTATGACATCTCTTTTATGGTTAGCTGAATCCAATTCCTGCAAAGACTTGTATCTTTACATGTATCTAACTTTATTTTGGTTAACTGTCTGTGTAAAGACTTTTTAGATTTGGGACCCTGATTAGTTTCTTCCTTGCTGAAAAGACCGCTGTAAATTTCAATAGGGAAACAGAAAAGTCCCTTAACAATTTTTAAGGAAGCTTTTAAAACAATGATTTGAGGATGTACTATTTAAAGTGAATTGCATCAGATACTGAGTTATTTTGAAACAAAAAATGTCTGAATAACCGTGACCTGCTTTTTGTGTGTTCAGGCTTGCTACTGAACACTAGGAAATTCAGAAACTATTTGTAAGGGAGCGAATAATCAGAAATTCAAGTATAACCAAAGGCTGTGGGGTTCAAGGGCTGCAATTCCCGCTCGTTTAACCACGAGTGCAGGATATATTGGGTCCTTGCAGACTCTAGACACACCTTGCTTGTAATTCATATTGCTCCTGTGTGCCAGCTCTGAAGGGCTTCTCCTGTGATCTGGAAATAAAGAAAGGTCAGTTAAAACAAATACCATAAAAGGACACAGTAGAATTTTTCAAATTTTAGAGACATTATCTATCGTCAAATCCCCTCACTAGACCTACATTAAAATAATGATCGCAACCCAAATATAGAACATTTGAACTGTCCCTTTCCAGGCCAGATGTGCTATGTTATGTAATGCCATTTTAGGGTGATTGCTGGAGCTTGGAGTAAAAGGAAAATTAACATATTGTAGATATTGTTCCAAAGAGCAAACATCATAAAAAAAAGTTATAAAACTCAGGGCCCTGAGCAAAAAATTTTAGCAAACGCAACTTCTACACAGAGCCTTGCCTACATACAGGCTGGACTCTCCAGCGAGGTACAATCCAGCCACAGGCCCCAGAGCTTATGATAAGACGAGAGCCCAAATACACACCCCTCTACCAGCACGCTTTGCCCAGATACAAAAGCACTGAAACTCCTAAGAGCTTATTCCTCCAGGCATGGCACATTTCTAAGTTAAATGCACCACAGCAGAAATTTTCTCCACATGCTTTTCAAAACCCTATTAAATAAAAACCATCCAAGCAAGTAGTTGTTGATACGTATGTGCAACAGGCTTCCCAGAAATTCTTTGTAAATAGAGCATCAATGTTTTCCACTGTTCGCAGGGAGGAAATCTGCTGAGTTCAGACCGCTGTAATCAAATCCACATTGCAAAGTCACAAATAGAGAAACAAAGGACAATCACTGTCCATTTTTTGCGCTGCGGATGCCTTAATCAGACTCCATTTTCTTCACTGCTTCAGATTGCTTTCTCAGGGTGATGTGCCAGCCTCCTGCCTCTGTCGGTTACGTAGCTGTCCCCTCCGTCACTGCAGCCAGAGCTGGGACAGCACGCTTGCCACTTGAAGCATTTCACGGCTGTGATCCCAAGCAGAGGACCGAAATCTACGCAGAGCACCGGGGAGGCAGATATACCAGGGGAAAGACTTGGAGCATCTACATTAAGTGTCTGAACACGTATAGGGAGCATACCACGAGAGTCACTGCGCTCAGTCGACTCGGGGAGCATTCCTTCTCTTTCAAATCTCTTTTCACTGTGAAGAGAGTTTTCTTCCTTTTCAGGCATTCAGTAGCAAGAGCAAAAATAGGAACCCAGTTATGCCTGGCCTCTCTGCAGGGAGGTGAGAGCGGGCGAGGACAGAGGGGGCTGTGCTGCGGTTATGCCTAGGGCACAACCTGCACGGGAACTCGCTGTCCCCAACAAGAAAGGTGACCTTTAGCAACTTGCCTGTTCTCGGAGGGGACGGCAGAGCAGCTACATTCCGCAAGAGCAGCAGGGGAGGCTCTATCTGAGCTCTGTTCCCTGAAGGGCTAAGCCTTGGGGTGTTTATATTTTAGGCACCCTTTACCTCCACCTCGTAGACTCATGATGCAAGAGAGGATAAACAGTCTTTCCCAGGGCTATTTAAGGGAAACCTGCTTGCTCCTGGGAGAGGGACTCAGCAGCAAATGGGCAGCATTTGTACGCTATTAAAGTACCCCCCCATGGCTTCAGACTCTTCGTAAGGCTGACCAAGGGGTAGAAATAGGCAGGAATAGGTAGGCAGTTCAGGCACAGCAGACACCGGTAATCTGCCAGCTCTTTTTGCCGTACACTCCATCTCTAGACCCAGCTAACTGGGCCTGTCTGCACCCAGTCCGAGATCTCCGACTTGGCTCTGGGAAGGCTGGTGTGCCTGCACAGCTCTCAAGCGTTGTTCAGAAAAGCCAGCGTGGGTTTTCAAACACACTTAGTTCTGCAAATGTGTTTCATTGCTGTGGCATTTCTAGATCTGTGCCCTTTTTTTCCCCTTTAGCATCAATAGCATCAATAAGAGAGATTTAAAGAGAGCAATCAGATTTCCTCTCTGGCTTTATTTAGCAGGGTTTTTTTAGTCTCATAAGGTAGTTTATGGATAAAAGAAACTGCTTAACCTTGTAGCCTTCCTCTGCACCTATCCCAATTTGACTTTGCCTTTTCTGAATGTGAGTGACCCAGTTATTCAAAAGATGTCAGGAGAAGTGTCACCAATGCCTTGGCCAAGGGCCTGAATTGTTCCTATGCTCTACCAATGCTTTTTTGTATCCTGTGATCATGTTTTGCATCCTATGACCATGTTTGTCATTTCTCAGGACTGCACTGACTGGTAGGCGCAGTAATCCTGTGATCAACCAGCACGTTCATGCTTATCTCCCTCGTCTGTTGTTTCAATTTCGTTCTTGTTGTTGAAGCTCTTAATGTGACACTTTCCAGCTCATTTCTATTACCTCACTCCCCCTTTCTGACTCTTTCTGAAAAAAAAATACGCTATATTGATGATGCTACCTTATCCTCATTATTCATTTTCTTCAAGGCACTGGCATTTTAGGTAAAATAATAATGTAAAACTCTAAGTAGGAGAATCAGGAGGCCTTGCTTTTTTTTGGAGTTGCATCAATTCAGATAGACAGTGTGTGCCTACCCACTGCACCAGGGCTGGTAGCTTGTGGAAAGCGAGTGTTGCAGTAGCTGGCAACACACACGGAGTCTGCAGCTCACAGGGAATCGCTGTAGGGCTTTTATGCAATTGATTAAATGATATTGTGCACAGTCATCAAAAATGGAGCTTCACAATATATGTAATGATGTGCTTTGTTCTAATCTTTGCCTGCATAATATCAGCGGAACATCTATTTCTAGATAAAATAAATGTAAATGAATATAACCAAGCCTGACAAAGTTATCAGACTTTCCAGTTGCTGGAGGTAAGCTGAGAGAATATAATTCCTCCCCCCCCCACCCCGTTCCAAATAAAATATTTTAAAAACTCACAAGTGGAGGATTTGCTGCTTTTGGTGGCCAGTACAGCAGGTCTCCAACTGGTCATGCAGCAGAAACGGCAGTGATCCGTGTGTCCCACAAAGGTGGGTTTGACAAAGCAGTAGAGGTTTTATAGTAGCTGAAATATAAATAAAGGAGAAAGGCAAATGTCTGAGGATGAGTCAGCCAAGAGGTGAATACATCTACTTGTAAGTGGGCTGTTTTGTAGATCACACCGTGACTTAGAAACCAAGATAAGGCTGCAGAGTGTGCTTGAACTTTTTAGAAATCTTGGATTAATTGCTAGAGGATGATAACTGAAATGTCCCTGCTCCTTTCCTTCTTTCTTTTATTCAGCTCCCATTTCTTTAGTTT
The DNA here is from genome assembly GCF_000737465.1 of Haliaeetus leucocephalus. NCBI lineage: Eukaryota > Metazoa > Chordata > Aves > Accipitriformes > Accipitridae > Haliaeetus > Haliaeetus leucocephalus. The sequence continues at coordinate 13,806,066 of NW_010972436.1, read as the reverse complement.
TCTGTTCTCTTGCCTTTTCCTTTTTCTCTTTTTTCTTTTTTTTTTTTCTCTAATTAAATATAAATAAAAAGGACTGCATGTGTGGTGCTGTCACTTACGACATATAACTTCTCACGAGCCATCCCAGTGATTTTAACTGACAGTTTGTAATTAAATAAAGATAGAAGGTCTATAGGTTTCAACTGCATATCTGCATTTCTTGTCTTCCGGGAGTTTTTTGCAAACTGAAGAGTGTGTAAATGGGGACTTTTTTTTTACACGTGTACCTGTATAAATATTTCTGCTTTTGTATCTGATCAGATTAGAGTTATTTAGGTCACCTCTAGCCAAGAAAGCCGTGCCGGTATAGCAATGTCAGCTAGGGGAGTTATTGGGGGTTTGTTTGTTTTTTCCTTTCCTTTCTGGCTGGGGAAAATCTGAGCTTAATGCGCAGTGAACCCAGCAGAACCCCCACAAGGACGTAACAAAAAACCATGCTTTTTTTCTGGGAGAGCTTATTTTCCTTCGGGTGAAGCTCCACAGGTAATATTACTCTGTTTGTTGTTTGTTGTCTTCCTGTCGTCGTCGTCGTCCCCTCCTGCCCCCCGGCCGCCCGCAGCCTCCTCCCGGCAGCGGCCGGGCTGCCAGCATGGCCGCGGGCGCTCTCC
>NW_010972436.1:13719524-13805409 GCF_000737465.1 Haliaeetus leucocephalus | reverse complement strand
GGGCGGGGGTCGGGGAGCCGGGCGGGGGGCGTCCGCCCGCGCTCCATCGGGCGAAGAGCCTCGGGGCGCCTCGCCTCACTGTCAAACCCTGAACGCCGCCGTTCTCGCAGGGTAGGATCCCGCGGTCCGAAGGCGAAACGGCTCGCCTCGACAGCCACGGAGCGAGCCGGCTTTCAGAGGCGAGGCCTCTTCCCTTACTGCCGTTCTTCGGGGAGAGAGCTGGCACTGCTTTAGGGAGGGGGTCTGCAGTGCCTCCCCGGGAGACCCGAGACGGTCCCCCCGCCCCGGTTCTGCTCGGCAAGCCGTGCCGCAAGGCGACCGCAGCTCCAGGTACGCTTCCCGAGAAAACCGACTCCATCCTGGGTCCTGTTCGCACCCCACTTGGCGATCCCGCTTCGCGTTGGCAGAAGCGCCAAAGACTGGGACAACTTAGGTCATGCTATTCTGCTACAGAGCTCCCTGCGGCCTCCCTGTTTTGTCCGTATTTACTCCCTTTTAGTATCAGTACTGCTCGCTGGGAGTTTGTTATGAAGTAAAAGTCTTAAATGCAAACTACTTCCCAGGCCAGCAAGAAATATTTAAACACTTCAGGCATTCAGTCTGTGATTCAGAGATTTATTTATAAAACTGTTGATTTTGGGACACTAAACCATTGCATTTAAACTGCAGAAGTGAGTCATATTTGTGGGAGGTAATTACTACCAGAAAGTACAACTAACTTTTGTAGGTTTCTCTGTAAAATGTCCACTTATGATCTGCAACTACTAAAAATAACGCGCTTTGTTGAGTTTCAGCACAAGTTATCTTTACAGAATTATGTGGCTTTATACATATATTCTGTTTTCCTGACATATGATAAAATAAATGACTCACATGCCTGAGAATTTATTTGGGTATTTTATGTGGACTGTCCTGACCAGGTAACTTGTTCAGCTTATATACTTCTCACGAAAACCAAAGACTGCGGTAACTACTAGAGAAAAGCCATTTGACATGGGAACAATGATTGTAGCTAGCGCTTACAAACAGTGTTTGTTCGTCAGCAAGGTCTCCGGATTTCTTGTGTCATCCAAAAACATGATAATCTACTCAGTCTGTTCTTTTCTCTGTGGTTAATAGATCCTGGGAGCTGAGGGAATTCCAGATGTCCAACACCTGCAGAAGCTACTTGCAGAGCAAGAGGGAACTTTCCTCATTATCCCTCAGTCATGACTGAGGAATTCAAGTTTATTTAACTTGTGGTCACTTAGCAGCACTCCCTATGAGCAGATGAGTCAGATGCTGTGCCACCTATCCCAAGAGAATACCCTGCCAACTGGGTTCAGAAAAATAATGTCATCCATCCTGGCATACTAGGCTTTGAACAGTTTTTCCCATGTCAATCAGGGAGAGCTTAAGGTGCACCATAAACCCAAGCAGCCTTTCGCTGCTGGCAGACCAGGAATCATGGCTAACAGACCAAAAAGGGAGTTGCTCTCCAGAATTTAAACCACAGTCCTCTGAATATCTTCTTCCTTTTCCAAATGTGCAGTTGCAGAAGAGGCCTTCCTTTAAAAACTGTGTCTGCAATTTGCCAGGAATCGGGTAGTCTCTGCTACAATTCCTGGGACTCTCATGACCAGATGACGGTCAGGAAGTCTTTCCCCTGTTCTCCCTGCTCCTCCAAAGTGAATCCAGCTCCCACAAACTGCATAGCCTCTGTGAGGTGGTGGGGGTCAGAAATGGGAAGGGTGGGACTTGTACTTGCCTTTCCATGGCTTTCTAAGGAAGAGAACTAAATATTTCCATCCTTAACTATGCATCTTTGAGCAGCTCCACCCTATTCTACCCATGGTTCTTGGACAAACAGGCACTTAGTTTATTTTTCCTGGCTTTTTTTTTTTTTTGTCTCCTTCCTAGGGTCCTAATTACCAGCTGGCTCTGGGCAAATGTGCCGCACTTGGCCATGGCAGCACGGCTGGCTGGCAGAGGGTTTGTCTGCATTAAGGGAGCTCCCCATGCTGCTGGGGTGCCACTCTGATGTACCCACTCAGGAGGAGGGCTGGGTGAGTGTCAACGCACACTTTGAGACACCACACATAGCAGGATGTCAGCTGGTGATCAGGGAAGGCCAGGACTGCCTCTCATCAGCATTAAAGTGGACATGGGTACACTTTATATTAAGTTACAAATTGCGTCTTTGAGGTGTATCAGTACTACTTGCTACAGCGGAGTGGGGTTGGAAGGCAAATTGCCTTTTCCCTTGAATTCATTCTACAGGAATGTGGGAATTATTATTTCGATCTGATTAATGGCCCACTCACTCTAGTGACTTCAGCCAAGGAGCAAGAGTCCCCAAAGCTTCAGAGAAAGAGACAAAATCTGGTAATAAATACTTATATAAGATGATTTTTAAGCAAAATTCTTCCTAATATTGAAGTTATTTTTGCATGAAAAGTTCATGAAAGATGAGCACAAATCTCTTCTGATGGCTTCTGTGGTGGAAGGAAACAGTTGCATCCCAAACAAAATGCAGTGATGGGCTTGAAATTGGAAAAAATATTTCACAAGATAGCTATATAGTATGACTGTTATTTCACAGGATGGTCACTATCGAAATGGGCTAAAGGTAAACACATTTTTTTCTGTTTTCAGAGACATTTTAGAGTTTTCAGTGTTCATATTGGATGGAGGCTTAACCGGATGGTCCTTACCATATAAGTAGCAAAGCAGTTTAATGGCCATGACCCTTTAGCAACCTGTGTCTTAGGGATTCAGTAGTCACGGCTAATAAAGTTAAACACGCTTGCACCGAAATTAAGCATTTTTTACAGGTAACTTAATTTCATAATCTCAAGTCAGATAATTTTTATCAATAATTTTTAAACTTCCTGATTTGAGGAGTTAAGTGTGACTGCACGTCTTGCACATGTTGAGGTGGAGGTCTCTGTTAATTCCTCAGCACTCCCTCCAGCTTTTCAGAAACCCTCCTAACGGCTGCGGGCTTTTGGGAAAGCTGGTGGTCACCACTGAGCGTTGGGCTGTACTGTGAGCTGAACGCTTTGAGGTAGGCTCTGTGTTTGTTAAAGCGGGCCTACTTCTATGACTCATAATTTTTCCTGCAGAAGTGAAAGAGCAGCATATTCTGCGTCACTTATGCATTTAGATCTGCCCAGCAATTGTCTAGAGCCGAGTTCACGTATTTGCAAATACTTTTCTCCCTGCACTGGATCCCAATGGGTGTTCGCCTTGAAGATCTGTGACCCGGTCGCACCTCCTGTAATGCTCCTGTACCATAGTGTCAGGTTTTTGCTGTTATTTTGCAGGAGGGAGAAATACGAGGAAAGAGAATCCTATTAGAATTGTTTGTACCTCTTGAGACTGATGCACATCCCATTAAAATACATTTCTGTATTATAATTACTCAGTCTTCTTCATGATATGACTGTTGCTTCAAAACAAATAAGCCAGGGACGGAAATGCTGCTGAGACTGTGCTGCTAGCCCTCGATCACTAGCAGCGAGGCCAAACACAGTTTCTGGGGGACGTTTGCTAAAATACCGGATTCAGGTCCCACCTCGAACAGGGGGATGCTGAGCCAGGCCGGCGGAACTCCTGCTGCCTGTTTCTCCAGGCAGAAGAGGCAAACAAAAAGCACGATCCTCCTGGGAGGACTTGACTAGCAGTGATGAGGGCTTGGCTAGAGGGTTTAAAAGTGTTGCCAATAAAATTGTGCCCCAGCCCTGGCACTCGCAGCAGGCAGGGCAGGGATGGCATGGGGCTGGCGCTGCCCAGTCCGGTGACTTTTTGCACCGACAGCCCCTGTGCTCTGCACAGGCAGCGGTGAAGTGCTATTCCTGCTTCCCAGCTCACCCAGCCCCACAACACGGCCCGTTTCTCTTGTTCCTTCCTCTAGCTTGCAAGCTATTGATCTGGACTAGGGTGAGCACCCTCCTGAGCTTTGCTTTTGTGGTGCTTCCTCCAGGCTTCCCCCCCTCCCCGGTCCCACTATTTTTAGGAATAGTTAGTTGGTGCAGCCTCCTGTAAAATACTCAAGTAAAAACTCCTTCATGGTATGTCTCCTTTTCTAACAAGGAATACCCTGCCAGAGCACTGAGGTGACCAAGGAGAGATTTACTACGTGCCTTCTTGCTTCTCTGCCCTTCTGACTTTGGTAAGGATTCTCTACCTTGTAGCTTCTGCTGAGGGACTTTTGCATGATATGGAGAAGCATAAGAAAGGCTGCCTGCAGACAGATGGACAGGCAGGCAGAATGATAACTGCGTTTTGGTACAGAGCTGGGGCTCTGCAGTCTCTAGTCCAAGTGTTTGTAAGGGGAGTCAGCAGCATTTTCAAGCCAGTCACTTCCAGTGATTCACCTTCAGGGGACCTAGAAGTGTAGTGGGGATTGCAGGGATAAAGACTGGTCATAGACTACTCATAAAAAGAAAGAAATCTGAATGCTAGCTGACAATTTGTTTGCCAAGTTTTAGTCCAGTAGAGTTGAAATGGCCAAGTTTTTAATGCCAACAATTGAGGTTTGTAAAGGAAATACCAAACCAACCTTGGTGGAAAAAGAGGCGGACATAAAATTACAGAGTAAAGACTGCATTTGCTTTGTAGGCAGAGAAATAAACAAGTTACAAAAAAGAAAATCCATCTGAGTTTTTCAGTTTGATTCCTGTGCCTAAACAGAAAAGTGTAAGATTTACCAGTAAATTTACCAGCGGACACTCAGCAATCTGTACAGAATTGTTGGCAAGGGGAGCAGGGAAGGGGACCGATACAGGGAAGTGCTGCAAAAATGCTCAGAAACTGTTGCTTGGTCTCATCATGTAAAGACTTAAAAAGAGCCCAGACCACAAATTCTTGACTGTTCTTATTTCAGCAGGTGCCAAAAAGACACATTCTTTAATGTATACAATGGTTTTTCTTGGATACAATTTCAACAATATACACTTGTCATTGGACATTTGTGTAATTTTTCATGTATAATGTGTAAGAGCGTGCCCCTGAATTCCTGCAGCAGCAGCAGGCCAGCTAAATTCACCGTGAGCCCTATCTTCCATCCAAGAAGCATTCCACTGAAGTTGGAGAAACTATTCACTGCATGGGGACTGCCAAGGCACACTGGAGCAAGGATAGCAAAATCTTCTCCTGAAATATTATTTCAGTCATTTCGGTTTTATGAAGGACAAAAGAAAACATTACACATTGCATGGGTAGACTTATTTGTCTGCTCCAGAAGGCTGAACGTATTTCATCCAGAAGTGACAGCGGTGCCTGAAAAACCACTTCTCAGAATTAGTAGGTTTATTTTGTGGTGCAGCTTGAGAAGCCCAGGTTTCCAGACCCAGTAATGGACATCAGAGAGGTCACAGTACAGAAATGCCAAAGCATGGGCACTGGTTCTTGTACAGGACCAACAGGATAACTTGATTGAGCAAACTCTACACCATGTACGTCCCTAACAGATGTGCTGTATGTGTAGATAGTGGCAGAGACTGGCAGTCAGTGGCCATAATTTCCAGACCGCTTTCTTCAGATTGCCTATGAATGGCTGTCCTCCTGTTTTTAACTTGCTAGCTCAACGCAATGCTTTCCTGTTCAATTAAGCAGATGTCATGCTACAGCAGAGTATTTCTGGGGTTTCTGCTGTAAATTATTCATACCTGGGAAAAAAGCAGCACCAGCTAATATTTGGGTACTCAATCACATACAGCAGTCCCCTATATGTTCCTTTTGTAATGGTTGTAGTCATTTGCAATAAGCTGCTGCAGTTTTGTTTACTCTGTGGTATGCTTTCCTGTTCTTTTTCAATTGTCCTTTTCCATAAAATAGTGTTTAATAAATTTTAAGTAAATCTGGGAGTGCTTTATGATGTGCAAATATGTAATGTTTGTGTGATGCATAGGAATATACAGGCTCTTGCTACTCTTCCTTAATCAGTGCACAAACTTTGTAGTTTTAACCTACCAAATAAAATCAGGGATAAGTTTTACTGATTAAATGATCTGTAGCAGCAGGAATACATTATTTAATTTTCCTTATATGCTCCTTGCTAGAGGTAAATAAGATATCATTGCAATACCATTCACTCTGTTATAGCTTCAGCTGTGTCAGCATTTATGTTACAAACCTCTTCTTCCAGGCATTTATAACCCAGCTGTAAAATGAACTCCAGTCTGAAGCTTGGCACACAAGGTCTCAGTCTGGCAATGAATTTATTTTACAAAAAGTGAGAACAATGCAATATCTGTTTGGCCATATCCAAGTTATAATTGTTTTGGTTCTTAGCAACGGGGTGGACCTACATAGAGAAGCCCGCAAAGTATCCACCTGCCTGACATCACTTCAGCCTCGCCCTTTTAAGTTCACCATAAAATCCAAGCGTGTCAAAGCCTAAAATGTTTCATGAAGTTTTGCACACTGCAGTGAGTTTAATTCAAAAGGTGACGTTTCAGAAGTGTTGTGCATTGCACTTCTCCAGGCAGCACTCCTGCTGCTCCCATGCGAGCAGAACTCAGCTGAGCTCCTGGATGGCTTTTCATGGTTCATAACCAAATCCCAGACCTGCTCTGATGGTGAGGAACAATGCCTGTTTCACTTACACTTGTACCTTCGTTGCCCAGAGTGTGAGTGTTGCCTCTCATGGCCCCTGCCAGGGCCAGACTCTTAGAATCATAGAACCGTAGAATCATGGTTTGGGTTGGAAGGGACACCTTAAAGATCATCTAGTTCCACCCCTCCTGCCATGGGCAGGGACACCTTCCACTAGACCAGGTTGCTCAAAGCCTCATCCAACCTGGCCTTGAACACTTCCAGGGATGGGGCATCCACAACCTTGCTGGGCAACCTGTTCCAGTGCCTCACCCCCCTCACAGTGAAGAATTTCTTCCTTACATCTAATCTAAATCTACCCTCTTTCAGTTTAAAGCCATTTCCCCTTGTCCTATCACTGCATGCCCTTGTAAAAAGTCCCCCTCCAGCTTTCCTGTAGGCCCCCTTTAGGTGCTGGAAGGCTGCTGTAAGGTCATCCCAGAGCCTTCTCTTCTGCAGGCTGAACAACCTCAACTCCCTCAGCCTGTCTTCACAGGAGAGGTGCTCCAGCCCTCTGATCACCTTCGTGGCCCTCCTCTGGACCCACTCCAACAGGTCCATGTCTTCTCTCCCCTTTGCTTCTTGTGCCGCAGCAGGAGCCCAGGCATCTCTTCGGATACCGCTCCTGGCAGCCCGGGGCCATGCAGAGAGCTGGGCTGCCTTCCACTTGGGGGGCCCCGCAGCCACGGCTGGCCTTTGATTTCCAATCAGTCACGTAGGAAAAATGTCCCATAAACAGCGGAGCTGTTAAAGTCATCAGGTTTCACGTTCGGAGACTGAATTTGCTATGCCCTCCCCTTGGGCTTGTTGGGAATTTATAATGCTACAGTCCCTGAGGCCAGGTGTCCTTCCTCAGCCGCAGCCCTCAGCGGGCGATGGGGAAGCAGTGCCTCCTCCACGCAGCCACAAATCTCCTCCTCCTCCTCCGCAGTGGTTGCCTACCCAAAGTCCCCACCCAAAGTTTCCAAGAGACCTCCTGACATTATCGCAAGGCTTTCTTCTCCTACTAGGACTGGAACATAACTTGCATAAGTTTACATCCTTGGATCTGCCACAAAATTACCATGTCCGAAGATGTCAGTGTGTTAAAAGGTGAATACTATTAGAAGAGCGGGCAAAGCACCTTTTTATGAAGCACATCTGCTCCCTGTTTTTTCTCTGTGCCACACCTCAGGTTTTCTCCTCTGGTTTCAAGAACGTGTTTTGGCTCCCTTTTCATCCCCAGCCGAACTGAGGAACTAAGTGAGCACTAGCCAGGTTTGCCAGGTTTGATATATACTCACCAACCGGCAATTATAAAAAACATCTAGAGCATATAACATATATAGGTTCTGAGTGATACTGTTATTAACCATTAAAGAACATGCTTTATTTAAATAAAAATAGAAAGGCTGATGAGATTTTATCTAGAATCCATCTTTAAGACAAAGATATGAGATGTAGTTTCCAAAGATTAATTCACTTTCATCTTATGATATTTCCTTTTGGAAAGCCTCAACTCTCCAGGTTCTCTCAATTTCTGCACTGCAGGTGGTAGAAGATCATGATATTAATTGAATGTGTTTAAAAATGAGCAGTTTGCTCCCGTATCTTTAATCCAAGTAATATAAAGCTATGCTTAGGAAAAAAAATCATGAATGTGGTTTTGAGCATATATATGCAAAAGCATAATATTAATAACACCACCGTCTTAAAGTATAACTCAAATAGACACCTAGTATTCTATAAAAATCAATTTAAAGAAAAACAGACACAGTGTTCTGACTTGTTTAAGCCAAAGTTTGCATTGGATGTACATTCAGGGCATATTTTGCCTATGTTGTTCAACTATTTATGTAATTTGGAAGGAGATTATTTCCAGTCTCCAGCAATGTAACTGATCTTCCAAACTCACTGACAGTCTGTATCACAGAAATAGAATCACAGCAATTAGGTTATTAAGTAAGTAAGTCAGTGACACAATCAATTCAATTAAATATTTGGAATCAATTTTAAAATTTATGTTAACTGATAGTCAAGCTGTTTTGCTGTCTCTGGTGAACATTAAGAAATGGGAAGGAGATAATATTAAAATATGCAAGCTGTCATAACAAGGGTTTGGGGAGAAAAATAGGCAAATAAAAAAATGTGATTCAAATTTAAAAAAAAAGAGCCAAAACTGTACATTGCACGCTTAGAGAACTCTATACAGTTACAGTGATGTACAACCTCCCTCCTGAGTGCAGGCTAAGACTTGTTCCATTAGGTTTTTCTGGCCAAGGAAGGCCTATACATTTTGTGAGCATAGTAGAGGCACACATTAAGCAAGTATGTTCACCCTTACATTGGAAAAGCAGGACAGTTTTTTCTGTAGTGGTACCTTTTTTAAAAAAGCACAGATAGCTAAAGTGCCTATTGTCACCAACTTCCATTCCTGAAGGAAAAAGATAGCAGAAGCATCCACCTAGCAGATAGTGTCTGAAATGCAACATTAGCAGAAATGTTGAACCCGTGAATCTAAATAAGAAAATACTTTCATGGCAGCAAAAACAAATCACTCAGAAATCTTATAAAAGATTTGCTCTGATAAATTGTTAGACTGAGTCTGAAGTTGGAAGAGGTATCTCCTTTGTTGTGATGTTATTTGTTTGTGGTTATGGAGACAAGATGTTTTTCTCGGTGCTGAAACCCTTGAAATGATTGGCAAACTTCAAAGAATGAAAATATAAGTCTCGGGTGACAAATTGTATAAAAAAATCTCATCAGCTTTCTTGGAAATTTTTCTTTGAATATATGAGTTCAGGAAATAGTCTGACATTTTGAAGAAAATGAATTAGACAATATTTCCTTCTCTACCCAAGGCTTTCCCCTCGCTAGACTTAGCGGTCACATAAAACTCAGCTGGAATGAGCGTGCTGAGGGACAGATTCTTCTGCCCATCCACCAAACAGCTGCAGTGGGGGCCCAGCCTTCTCCTCCCTGTCCCACAAGCAGTGCGTCAGCTCCAGCCCAAAGAACCAGTGTCATCAGGATGAAGCCTTGTGGCTTGTGTGGCCTAATAAGTCCTTGGTTTTATCCAGACACCCAAAGGAAAGCCATCCAGGCTATGCTGGTTGCAATTCGTGTATGCCATCAAATGAGCACAGCCGTCAGCTGGGAACAGCTTTTGATTGCTACCAGTCCCCATATGTGAAAGGTTTTCTCTTTCCTTAACAGTTCCCTGAGTCATTCAATTCTTCTACTTTGTCTTTGGCCCTATTTAGGGGTGGTGTATGTAAACTAGATTAATTTATCTTACAGAGGTTGGCTGTCTCCGTAACATCTGCAGACCTAGATTGACACCTTGAAAATCATGTTGGCTAACTGTTGAGTGCTTCTACTAGGATCGAAAGCTATCACAATTTGGGAACACACTTTCATCCATCACCTCTTTATGATCTCTCATTTGCTTTCTGGTCCATGATTTCTGAGAGGTTTATTTGTCACAGAACTGCTATCTGAACTGTGGTCCAACCTGACAGAAAGACAGCACTGGTTTACAAATGATTTTATCCAAAAAACCCAAACATGGGTCAGAGGAGGGAAAAGAGCTTCCAATTATTATTTTCAAAGTCGACAAGCAGATTTGAAGTCTAAGTGGGCAAGTTTTTATTGTAAAGGCAATCTCAGCTAAAGATTGCCTTGTGGCACTTTTTGGTGAAAGAAACTTAAACAGATGGTTTGTGGTATGAATCATGCAAATCATTGGCATGTTCTTTGAAAAAGTTTGGGTCATCAGCTAGGTGAAGGTAATAAGTATCTACCAAAAAGATATCATCGTCACAGTTCACTCATCTTCAGACAAGAGTGAATTAAACTGAGTTTAAACGCAAATCCCCCGTGAAGGGTAGTGTTCATATCCCCAGCAATCAGGTCTGGTGGTGTGGTCTTCCTCTACACTCCTTCCTTGCAACTCCAAGCTCATTATGACTGTAGTCAGTATATTCACATTTCCACCATGAAGATGTTCACATTGTTGCACACTGAGTGGCTACCTGCCTGCCCATAACTCTTTTAAGAATACAGAAACTAGCAAATTGGATTAGACCCAGCCCTGTCAGCCCCTGGTCGTCTCCCTAGTGTGTTTAAGAGCCATGTTAGAGCCCCACGGAGAAAGGGGCAACTACAGAATGAGCCTCCTTGGTACCCTCCCATTTCAAAACAATCAGTATTTTAAGGAATTTTACAACAGGAAGTTCAGTCTGGAGCATTGGGCTCATCACCCGTAGATGGACATATCCCCTATGATAGTATTTAATTACAAATCACAAATCACTTTTTTGCACTCAGCTATACTTTCGGCTGTATCCTGTGGCAATAGATTTCAGATATTAATTATGAACTGCAAGAGGAAAGGACTTGGTTTTGATTGTTTTAAACTTACTGTTGGATAAGCACATTGGCAGCCCCCAATGCTGTTGGGACAGATAGCATCTAACTGTCCCTTTTTCTTTTTTTCCACAAAACATTCATAATTTTATAGATTTCCATTACAACCCTATAAAAGAGGAGTCACCTCATATCTGAAATCAAAAGTCCAAGCCACTGCAGGTTCCCTGTACAAGTGCTGTTCCAGACCTCTGATCCTCATCATACGCCCTTTATTCTTCGCAGTTCCACTGTGTACTGTCTGAAATGAGATAACCAGACCCGCATGCAGCATTGAAGAAGCAGGAGCACCGAGGACTGACGCAGTGACACACTGGTTTCTGGTCAGCTTGCTGTTTCTCTCCTTATAACTCTTACAGGCTGCCTGTCTTTTTGGCTGTTGCAGAGCATTACGCTGGTGTGTTCAGACTCGGGTGTCTCAGAAACACTCCTGGTTTTGAGAGACACAGGCCTGTTTTTTCTAGGCAGTGGAGAGCTTTCTGCCTGTAGAGCTGCCCTTAAACTTACGGTGATTGCTAATTTCAACCAAAAAGCATGAGGCCAATATATGCCTGGAGATACAGCTCTCCATTGTCATATCGAGACCAGGGCAGGCTTCTTGCTAATATAGTTGTAGGTGAAATACACAGCTGTCACCATTAATCCCTGTGCACTAGCGGGTAGCTCTGACCTCCTGGCCAGGCTGGGAAGAGGCATGGGAGAGAAGGATGCCAAATATTTGAAGGAGCAGCGCATTTTAATTTTTGATTTCAGTTTGCACTGTGAAGCAAGTGTGTTCTTACTTGCATTAACAAGTAAACATGTGTTTTCTGGGAGAAATGGCTTCAGATTACAATGAGAATTTGATCCTATGAAAACATTTTATTGATTTAATTTGTTCAGAGAGCTTTGGAAAGGTGATGGAGCCCATATTCTTGACCAAATCAGCCTATCGTTAACCAAATTTAACCCTTCACCCCAGTAAAAAAGAAAGGGTAATGTAAATATTGCTTAGTCTCATTTTCCATATTCCCAGTGTTTTTATTTCAGTGTCACATGGGCCCTCCACATATATTTAAAGCGCATATGCTGAGAGGAGCCCTTTGACTCTGCCCTTTTTGTTATTTCAATGTCCAGGAATGAAATACACTGTTTATGTGACTCCAGGCTTTGCACTTGTTCATATGCTGTGTATACTGTTCATAAGCTGGGTTTATAAAATGGAATGACCTCAGCCACCTAGTTTTCAAGCCCCAGGTCCAGATGTTGACACAAATCCTTCAGTCTCAGGCTCATTTCTTTCTTTATGTTATTGATAGTTTTTTAAATTTTTTTTTTTCTTGCTACTTAGAAAAATGCATAATTAAAATTACAGAATTTCGGTATCCAGCCTTCTCTTTCACTGAAACTTTAAAACTCCCTTAGAGGCCACAACTTCTTCCTTCCTTATTTATTTACTTTTCCAAAATATGCTTCTAAGAAGTTGTGGTTTCTCCTCATTGCAGAAGACAGACAGAACTCTATTAGTTCAAGATACCAGCCAGATTCTGCCCTAATACAAGACATGCAATACATTTGGAGTGGGACCTGCAAACACCTGTGTTGCCTAGATGGAACAAACAGAAGAGCCTAGTAGAAGTAACTACTACTCTATTAAAAAAAGAAGTCCAAATTTCATGATGTCCCAGAATTCCCTTCCTACCCTACCCACACCCAGATAAGGAAACATTGTTATCCTTGTTTTATATTAAAAAGTTATACTATGACATTTGCTCTTAGCTTGGGATGAATTAGAAACCTGAAATGTCTGAATTTCTAATCTGCTCTTGCACCAGACCGTCTAAAGCTTTCTCTTCTCTGTTCTTATATCATTATGTAGGAATAAAATATTCTTTGCCTTTTCTTGTCACTTGCTTTTATTCTAATAAACCTTCTTTTTTTTTTTTTTTTTTTTTTTTTTTTTTGAGAAAAGAGTTGAACTTCTGGAATTTTTGGTTCCCTGTTTGTGAAATAGACCCAGACTACTTTGGAGGAATGTTTTAATAAAATGAGTGATTTCAAGGTAGGAGGTCATGCTGGTAGGAGGTCTCGAGCTAGACTCTGGATATATGAACCTGCACGGAAGCTGGGGGAGGAAAACAGCCTGCAAGGCAGAGTATTTGGGAGAAGGCAGTAAAAGGTCAATCTGTGTGCACATGGCTCAGTGTTTGCCACAGGTGCAACATCTTCGTATATCATCGCCTTTATTTTCCCAGCTTTGGCCCGAACACTTAGTATGTGCTGTTAGCAGGTTGTGGGATTAAGAAACGGACTCCAGGATTAGATGAAGCAGGTAGAGAGTCGGGGTATATCAGTGCTGGATTTCCAGGCAAAAGATACTTGGAGTAGGGGGCAAGTGGGAGCAAAACCTGAATGCTTGTACAGAGCCATGGCCATAGTCATAAAAAGAAGAAATTGAAGGTAAAGCTTTTTTATTTACTTTGTTTCTCTTTCTCTTGCTCTCAACACACACACAAAATGACAAGGAGTGAGACTTCAGCAAAGACTAATGCCCAAACCACAGAATCAGTGGATAACAGTGTCAGATGAATAGCCTGTTCCAGGCAGGTGAGACTGCCCAAGAGGAAAATAGAGATTTATACTATGCAGATGAGAAATCTGGTATCCTTTATGAATTTGGAGATATTAAAGATTCCCCAGTTAATGACAGGGTCATTTGTGAGATGTGCTTCCAGCTTGCAGGAGTGATTGGTGAAAGAAACAGTTCTAAACAATAGATAAATGCCTCAAAATAGTGAGGGCCACTAAACTGTCCTGGGGAAAAAATGGACACGAGGGCAGAACAGATATGGGACAGCACAGAAAGCTGTCTGTCTTCTTCTGCACTGTCAGAAAACCCATCGATTTTGGTTGTGGGTACAACTGGGTGAACTGGGCACTGCTGAGCAGCAGGATTAGGTGGAGAAAAGCCACCAAGAGCTGGGTCATACCACAAACCCCTTCTGTGGCCAGTAAGGAGATGCAGGCGGCTGTTGAGACAGCTAAAGCCAGAGCTGTTGTCTCCAGGATCACCCACTGCTTCTGCTGGAGGAGAAAGGCTGGGTGGATCACTGGGCAATATCAAAACAATCCTCCTGGGAGGAAGCCCCTGGGGGACTGCAGCCTCTGAGAGCCTGAGATGTGGCTGAAGCAAGAAATAGTCTCCCCTGCCCCGCTCCACAGGGTGCACCCATGACTGCCAAGCTGCAGACCATTTGTTTTTGTGAGACAGTGATAAAGGACAGGCAGGCCTGCAAAAACAGGCATCATTCATCCTCTAATCCCAGCACAAAGTGGGTCTGCCTGTGGCTGGGAGAAAACCGTCAGGTAACCAAAGCATCTGCACTGGCCGAAAGCAGTTAAACTGAATATCGAGAAGAATTATTAATGGCTGAGGAAATGCTACCTGATAGCGTATGGAATAGCGTGCACCACTTGCGGCACAGTAACGGGTCCTGGCTTTCTGAGACAGATGAGCCATTCAGCCACCTACCAATGCCGGACACAGCTCCTGGCAAGTAAAGCTTGGCAGAAATGCCCGTGGGCGTCGTGCCAGGCGGAGAGGTGCTGCAGCATGAACTGACCCGCACCAGCGACTCCCAGGCGTCGCACGGGTATTGCAGAGGGAGCCGCGTGCCAGAGGAAGCAGGCAGGAATGTGTGGCTGCACGCTGCAACCTCAGCACAAAGGTCAGAAGGAGAATATTAGGGCAAAATTAGCCCAATGCTAATCCTCTACATCCGACGTCTGTTGATTTCTGAAGAACGTTGATTGACAAGCCCCAACCAAAAGAAGAAACCTGGCCATTTGTGCAGACAGGCAGCTGTCTTTCCTCACTCTGGAAAGCCCAGGAACAGGCACGGGGGGACCTGGGGGGCCTCCTGAGTGAACCACCAGCCTCCGTCCTAGGGGACAACCAGACCTCCAGCCTGCTGCCTCAGGAGGACAACTGTGAATAAGGCAGGGCAAAATCCTGCAGCCCTGGGCATCTTCTAGCAGAGTCCCAGCATACCCAACAAGAGAGCAAGACCGAGAGAAGAGTTTCTCTCCTCTATTTTCTTTGGGTCCATTAGTTCAGCTTTGAGTTTTGGGGCCTTACTAGTATCCCAGAGAGGCCCTGATGACACATGTAATTACACCAAGCAATGACATGAATTTTTTTTAGTACTACAATGGAAAATAAAGTACTGCCTTTACAACAACATCCAATCTTCATTTCTTTGAGGAAAATAAACAGTATTTAGCACACGATGACACTGTGTTGGCAATGTCTAGGCATCTGTGAGAGACTGAAAGAGTTAATGTCTCAAACATTGTGGTGGGGCAAGTTCTGCTTAAAGACAAACCCTGCACAGCAAGGAACCAAGGTGAAAAGCCCATCAGCTCAGACATCTGCAACAGGAGGGGGAGGGCGTGCTGGAGGGTCCAGCTCCTTGTTCTGATAAGCTGTTCTGCTACAAAGATCAAACAATGGCCACGTCTGCAGGGAAACTCCACAAACGCTCCCCAAGCCCAAAGGCTCGCAAACTGCTCATTAACCTGATGAGTTCGGGTGCCCACCTGAAGGAGGGGCAAGGATGATAAAAGGACACCAACTGAAGCCCCGGGTGCACGAGCCCACCGGGACTGGACCCCTCGGCTGACTGGACCAACGCTGGACCCAGGACCGGTGAAATCTTTCTCTCTTTCTTTCTCTCTCTGTCTTCTTCTCTCTTTCCTTTTCCTTTTCCACAATCCCTACACCTCATCCGTTTCAAAATATAAACCATTGACCAAGTCTGAGACTAAGAGTAGATCCAGCTACCCCTGGGTCCTTCTCTGAGGAGGAGTCTAGAAAGCAAGGGGGTCTGCTCTGAACCTCCTGACTCAACGGGAGGGATCTCCTTATTCCCTGAATCGATGTATATGGTTACACGGTTTACAGAAGTAGTCTTATGCCAATTCCTGTTGTGAGAAACCCTGCCACCTACTACCACACCTCCCCACTTCAGTTTGCTTCTGTCATAAATAAAATCTTTAACTGATCATTTGGTGTCATTTCACCTTAACTTAGCCCGAGGGAATTTTGAATTAAACATGACTCCCTGGTCTGTCCAGTCTGGGTCGTGACAGCATCTAACAAAACACTGGAGAACTCTGGGTGCTACAAAGAGTAAGGCAGCTCATGGCGACTTGTAAAGGGATAGTGCCAAAGAAACTACCCTTGCTGCTTGGTAAGAGACTATCCATGATCATGGCAATAGGCAGAGCAGTAGTCCCAGCAGACAGTCATCAGGAGATGGACATGCAGGCAAGCCAGTGAGTATCTCTGCCAGCCAGACTGGGATGCTCAGCTGATGTACATCAAACAGTGTGAGCATTGAATGATCAGGCCAGGAAAATACAAGCCCTAAAACAGAGTCAGAACTGATTTGTTCCATTTTAAACACAGGAACTACATGGCCATATTAAATTCTTACTTCTCTTTCTAAAAAAATGGGCTATGTGGAAGGCATTCAAGCAAGAACTGAGATCATGAAACGCAAGGTACATTTTCTCAGACAGTAGGTTGTAATGGACTGCAGCAAAATTCAAATGATTCAGTACCATGGGAATCTGAGCACAAGACCTCTTCCCCTGAGTACCTACAAAACAAGTGAAAGGCAGGAATGACAGTAAAGAGCCGGGAGCAAAAACTGCACAGACGAGAAGAGATGTCTGCTTGGAAACGCTGTGCTCTTGCAGCAACCCTCCTAGGGACTAAAAGCCAGCAAGAGACCGATGAGTGGGAAAATCGAGACCCCAGGGTAAGCTGACAGACAGGCTGTCAGCAGCCACAGGCACAATGATGCTGGGATAGACCAGCGGCTCGCGACAATAAAGGGAGCTGAGGGTAAAGCCACTACAGGACAGTGACCGAGTGGAAGATCAACCATCAGGCAAAAGGCAACAGTGTGATCTGCAGTGAGACACGGGGCATAGCTGATACTCAGGGCAGCGGTGGAAATAGAACTGAAGACACATCAGCAGAAGGCAGCTGGCAAGCACACAGGAGAACAAGGAAGACACAGCAAGATCTCAGGAATTAACTGATTTGACACAGGAGTGCTGGAGAAATTAGTGTCCCAGGAGGCCAGAAGAGCAGCAGGGTACTAGCCGGCAGGACTCCAGCAGCCAAAGAAGCTTCTAAAGCCCCATCAGGAGCAGTAACACAAACAAGATGCGGAAGGCTGGACTGAAGGGGAGCACACTTGAAAGACAGCAAGGCTCGAGGTACTGCTGGGCGGTAGCAGTAGAAGTCAGAGCCCAGTTAAGGCTATGCAGAGGTAACTATGCGCTCGGCAATAGCTGCCAACATGGCGACAATAAACAGCTAAGAGGAGAGATTAACGACCTTCACAGGTCTTGGAAGGAGCATGCGTGGCCACGGCGAGGGGCTTGGAGGGGGCACCAGGAACTGCATCTGCATTTGCTTGGCTTGAATGGCTGCGGCGGCTCAGGTTTTACAAGTGTGGAGTCCTTTCATGTTGTTGTCCAGCGCCCAGAACATGAAACACTTGAGGTGAAATCCTGCCCCCACTGAAGTTAATGGGAATTTTGCCTTGAGTCTGGTTTCTCTCTGCTCACACTATCTGGTATAAGGAAAGACAGATCCCACCTCAAGAAGGGGTGGGGGGAGGAGGCAAAGAAAAGCATTAGTGTAACTTTGCTGCTGAGCGTGTGCCGGAGGCAGGGGGACAGGGCTGGTGTCCCTCACCGCCGGGGACCGAGGCAGGCCCAGGGCTTGCTGAGCTGAACAGCTCAGCAGGGAGCAGGGCTGAGAGGGCAGGAAAACCCTCAGCACAGTGGGAAGGAGATGAAGGGGGGAGCTGGCAGGAGAACAAAAGAGCAAACTCAATTAAAAGCTGCAGCAAGAAGCTCCCAAAAGGCAAGGGGGAGTCCATCCCCGTAGGGCAGGAGGGCAGGCAGGAGCAGGCCACCAAAAAGGCACCTTGGCAGCACCAGCAAAGACACAGCAGAGATGGGAAAAGCATGGGGACAGGTTTCCCGCAATGCCTCCCTGGTGTCTTAGTTTTGCTGCTGCATTGGCAAGGCAAAACACAATCCTGCTGTACTGCTGGGGTGGGTAACTTCAGGGCTTTGAAAAATGAGAAATGGGTAAGTTTATTTCTTCGTGGTCGTCACGGGAGGAAGGCAACAACATTACCATCAGATCCCTGTGTATTTCAGCAGGACACCTGAATCCTATCAGTTAGTAAAAAGCAAGTGGCAGATGGAAGGAGATAGGAAGATCACGCACAAAAGGTAGTTCAGTATCTGGAAGTTGTGTAAGACGCTGCTAGAGGAAAAGTAGCAGCTGCATGCATCTGAGCTGTGCCAATTCCTTTGACTCAAGCAAGTAGTTTTCATTATATCTTTGGAAGAGAGACTATGGAAGACACAATGAAAGACCTTGCAGAAGAGGTCCTTTCCTTTAGCTGAAAGCTACAATTGTGATACATACAATTCCTGATTGTCACAGTGCTGAAAGTGCTACAAAAAAACCAGAGAGAAAGGAAATTCCCACAGTAGAGCTGCCAGTGACAGATGACAGCAGTGCTGAGAAAGGTAGAAAAAGAGCCAGAGCAAAAGAAGTCTGCGGACAGACCTGCTTAGGGCTTTTTTTTTTTCCCTTTGGCTGGCATGTTTTCTGATGGGAAATGCCCACTTGACTATATCGACATTTTCCTTTTTCATTTCCTTCAAGGATGCGTGTCTGAAGCCGCTTGCTTGCCTAGAAGCCTCTTGTCCCTCTCCGGCTAAAATGGACATGAATTTCCCAGGAGGCTGTGCTGACCGAATCCAGCATCTTTGCCCCACAGGACCTGGCAGTGGTGCCAGGGTCCCTGTCCCACCACCTGCAGCACCAACGCTGGGCAAGGGGCTGGGCTGGGCCACCACGAGCTCTTGGCAGAGGGAATGGGCAAGGAAGCAGAAACCTTTCAGTTTTCACTGTCCTCGTTCATCTGGAAAGCAATTCCTGGGAAAAAGGCTGGTAGCCTGAACCCTGCCTGTCTCCATGCAGCCTCAGCTCATCCCTCTGCACCACCACAAAGAGTTGTTCCCAGCTCGTCAGGCTGTTGTGAGGCCTAATTGCAGAATGTTTATGAAGAACCTCATTCATTAGAGGAGCTTGAGCTATATAAGTGCATATTATCATTCAGGATACTTCAAGATGAAAGGCACTTAAGTGCTTGACAAACTGAGAAAGCAAATGTATACAGGAATCACGCCGTTCGCCTCTGAAATGAAGCATCTGGGCTGAGACGTAACAACTGTTTCAGGTGGTGGTGCGGGCGAGAACGGCAAACACCCGAGGTTCAGCTAAACGTCCTGAAGTGCCAGCACTGACACTGCTCGGGGGGGGCGGCTGGGCCGGGGGGCTGCCAGAGGGACCCCAGCACTAGGGGTGGCATCCCTACACGGGGAGTCTGAGCCGAGGAGCAGGACAGCTCCGGCCGGGCACTGCTGGGCCGCTGGGCCCCCGCTGGAGGCTCACACGTCTTGAAGGATATGGGCAGCGGGTTTGCAGCTGAAAGCTTTCCCTCGTGGTTCTTTCCCTGGAGAAGAGAAGAAGAGAGGAGGACAGGGATGGGAAAGGCCGTGCACCACGTGTCTGCGCCATAGCAGGTCACCTAGGAGGGGCAGCGCAAGTTCAGGGCAGGAAAGATTCATCAAGCCACCCTATTTATGGTTATTTTACATGCATTACTTTGAGCTGAAATAAATACTAGTGGATGATTTAAGTCCCCTCCAACAGGCCCTGTAGCCTTTCAGAGGTATTAGCATTGTGCTTCCAATAAGGAGTGCTCTGTTTTTCCATGATAAATCCGTGCTACACCATGCCTCCCACGTACACACGTACTCAATTTCTGCGGCAAGTGGAGATAGCAATGAAGAGGCCTGGAAGGAAACCAGAAAGTAGATTACTGAGTACTATAGACCATTTAAAACACATGCTGTAGTGAGAGTGAAGCTTTTTAGAGTGTCTTCATGAGCTACATCCTTGGTTTTGCTTTGCTCAAGCTAGGAGTCTTGAAAAGCATATATTCAATAGCATTTTCGCCAAGCTCCTAAACAGCATAGGATTAGTATGTATTACTAAATTTCTTCTTTTTGTTCAGTTTCTTAAACTTTGTACAACAACCTGATATCAAAACACTGAGTGAAACATATACTGGACTGTATTTTGAAGACTCATTAGGGAAAAAAAACCGCTGAAGGAAGACTTCTTAGGTACTTTCTAAGTTGCTGAGCCCTAAAGTAGGTGTGGCAGTACACAAACACTGAACCAAAGGACTCCACTCATCTGATTTGTATATTGTTTTTTAAGATATGGGATGAAGTGGTCCATACTTGCCACCTAATAATCATGGGGGTCTTTATTTCCCATATGTCAGTGCTCCAGTTTATGTTTTAATTCTGAGGTCATCCATTTTTTCCTCACTAATTGCACTCTCAGAGGAGATCTTATCATTTGCACTGTCCATCTGTGTATGACCGCTCATTTTTTTTGCATCCTCTGCTCTGCTCTCCTCTCCCCTCCTATCGACCTCTTGGCCTGAGCCACATTATTACCATAACTTCTAAGAACATGTATGGTCAACTCCAAGAACTTTCCTTGGCCATTTTAGCCAAGCTATAATGTATTTTAGGCTGTGTCTCTGTTTTACTTTTTTTACTAAATCTTTTATTTCACAACAAGAGCAGATGTAAGTTATTAAAAATATTTGGTGGGGTCTAGACCAATTCTTTTTAGTTTGGGAATGATACATAATCAAATCCTGCTGATAACACTTTGTAAGTCAGTAGAGCTCCATGACCTTGGAAAGGATCAGGAGGGCTTTCCTCTTTTAACAAACCCCAAGCTGTGTGAGTGCCACACGGCATAACCCATGCTGAGCTGAGTCTAGGGCTGAGGAGGAGGAGAACGTAGGGATCACTGTCTGCTGCACAGGACAGCTGGGGATCTCCTCCCAGATCCTGCCACGCACAGAAGTGCTTTGGCCTTTGTCTGTCAGGTCCCCACTTTTATCATTCCTGTGGCATCTTCTGCTGCCTCTGACATGCTCTCACCAGCCATTGCTGTTATCATCCCCTAAAGATGTAGCACAGAGGGGTTGTTTCTGCTTTGTGCACACAAGGGCTGGGGCCGTTAGTTATCTACAGGACCACACGTGAGCAAGACAGCAGTTATCGGCAGGTCGCCTTGCAGCTCATCAGCCAAACAGAACTTAAGCCTAAAACAATAGTTAACATTTGCTGGCATCTGTAGCCTACTTGCACCCATCTGTCTTGAAAGACACCTTCAACTGGGAGTCTGGAGAGTCTTAAAACTTCCCAAGTCCTTGTACTGTTGGACATCTCCAATCCAGGTGACTCCCTGGAGAGGCATTTTGCTCTCCACACCTCTGTTTTTAGTCATAAAAACTGTTTTTGCTCATATTGTTGCATTTAGGACCAAAAGTGCTGGCCCATGCTGATAAAGACACACTGAGCTCTTCTGGTACTGACATGACAGTATACATAACAGTAAGAAATTGATATTACTGAATGCCACTTTTACATGACTTTAAGGTTGCAGAAAAAGTAAATCAACCTTGTGCTGTGCTGTATAAACCAGAGTGTTAATTTTAGTATGAAAGAGTGTAGCACAACGCAAGGAGGCAGAGTATTGTCTAACTTGTGCAAGCATATGGATATATCTTTTGTATTTTATTCATATTTTCTTATGAAAAATCAGTGATTTAGAGGATTTCATAGAATCATAGAATGGTTTGGGTTGGAAGGGACCTTAAACATCATCTAGTTCCACCCCCCCTGCCACAGGCAGGGACACCTATTTATAATAGAAAGGATCCTGTGATGCAACTGGTACCTTCAGCTCCCTGGGGTAGAACTGCAGCACCTCTTCCAGCAATGCCCTACACAGACAGGGACTTGTTCTGAAGAAGTCTGAGCTCCCTCCAGCATCACTGACATAGAGCTTAATTCAGCAGGATTCTCAGATAAAATTATATTTCAGTAATGTGGGATTTCTTGCAGCCCAAGATTGAGGCTTTTGAGAACTTCAGCATCACGTAGAATGGTTCCTGAGTACGTACAAGGTGGACATAGAGGAAATGTGATGTCTCCCTCAAATATGTAGACATAACAAGCAGGTGTCTGTGAACAAAGAAGAAAGTGGAGGAAGAAAGGATGGGAGGAAAAATCAGACAAAAGGCAAAACCCAGGCAAGATAATAGGGCCAAGGCAAATTCATAATTAGTGTATGATGCACTGTTGAACCCCTAAAGCTCTATAAAGTCATGGAAGTCTGAAAGTATACAGCTGAAGGCACAGGTTGAGTGGACTCTTGTTAGAACTGCTGAAGCTGGAAGATATCTAACTCAGCCTTTAAATGTTGACTATTCTGAATGGAGATATGAGAAACACACTTTATCTAACACAGAGCTTGACCTGGTGTGCCAGCTTCAAAAGAACAGCTGCTGCAAGTGCGTTTCCCAAGGGCTGATTAAACATTGGAAGGAAATTTCCAGAGTCAGAATTTACATTGTGGAGAAGTAACTTTAAAAATAAAACACAGCCTAAGTTTAACAGAATGTTTCTATACCAGCTGCCTCTGGAAAGAGTCACTCCAAAGCAGAAAATATTCTTAATAATATGCTGTGCTGTTGCATAAGAACAGCAGAGGGATATTTAGTAGGCAGAAAGTCTAAATGAAGTAGTCTTTCTTTCTTTCCCCAATTTCACAGATACACAGGAGGGAAACAAGCACCAAAAATTACTAGCGAGTGAATGAAATGTTAAAAGCTTTTCTTCAGTGGTAATAAAAGAAATGTTATTCCATGCTTGTTATAGGGGTAGGAGTGAGAAAGGATGAAGGAGGGAGGTGGTGAATATAAAAACCATTCCACAGCCCTCGAGGAAACCAAAGAAACCCAGAATTGGCAATGGGGCTAGGTTTGCTAGAGAGGGCAGGGAGGTGTCATGTCATGGTGAGGGGAGGGATGGAGAAGGGCCTTCATCCTACTGTGCCCTCTAAGGCTTCCCTCCTTTGCCAGGACTGAGACTAGTAGGACAAATTCATGTACAAGTCAGTGAAAGTTGCATCCTTTTTGTGTTTCCTTCAAGCCACCTTCATTTACTTTATTTTATATGGATTTAAATGTGTATATGTCTTACAAGGCCAAAAGATGGTACAAGCCAAAGCAGCATGTAAATCACAGCAATTCATTTTCTTTTTGTCAGGTGAGCCCAAGAAGTAAATAGGAGTTTAATTTAATTTAATGGGGAGTCTAATTTAATTTAATGGGGTCTAAGCTACGCTGCTATCATACAGATATGATCTAATCCTGCCCAATGTTTCTCCAATCAGTGCTGCTACAAGCGCTCCTTGGGCACCTCTCCTCAGCACAACTAAGGCTGATAGGTCTTAAAAGTAACAGAAAGGGACAGTTTTCCTAAAGAAAAGTGTTTTTAACCTTTACTGCAAGGTCTGCTCTGGTGTATTGCATTAGAAAATCTGTGAAAATATTCAGTGAAAACAGGAGCTAGAAACCAGCCTCCCTTTAACCTGAACGAGACCCTTTTCTAATAGATTAACAGAGGAGTTTGCCTTTCTACCACAGGGTCAGAGCTTGTCAACTCATTTATAGAGCGACTCCAGGAAAGCAGACCTTCCTGCCTTACACACACACAGATCTGGGGGAAAAAAAAAATCAAAAAGGGGAAAAAAAAAAAAAAGATGACATTTGTCAGGCTGTGCTTAAGGGCAGGCCATTTTCTGTGCTGCAGCTTCCTTCTGCGCTGCGAGCACGCAGAGGGTTCGGTCATGACAGAGAAGAGTCAGAGGCTCCTGATGGCAAAAGAAGGACTGGCAGGGCTTGCTCTTCCCCTCCCGGGAAGAAAGAGAGACTTTTCCAGGGACACTCTGCAGGCAGGGCCAGCCATGCCCACTCGCTGGAAAGTGGTTGACGCTGTGTTTCCATTCATGGCAGCTCTACCTTCCACTTGCTGTGTACCCGCGGAGCGCCGGGGCCCCGCTCCCACCGTCGCCGAGCCCTCCGGTAGGAGCCCACCGCAGCGGGCAGCCGGCATGGGCCGCACGTGGGAGGTGGAAGTGCTTTAGCAGCTGCTCCTGAGGCAGGCAGCAAATTTTAATTGTCCGGAGTCCGTCAGCGGAGCCCCTTCTGCGGTGTGTGGGAAACAGCTGGAAAGGAAAGGGTTTGCAAAGCCGTTTGCAGTTTAGTGGGTTCATCCTCAGTTTGTGCAGCTGAGAAAATGCATGGAATTTTCTGTGCAGCCGGGAGAAGCCCCATCATAGCAGGTGGAAAGCCACGCTGGGGTGTTTCCCAATTTTTTTTTTTAATTTACACAGCGAATAAAGCCATTATGGTGATGCAAAGGGTTACAGTCACAGTATGAAACACTCCTTCAGGAAAACACTGGGAATTTTCCTATGTATTTGTGGGAAGAACTTTAGGACCTATGTTGAGGCCCTCATATATCAAGTCCATCCCTTTGGTTTTATGATAAAATGAAAAATCTCTCGGAGTCTCTATCTGCAGTTGAAGGGCACTAGGTGTATTTACCACACAGAAGATGCCCTTAGCATCGCAGGTGCTATACAGGTTCAAATACGGCAAATCTTTCAAAGATTAATAAAAAGCTTTGCACTTGATTCTTTTCATACTTATTTTGGTTGTGAATAAAAAGTAACTTCATTGAAGTCAGTGAATAATAACGATTACCAGTATGGGAGAAGAATGGGCTCTCTGGATAGACTCCAAGGTTTCATCATACCGGTTTGCAGTCTGTTTTCTCACTATGATCCCCTTTTTTGTTACTTTGTCAAGTGAGGCTGAAAGAGATTAAATCCCAGCTCCAATAACTGTTCAATAGTTTAAGTTCTATAAAATACTTACGCACTCAGCAGTTTGCTTTTGCATAATAACTTTCAAAGAGTGATAATGTTCCATCTCTGAGGTTTTCAACTGATGGTGTTAGCTTTTAACATGCACTTATTTACTGCCCCTAATGTTTTCCTTCTCTTTGGCTACCTCCAGCCCGGCAGAGCCCGTGCCACCGGTGCACTGCAAGGAGACGTGCAAAGCGTGATGAGGAAAGGGCTCAGGAGGGACGTGCAGCTGAAGGGAGCCTTTCCCGCTGCTGTCGTTTGGGTTACTAATAAGCCTGAATCCACGGACTGGCCTAACCTGAAACGCTGTGGATGTGGGGTCTGCTCCCGGAGGGTGGCGATCCACCTGCCGCTGGAGACGGCCACCAGCTCTGGCGAGGCTGGGAAAGCAAGCGTGAGATTTTCCTTTCGCTCCACAAGCCTCCGGCCCCCGCAGTTTCAGAGCCCCCCCCCCCAGGCCTCCTTTCACATTTGGGAACAAATCAGCATTGCGTACGGGTACAAAACACGGTCAGGAAAAGAAGAGAACCCCTATTTTGAGGGAAACGAACCAACAATGGGCTCAGCAAGTTGTTTGTGGTCTGCTTGGCAGCACCCAGGTCGCTTTTCTTCCCCGGCTCTGCGCAGCGATAGAAGAAGGGCTGCAGCACTTAAGGCCTTGGCACTGTCATCTCAGCTGGGATTTGGAGTTACTCCAGAAGGCCCAAAAAACCTGCACCTCAGGCCAAAAACTGGAGGCTGGGAGTACATGGGGCTGTTCTGGAGGCTGGATGATTTAAGGTAGATAGCAGCAATTTGAAAACGCCTATTGCCTGGCCACTCCTTCAGCCTGTGAAAATGCTGGTGGATGGCTCCAAGGTTTCAGCTGCTGCAACAATGCAGTTACTTCCCTTTAGGAGCCTTGTTTTTCCCAGGAAACATTTCCACCTGCAAAAAGCACAAAGGAAAAATCAGTAAATTCAAAGGAAAATCTGCAGAGGCATTTGACCCTCTCAGTTAAGGAGCATAAAAGCTCTTCACTCAGATCATTTCTTTTGAGAAATTCATTGTATTGGTCATTTCCCAGTTTCATGTTGGGATAATGACAAGATCAATAAAGGACAGGAATATCTTTGACTGATTTCCAGGAACAAAGTGTGTAAAGCTCAGCTATGTCCTTGGACTCACACAGTATCATCTGTCGTTTGCCATGGTAGTTTCACGGTCATGACAGGGTTGTCTGGACGAGGTTCAAACAAAGTATTTAACCTCAGGTGGCTACTAGCAAAACTGCTGTGCTTAAGGTATTTGCCCATTCTGATTACCCAGTCTTGCATTGCTTATTCCCAGAAAATGATGAAGCATTATGGGTCACTTTGCATTCTGCACATTCACTTTTAGAATAGACTATTAGTTTTTTAAGAGTAGGGGTGTAGGAGCAGCATCTTCCTGGTGGGTTCTATGGGAAAACAACCACATTAACGGGTGTATTCCTCAAGCAGTAAGTAAATTCACCTGTCTGAACAACATTTTCCCATATAAAATTCCCACTGCTGCTGTAATTTCCAAATAATCATCAGCATTTGGAAGACTGGGGAAATCTTCAGGATTAAGGGAGTTATTACTTTGCATGTGAAACTGAAACTCTGAAAACGGCAGAGTTCTGCTCGCAAGTCACGGAGTCACAGTGTCTTGAATCCACACCTTTCCCATATCTATGGGAAAAGCAATGCAGGTATCTCAAGATATTCTCTGCCTTATTCTGACACATTCTGCTGATGCTGATTCTGAAAAGCTCAAATGTGATGTCTGCCAAATAGATAGGTTGGTCTTAAATGAAATTCTTAAGAAAATACATTATGGAGAAATGTGATGGTATTCCCCTGATGGAAAATGGAGGACAGTTTAAAACCACCCCACGGCCATGCAATGTTGATGTTTGAAGATGGAAACAGAAAGGTAATGAAAGCAAGACGTGGTGCAACGGGAAGATGTGGGACATGGTGGGACCTATGGCACCAAGGCTGCAGTGCTGTCGTGCTTACCGTGAAGACCTTAGTGTCTGGAGCTGCCTGCTTAGTCCACAGCATTTACCATCAGCTCTTCGGCCTGCAATCACACATTCCAGGTAAATCCTGGATTGCCAGGCCTCTGAAAACATTACACTGGGGGCTTTAACTGTGAGATAAAAGTGATCTTCTTCAGATAGGAAATATGGCATTATACTCATGGAGTTGCCTGGAAGGGAAGGAGTTAAGCATGATGGCTGGTAGCACTAACACTGACGCTGTCATTGTGCAGAATTCAGCTCTGGTACTAGGAGAAGGAGATCTATGTTTCAGCCCAATGGCTTTGGGGATATGTGTTATCTGGGATATTTTCAGTTACAGTGAGTGAGAGTTCACTAAAGAGACTGCCAGTCTCTTACTACAAGTTCCATGCCCATCTTCTTCCACTGTGGCACTCATGCTCAGGGCTCAGCAAATCAGAAGCTCTTCCTGCCTGTTTTCAGTCCAACAATTTTATAGTTCTGGGCAATTTCTAAACTCTCAGTTATGGCGCTGTAATTTTCTTGACATTCACTATAAATGTGTGTGCATGAGAGAGAAACGGAAAGAGAACAGGGAATATTTTTTTTCTGGCAACACTGTTATGCCACTCCCCTTAAAAAAGGGAAAATACATGATGTTTATAAGTCATGGCTGTTGTAAATGTCCTATTTTATGTACCATGTAAAAAAAAAATCTTAATTTATATTAGTTCAATAATAACATTTCTACTAAATTCAAAGGTGCAGACTCATGCCCTAAATAGGAAAATGTCTTGCAGGTTTTGTGGATAAATGAAAAGAAAAAGTGTTCAGGATAACACTCTAACATGTATTGGAAAAATAATAGTCTTCAGAGAATTGCTTCAATAATTTCAGGGTTAGCATTTGGACAAGCTGCTGATGTTCAGAAAATCCCTCTTTAGAACAACGAGACTGTGCGTCGGTGGGGAATGTGCTCCACTCCTACAGGGACAAGGCAAACATATGTTCATCTAGAGCAATGACTGTACCCACTTCAGAGAGGTTTGCTTCAAGAGACTCTCAGTGAATTGTGCTTTTCAAATCCTACCAGACTCTTCTACCAGCTTTAGTTTCAGCCACAGCTTCTATAAAGATTTCATAAAATATTTGAAGATACAGGAAACTTCAGCAGACAGCTGTTTTCAGGAGATCTGTACAATAACAACACTGCTGGACTCCGGAAAGTCTCCTGAAAGGATGGCTACAGTGAAGAGTGCCACCATCTCTGTATGTGACCCTCACGGTCAAGAGAGCATTACCTGAAGCCCAAGGAAGAGATACATGCTCATCCACAAAAGCTGGTTATCTTGAACACAAACCAGACACTTATTGCATTAAGAGATGCCTTTATCTGCAACTAAAGAGCATAGCTCTGGTTCAAATAGTCTGTGAAAGTAGGGAGAGGAGCTGAGTTCAGTTCTTTGAAGGCACATGAAACACTGGTAGATGGAAAAGGCTATGGAGCTCAGTGATGCATTATGGTGCCATCCAAAAAAGCCATTTTAGGTGCCTCCAATTCAGGCAATACTTCGAAATAAGGTGGTTGGGACTAAGAATAAGATGCAGAAGCAAGAGTTAGATGTAGCCTGCTTACAGGCTGGAGAGTGTGTGGGAGGGTTAGATCCTCAGAAAACACTCTCTGCTTCTGAGGGAGCTACCTAGAACAAGGCAATACAAAATAGCAGAGGTGCCACTGCTCTCTAGGAGTTAGAGCTGGCTCAGAGCTTCATGTCACTAGTCTCTGCCCAGGCATGGACCGGAGGTGGGAGCCTTCTCGTGAGGCTCAGCACCCAGCTGGGCAGGGCTTGAGGTGGCCGTGTTGCCCCATGACACCTGGTTTTACCTGGTGTTTTAGTGGTTGGAGGACCAGGAAGGAGAAATCTGTTTTCAGATGCCTGAAGGGGTTCTGGCCATCATCCCCTGCTTTGAAGTGTACCCAGTTGACTAACTTAGGGTGACAGGAAAACAGGGAGTATCAGGGAGGCTGTGGAGTAGAAGTGGGGTGCAGAGCATTACAGTGGCCATACTCCACTGTGGATTTACGCCTCAATCACAAGGGATCAGGGCCTTGGTTTGGGGAAGGCTGTTGAAAGTGTTTTTCTCTCAAACCTATCAGAAGTTAGCAGAATTGTTCCTCTAGCTGTATGGGTTTGAACAACATGGGGATCTGGCCTTGTGGCAGTGAGAGATTGTTCCCTGCAGGATACGTTCTGGAACTAATGCAATTTTCCTGCATGTTTGAATGAGATGCTATTAATATGTATCGACTGCTCACTTAGCAATAATTGTATCTACTTCATTACTAATGACAGTAATGTTGCCATTTAGAAATTTTATTAAAAATTTGCAGCTGAGAGGGGATCCCGGTTTAAATACTGGATTCCTATTTAACAGAGCTTAGGTCAGAGACAGCCTCTTTAATGGTCCTTGCATGCAATGGAGAAAGTGGCATGCTTGCAAATCATTGAAAATCCCACCCAAGTTACTTTAATGATTGATCCATCCAGCAATTAAAAAAGCTAGAGTAAAGGCAATACTCTTTTTGTAATCCTGTGCATTGGCTTTGCTGCTCCACAGAGCTCCGTCTAAATTACAGGATCAATGGCACTTCTTACCTCTCACGTCTAGCTACACAGCCTGCTGAAATCCTAAAACCATATGGGGCTGAGACCTGGATGCAGTCTTTGTTTGCTGTGGTTTC
This sequence comes from Haliaeetus leucocephalus, assembly GCF_000737465.1. Taxonomy (NCBI): domain Eukaryota; kingdom Metazoa; phylum Chordata; class Aves; order Accipitriformes; family Accipitridae; genus Haliaeetus; species Haliaeetus leucocephalus. The sequence continues at coordinate 13,775,715 of NW_010972436.1, read as the reverse complement.
CAAAGAAAGGCAAAGGTAAAAGAAAACTGGATCTCAGTGCTCTGAATGGTAGATCATGAGTGCACCAAGGAGCATGCCTGCCTAGTCTAGATGTAGTTGGCCAAGCCTCCAGCTGCTGAGATCTTCAGGTGTGGGTCCAACCTTGTAAGTGAGAGATCAAACTGTTAGTCTGCTACTCCTAATACTTCTCCAGAGCTACATGGTCAAGTGTGTCTTGCAGGTGTGATCACAAGAAGTAAACCACCTGAAACCCTGCCAGAATATTCTTTGGAAATTAAGGTATCTTGTCTTATCTCATTCTTTTTTTGATGAGTTTTTCTACAAGGTTCATTGGCCAAAGCAGCAGAAAAGCACTGCCCACTGTCTGCATGGCCCTTCCCACAAAAGGCGGCCAGTCCCACCTGAATTTTTGTGGCCCTCCACCCTTCAAATAGCATCTACACTCCTGCTAATAATAGCCTTCATCTAGCTGACAGAGCCTTACAACGTGCTCTGAAATTTTGACTAACATCTCACATGCCTATTAATCTCTTGACAAATCAAATAAATTAATGGTGAAATGAAATCTTGTGCCATAAGTGGATGGGCCTTGTAAGGCTTAACTCAGCAAAAATACATTGAGATGTCACTCAGGCAAGCATTGCCAGGATAATAGGAGACTTTCTAATAGGATTTCTCTCCCTCTTCAGAGGTTTCTCCAACACGGGAGTAAGCATTTTATTGGTCTTGCTGACTCACACCTTTAATTAGGAAAGAGCAATGTTTTTTTGTTCTCTGAATAATATGCTTAAATAAAATGTTGCAAGTACTCAAACGTATTAAAATATTTAACAAAATATTCCATAATTTAATGTCATATATATTTCTTGGCAGCAGTGAACTCCAAGAGCCTGAAGCTGTAATTGAACAATAAATTTAAACCATGATTTCAGCCCATGTATTATAGATGTGTTTGGGGTCTTTACCAAGCTCCTTGCTGATACCATGTCATCAGAATTCCTGTTCTTCAGACAAGCTCCTTCTGTGTATTTTTTATAGACAAATCCTGGTGTTGCAGCAGTAATGCCTGCAAAGTCATATTTGACTGTAATTTTGAAGTCTTAACATGTGGAAATTGGATAAAGCTATGACGCCCTTTCCTTCAAAGCTGAAAAATAGCAACTAAATTTATTTTTCTGACCTGAGAGATTTTTGGGTAGGTTATTTTCTGGCTTTTTACAAATACCTTAATAGTTTATTCACATACAGAACTGGCCCTCTGCACACCTTGCTAGAACTTGATATTCAGAATATTTACCTTTTCAATCCTTCAGACATCTTTATCCGCTGCTTATGGAATCAGATTTAATCATTACAGATGTTCTGTAAAGATTATTGAAAATACTATTCAGTAGCTATTCAGCAAGCTAGAAGAACGGTCCTTTTCCTCTAGCCTACTGTGTATGAAGACCCAAATTTTGGCTCTATGCTGGATCTACAGCCAAGTTAATCCAGACTGCCTCCATTCAGTTTATGCAAAGTACCTCTAGCTCTGGGAAACGCATTTGTTATTTTGCAAACACGTATGCTTAGATCTGGATTCAATTGCTTGCCTCTGTGGTGGCAGAGCAATATGGCAATGCAACAAATTCAGAGTCTGCTTCTGTTTGCATTTTGGCTAGTGCTTCTCCTTGAGGCTTTGCAGGGCCTCAAGAGAAACTGCTCTGTGAAAAGTCATCTGTGCCCATGCCCTCCACGGCACATGGAAACTGACAAAAAAAAGTGCCAAGCAAGGAAGGTTGCCATGTCCACATTAGGGGAAAACAATAGCTACTGCTATTTCTTACTGAGGGATTTGGGAGTGCTCTGCTCCAAAACCTGTCCCTTGAGGTTGACCATCTGTTACTACTGAACCTGCTCCAAACCCCCTGTTCCTGAGCATGACTGTCAAGAAACTTGTGATAAGACAGTCCTTGCAGTCTGGACACACTCAGGTCTCCTGTGACCCCGTGCTGCCTGGTGCCCAGCTGGTGAGTGGTGACAGGCTGTCCTGTTTGGGTAATCAGTAGCCAGTAGCAGGGTACCTGCCAGCACAGGGAGCTCCAGTGGCCATACAGGTCCTGTGTTTGAGGCTGTGATTCACAGGATGGTTTTATGAAGGTGCTGCTGATGGGGCACCCATTCACCCTGGAGCAGAGCGTCAAATGTTACCTCTTCTTGCTTTGCCCATGCAACGTGAATTTTGCGCAGGAAAAGGACTGATATTTGATGTCTATCTTCTTTATGTTCCATAATTTAAGGGTGTTTTGGTGACTCCTTCCCACTCCAATCAATGAGAATTAGATAACTCTTGTGTTAGGCTGGCATGACTGAGCAAATTCCTTAGTTTGAAGCTAGCACTGGGTCTGTATGAAGACCTTTTGTTCCCAAGTGCATGAGCTCATTTTTGGTACTATAGGATTTCATCCCTTTCCTTTACTCTAGCCCCGAGGGCCATTTACTTCTTTTTTTGTATGGTATTCTGCTATTCCTCTATATTCATGGTGTTCCTTAACATTAGGTCACCCGCTAATTTATCAGCACAGTTCTAATGGTTTTGACAAGGTCATTATCAAAATATTAAGACTTTGGAGTCTCGCCTAGTAACCTCCCTCCGGCCGCATACTTCTTGCAGGATTACTCATTGCCTCCTTTTCCTTCTACACTCCTATCTCTAAGCCAGCTTCTTACTCACCTTTCACTTTCCCAATTGACCCCAGCTTTTCCAGTTTAAAGAAAGGATTTCCATATGACCTATAGCAAAATATCCTACTAAAGTCCAGAGAGTTTGACTGGAACATTTTCTTTATTAGATAAATTTAATGTCTTATCAAAGGCAATCTGGCAGAAGCTACCTTAAAATCACTCCTGTTGTGTTTTATCACATTTTCCCTTCACATTCATGTCTTTAATTGCGATTTTCTTCAGAATCTGTTTTAAACCCTGAATACCGCTGAGACAGACTAATGAGTCTAGACTTGATCTGAGCACTTTGTTTTCCTTCTGAAGCACCCGTCTTGCCATTTTTTTGTGCCAGTTTTTTTCAGAACGCAGGGATGAGATCATCCAGTTTCTCTGAAGCAAGTGCATTGAACTCCTTGAGTTTTGTTTCCACCATGATTTCCAGCTCTCGTTCCCATCGTCTGTCTTTTCCTCTCATGATTGAGCTCATCACCCTTGTGGGAAACTGAGGCAAATTCTGGATCCATAGTGCCTCACTTCTATTTTCTTTGTGTTTTATGCTGCTGAAGAACTTTTGCTCTTTAGCCTCAAGCTTTGTGAGATCAAACTCAGTTTTCCTTTGGCAGTACTAAGATTAGCTCTGTTCCTCTCTTTTTGCATATCGGCCATCTTTCCAATCTCTGTGCAGATTTATTCTCTTTCTTACGGCTCTCCCTCCAATCTAGTTTGGAGTGGAAATCTGTCTTCTCACATTTTACCCTGTTTGGGATATAGATTTCTGATCCAATTTTTGATATGCTTGTCCTGACCGTATTTCCTTCACCTGCATGTTTAGGACTCAGCGTTAAAGCCCTGCCCACCGAACTGCTGGAGGATGTGGGATGCAGCTGCAGCAGATGGTGGTGTGTGTTTCAGCTCTGCTGAGTACCCAGGTTGCTCTGATGGGGTTGCAAGCTGCAGGATGAAGGATCGTGGGCCATAGCTGGAGAAAGAGGCAATTTCTGCAGGTGCCTGCTGGAGGAATCAGCCCCCTGTGTGATCCTGACGCGCTCCCAGACGCATACGCACTATTCCAGTCAGTCCTTTGCTTTGAAATGAAGGCAGAAGCCCTGGCAAAGTATTTTCTCAGCCATTGGAGCTTTGTGTTTGGACATGACAGAAAGTGACAACTGGGCAGAGAACACAAGGTTCACCTAGCCATGGGGTGGGCACGAGACAGAAAATAGTCACGAACCAGGCTTTTAGCCCACACTGTCTGCAAAGATTATTGCAGATGATCATCTCTAGCTTCCTGACAGGTTAAACTTCAGGAGTTCATGCCAAACCGGCACTCCACAGGTTGCAGGCCAAAGCTCAGCAATGGCCAAGGTGCATCCAGTGTAGCTCAGGTTGAGCAGGAGAACAATGGACTGGTGCCATTCTTGATGTATGTAAAAGTAATCCTGAGACTGTCCTACAGCTGCTTTGAATGTCCCAAAGCCCGTGGCAGGGGCAAGACATTGGATGGATTATAAATACATTCTCAAGACCTTTTTGCCTTGATCATCAATCCTGTTTTGGGACTGGGAGTGGAGATGGTAAAGAAGCAGCTTTTACTACTAGATAGCTCCCCTACTGAAGGGATTCCTGGTGATATTGAAGAAAGGTTTCCCCCACTAAAGCAGCACGAAGGATCCCATCAGTCTGATGGATCTGATCCTTCCCTGGATTTTTGTTCCCACATTTGAGTCATTTATGCCACAGCTGAGGGCTGGAATGACTTTAATTCTGGGGTTTTGGTCTGCCTGGGTGTCTAGCAGCGACGGTAAATGACCGGAGGCGGGAGCAGCGGTGGCAGGCACCCGGCCCTGCGCCGGGCTCAGACACTCTGCAGTCAGCACCTGCCATTCCCTCAATGCAGCCCTTGTTAGTGTAGAAATGAAAAATAGTTTCCCATTGAAGGAGTGACACTTGAGCACTCAGGAGCTTCTGCAGAATCGCTGGTGGTGTCGCTTGCTGTGAGTACAGCTTTACTCGTTCTTACAGGTGTCGTTGGGTCATCCTTGTGCTACAGATAGGGATGCTGTAGGTGCCGGTCCTTGTGTCCTGGTCCTGCACACCCACGGAAGAGCTACACCTCAGCGAGCATGGGGAAATGCAGATGCAGGGAGCAAGGCAGGCAACGCCCAGGCCCCGAATATGAGGCTTAGATACTCTCACATAAGTGAGCCTTGAGAAAGCAAAACTATGATGTCCATGCAGACCTGCAGTGGTCTTTCTGTCAGTGGTCACTGCAGGGGCCAAACAGGGGGAAACATCTGTCTGTGGACAACACACTCGTGTTTCAACATCAGGCACTTTGGAAACACTCATGTACTCAATAAAACTAAAAATATTTCTAATCTGTAACCCACTGTATGGTACAGAGACTTCATTAAAGTCATGAAAGCTGAAGTCCCAACTACTATGAACTGTCATGGAAGTCAGTGGAGCCATGCTGACCTATACCAGGCCAGGGTCTGACCTTAAAGCCTTTAAAACATGTGATAGCATCTATATCTGGGAGCCGCACAGCACTGAGCACTTCTTTCTTTGTATCTATTTTTTTGGAAAAAGGCATCTTTCTATAAAGCCAGTATTGCCAAAAGGAATAAAAAAGTACAGCGTGCCATTCTTCACCAGGAAAATCTTACACTGAGCCCTTAAAATGTTTCCATATCTTCTGTGGTCTTTGGATGCGCATTTACTGATAGGGTAATTCCCAGACCATTGCTGCTCTGATGGAAAGTGGATTTTTTTATTAAAACATCTGTGTTTTTATTTCAGCAAATGAAACATCGTGTGTGTCATTGGTATGTTTTGATCACAGGATCAGTTTTGTAACACAGTGGAAAGTCTATTTTTTAATGTGAAAAAAAATCTCAAAGAAGGATGAATGATAAAAAGATTTTTAAAAAGTACTTTTTATAAGAGAGAAAACATAAACCCCACAGCAGCGTCTTATATAAAGTAGCAGCAGGAAATTCCACGACAGTTTCCCTGGGAGGGAGAAGTAAAAATCCAGTTGCATAAAACTATTTTGCTGTTTATTAGGTTATTATTCCTTTGTCTAGTGCAATACCAGGCCCTGTTTGATAACTAACACAGACTGAGAGCTGTAAAGATGACAGAGTTTAAATTCTTTGAAATAAAAATCAAATAAAATTCTTTAGTTATTCAGAGCCATTGGACTAGAACATCATAGTACAGAATATTACATTCTATCACAATTTATCTACCTTTTAAGCAAATTTATTGTTCTGTTTATAAAAAACCCTAAGTCCTCTACTTGTCATATTTGATCATACACTGTATTCTTTAATGCCAAGTGCATCGCTGTGAGTGCCTGTAATTTGCCATCATCCCTGAAGATGTTCTTGAAAATGAGATGTTTCATCTCAGTGGTCATACCCTGCTGACATTTTTAAAATAAATAAATTATCAGTTCTGTAGTACTGTTGTCAAGGTTTAAGAGGAATTTACATAGAATGCTGTGCTTCTGTGGGAATTGTCGAATCTTAATCTTCCAGTAAGCTACAAAACTATTATTAACATATCTCTAGGTAATGTTGTTTAGTGTTAATACTCAGTGGAATATACTTTTCATTAAAATATGAAAGCAGTCCAAATATGTTTTACCCTCAGGCATAATATTAGCTATGCTGTTTCTTGGAATGACTGCAATATAGAAATTAATCTAGTCTTACTTCAAATGACTTTTTTGTCACTGTGCAAACTCTGGATTCTTTTCTGGGTGGAAAGATGAGTCAAGACAGGAAAAAAAACCCTGGCAAGTGAAGCCAATAAAAATGTGTATTAAAGCCAGAAGTTTCAAAGCAATGAGGTTTTCCCAGTGATGTACAATGCAGCTCCTCTGCTCTCTGTGGCACATTTCATCTGATCTAGAGTTTTTTTCCAACACATCCTGTTTGGTGAATGTTTATCTCAGCCTCATCACATGAATGAGAGATGAGAGTACAAATATGAAGCTCAAATTGGCCCTGGGACATGGGCAGGGTGATTCCTGCTGTGAGAAGAGCAGGCACCATATTTGGCAGAGTACGAACACACAGTCCAGGGCTGGGTCCCTGCAGCTCCCTCTGCCAGATGGCTAAGCAGAAAGACTGAACAGGTTGTTGGAGCCATCCAGGTATCCTTTAGAGGATGGAAATCCCTCCTTCGTGTATCCACAAGAAGAAATATTAAAAAATATAAAAAATATTTAAAAATACAGTAAATATGAAATTATTGTATTGTGTGTTTGCAGCAAAAGTAGCCCTAGAAATAATAATAATTAAAAAAAAAAAAGAAAAAAGAAGAGAAAAGGGTTTTTTTTCAGTGTGTTGGCAACAGGCTGCCTACAAGGCATTCAGTGAATTCACTGGGAAGCGAACAGGATAGCTTATTACCATGTAGATAGGGAAGGGATAAAGTACAGTATAATGCCACTTTAAGTTAGGAAAAGTTTCTTCCTAGCTGACAGTTTTATCAGTGCAAAACTGGTCTGTGTGAATTCAGCCTAATCAAAAATAACAAATGGGAGTAAATGGTTAATTATCACCTGGGCAAAAATTTAACTGTTGCGTTAAATCAAAATACTGTTCTAGAAAAAGCGATGATTAAAATGTGCATTAATGATGTGATTGGAGAGATGGCAAAAAGTAAAAGGCAGGCAGGGTGCAAATGAGATTGCAAGGAGCTTGAAATATCTCAAGACAGTTCATGGGCAGCCCTACAGAGGAGGAAAGCTGTTCCCAATAACCCAAGGCTGAGCAGAGTTAAAAACGGACTCATTGCTGGGCTCTAAATGCATCATAACCAGTCAGAAAATAAAACCTAGAGTGAGGGAGAAACTGGTGAAAACTTTGTAGGAAGTGTAAATCTACACAGAAATGTGGTTTTGAATGTCCTGAAACTATTTGTGAGTTCAGTTTGAGGTACTCATATAGTTTCACTTTGTTTCTTTCTATTTTTTGGCAAGAAGGTAGGGAGAAGGAAGGAAGGAAGGAGCCAGAAGGTGAGGTGTCGTTTCATCCTCCTTCGTCTTCTACCTTCTGGGACATGGGATACCCAACTCTAAATCTTTTCTCCTTCTGAAATTACCAGACCTCACAGAAATGCCCAGAGATGTCCATAAAGTACTCAAGGGGACTCTCAGCTTCTTGCATTGAAAGGTCTATGGGACTGAGGCCTCAGGAAGGTGTTTGGCCAGAGGGCTAGTGGGTCCTCCTCACACGGTCTCCATGATGATTTAAAACTTCTGCACAAAGCAGAACTGTTTCAGCAGCAGAGTAGCCCTTGAGAAAGCTCTGGGCCACAAGGTAGGAGACCTCCTTCATGTTCCTCCTGTAGATCAGGCCGTGAGCTGGGCTGATGCAGATCTTCCTCCTCTCCTGTGACCTCTCTGCTCCCAGGCAATGGCTGGGGCAGGGTGCTCTCACTCCCCAGGATTAGTACTTTCATTGCACAAAACACACAAACAACCGTGTCTCCTGGTGGGAGGACAAAGCAGCATCACCTTCCAGCGAGAGCTTATTTATGCATGGTGGGAAATGGTGCAAGCTACATCACTCCTCTTTTGTAAACTGCACACGGAGGAGTTTATGGGACTGAGTAATAAATACAGCCTTTGGGCAGCTCCAGAAAGAACCAGGGTGATCACTCTGAGGAAAGTGCAACCAGAAGTGGCTGGACGTGGCCTGGAGGGAGTACCTGAGGCTCGGGGTCAAGGTAACTCTGGGTCCTCTGCCCCACTTTCTCTGCCCAGATCCAGCCAGGGCACTGCGGTGCTGTTGGGCATCCTTCTAGGCAGCGGGAACTCAGACCCAGGGTGGGGGTCAGGACCGCCCAGCAATTGCCTTGGCACTGCCCGACTGTGGCATTCCTGGAGGTCTGATAAAAAATTGCTTTGCTTTACTTTGTGCGGGATAAAAGTGAGGGAGAGGGAGGAGGGTCCACTTCTGCAGGGAAGAAAAAAGTAGAAGTTTTGCATCCGAAGGCTGATTTGTATTCCAGCCTCTCAAAGGTGCAGTTTCTCACGCAGACTGGTTTTCATTATAGTCTTTGGGAAGAAGATCACTATCCCCAGTTGTTGTTCAATACCTTCCTAAAACTAATCTAAACAACAAATTAAATATTTGACCAAAGAAAATGCCAGACTTCCTTTTTCCTTACTTTTCCTCCGCTGCTCTGAGTGAGCACTTTCAGCTTTTCTCTTTAAATCTCACAGCCTACAGCATGCAGTAATAGCTCATTCATTATTCAAGTAACTGTTTCTGTAACTGGGTTAATAATAGTCCTCATAGCTAAGTACAGTAGTCTAACTGGTAGAGTTAAAGTTCCCACAGAGTTTTGTTTTCCTCAGTTTGCAATAATATTCCCAATAAAGCCATTCACAAAATGACTCTGCGGCAGCAGCTTGTGCATAACACCCAGTGAATTATTATATAATATAAAAAGATCTGTTAAAACTGTGGAGGACATTTGTAGTAAGATAGTTATCCATAAATGATCTTTTAAAAAAAAATTGTGGAAAGCTGTCCTTTCAAGCTATGCTGCTTTCTCCGCTGCAGTCAATTCCAAGAGCTGACCAGGTTACTGTAACATCTGAAGTTTGTGATCAAAAAGCTTAGAGAATTTCCCCTCACATGAAGCAGAAGCTGAGGCACAAATACAGGTAGAAGCCCTCAATAAGGAGCCCACTTTTAAAAGAGGAGCTAAGGAGAATTTTTTGAATCAAATACTTCAGTGCATGGAAAATGGAGAAAATCATTAGAGTAATAAAGCACAAGAATCTTTGTAATTTGATAAGGACTTATTGGTGTGACACACATAGAAGTAAATTATGCTTCTCCTAAACTCATAGAATTCTCTAAGTTAAAAAAATGGTACATTAAGGCAAGATGATGGATATAATTTATTTACAGTGTTGAAAAGCTTTCAATAGGATTCTGCCTGTGAGACTAAGAAAGAAGTCCGGTAACAAGAAGGTGAGGTAAAATCTTGTCCTGGATTAACAACTGCTGAAGAGACAAGCTGGCAGTGGGAATAAATGTCTGAAACCTGAGGCTGAAAAATATTAAGTGTGAAGTGCCCTAAGAATGTCTATAAGGACTATTTTTTATCTATCCATGAGCAGGTGACTATGTTGTACATATATTACACTGATTTCCTTCAGTTCCTATGAGGATCTGTTTACAGCAGATAGGAGACATACATGGACTTTCAGATAAAGAATGTACCCATTAGGTTTTTTAGAGATTTTTAGAATTATTTCCTATGTCTTAAGACTGTGATCATAGTTTCAGTGGATTTGCTAGGTACTGCATTTCCTAATAACACTAAGAATTAGATGAACAATGAAATGTCAAAATATGCTGCTGATAAAAGCTTGATCAGAAAGGAAAAGCTGCAAAGGATTGTTTGAAACACCAGACAACTCTAATACCACCAGTGGTTGTCCTAACATGATGGCAGATGAACTTGAACTAAAAGGTAATGCATTTGAAAGAAATAATTTAAACTACTCTGACACACTGATGGTTTCTGAATTAACTGTAATCTCTGGAGAAAAGAACTGAGCATTATTGTGAACAGCTCAGTGAAGATACTAAGCAGCAGAAGCAAAAAATGTGCCTGAGATGCTGAAGTGGGGGGATGCGTTAAGAAGAGAATAAGAACATACCTGCCCTGGTGCGCAGATGTGGCTGCACGTGTAGCCACATGTGCACGCAGACGGGTGGCTCATCAGCCTCATTACTGCATGTGACTTCAGATGGCGCATGTAAAATGTGAACTTGATAAAAGAATATTTGAATAATTCACGTTTCCCAAGTGAGTAGACAGGCTGAGGATGATGAAGTTGGTCACTTGCATTTAAGAGCTGGACAGTCCCTCTGGCAATGCACCAAAATTTGGGAGCCTGGAAAGATTTGGGTTGGCATAAGGGGTGTCTGAGCACTCAGACTCCTCATTAGCATTGGCTCTGCTGCTTCTTTTCAGGATATTTCCAATTGCTTCTGCCAAAGTTTCCCTCTCTGTCATTTTCCAACCAGGATCATGGCCTATCTTGCCTCTCATATTATCAATTATTGTCATACTTATGGTCTGGGTTCATAAACCCATATGGAAAAGTGAAACGGTGTCAGTCAGGACTCATGAAGGAACCATGCAAGGAAGGGCTGAGGGATGAAGCTGGAGGAGAGCGATGCCAGTGAGCAATAAGGAGTGGAGAGGAGGCAGAACCACATGGGAACCCCCATCCAGGCTGGATCAACCTCTCAGATGGCCTCTCTTCAGCAAAGTTTTTCTCTGTCTCCAGGCCTGTTGTGCACCAACATCCCTGACACATCGTTTTACAATTAGCTCCCTTTTAAGATAAATAGAGGAAGCTCATAACTCCGTGGTTTAGTTGCAGTTTCTCTGGCTTTGACACAACAAGATAACCTCTGCAAAATGCAAACTGAAGCATGGTTATCTTTGCAACCAGAAAGGCTAAACACTTCATTAGCTTTTTAAATGAAAGCTTAGGTTCTGGAGAACGCAGTCAAATCTGCAGGAAGGACCTAATTCCTCCCACATTTTCATGAGCATAGAGGATCAACATCTTTGCCAGTCAGATGCTCTTGTTCTGCCTGTCCCAGAAAACAAAGAAAAGGGGATGCTTGCATTTACAAGGCGACACGTTTAAAGCAGATAAAGAGAACCATGAATAAGTAGGGTAGAGCAAACCTGTAGAATTCACCAATGGAAGTTTTTACTGGATTCTGCAGGATTAGAAAAGCACCAGCCTTTTATACAAGTAATGTTTGCAGCTGCACTAGTTACAGTGGCTGCAAATGATGTTAAGAGCAAAAACGTTTTCTCTTGGAGGCAGCACAGGCCTGGCCTGGCGTAGTGGGTTGGATTCAATTCAAGCCGGGAGGGGCACCAGGAGGTATAGTCTGCTGTGTGACCCGCCTCATTTATTATGAACCTCATCGCAATGTTGCTTGTTGTGGTTTTTCCCGGTGGTGGTAATAGTGTGTGAAAATCAGTTTTCATTACAAGAAGGAAGTGAATTGTTTGCCTTCATACCTGTAGAAACAAACTTGAAAATCTGACTCCTGAGGTTGCAAAAAAGCAAAAAGAAAAAAATCTAATGAAATCTGCACGTGTTTGGTTTGATAGGTCATGATATGTGAGTTGTTAATGTCAGCAATACTGAGAATAGGTCCTGGAGCTGACAGGAGTTGCGAGGAGTGTTTCAACAGGCACGAGGAGGTATGAATAGCTGCTCCCACCAAGCAGAGACTGAGAAAACAGAGGGATGTACTAGGAAAGAGAAAGTAGCTCTATATCTCCCTATTCTAAAATTCTCTGAAGAAGGCAGTGAAAAGGCTCTGGAAGAAGCTCAAATAACCCAGCAGACAACAAGGGAGGCTGGATTTCAAAGGATTGCTGAGAATGAAGATCAGTAGCCCCAAGAAGGAGGGCTAAGTCCTGCAGAAGAGCAGGTGAAGGCTTCACCACGCTGGATTATTTAACATTTTGAATGTGTGTTTGCTTGGAGGTCATGGAGTTTCTGATTTACTGGGACAGCTAAAATATCCAAATAGCAGGAAGAAAGTAGTCATTGGCCAAGTTATCATCATAAGAACATTCTTGTGTAAAGGTTATGAGCTATTCTCTTCCAGAACTGCCACATAGGAACCAGCAATACATGTTTTTTCATTACCGGTGTAAGTGACAGGAGATTGCTGGAGACAGTGTGTTAGATTACGGGGACCCGTGTCCCCATGGATCATCAACAAGGATATCTGGGACGGCTGAAATTTGAAACATCATAACTCAGAAGCTGGATGTGTCCTCTCCTATTAAAGCAAGTGAGGACTAAGGGGAAAATGCTTGCTTCCTCCTTTAAGTTCTTCAGCAAAAAGCTAATTGACATAAGACCCCATTCTGAAGCATAACTCAGATAAAACTCTGTAATTGAAGCTGAGTCAATGGGAAATATCATGCTGGATTTCATAATGCAAACCATGCACCTGTCTCTATAATGCCTTACCCCATCAGAAGATACAGTGGTGGAGTCTGATAATGAGCCAACATCACACAGCCACATTGCTGCTGGATGTACTGCACAAGGTGTCAGCATCCTGCCAGACTTATTCCCTGAATAGGCATGGCTGATGTTTCCAGGAGCTGTAAGACATCTAGGAGAATCGCCAACAGGGAGCAAAACCAATGCTGCCAGTAGCAGGATGGGATAGTGCCAAATTAGTACAGAAGTTCCTGTATGTGCCAAATAGCTTTCTAATTACATTGCGATCAGCAAGACAAAACTGTGTCTCTTTAAAAACATATGTCTGTATTCACAGCAGGTCTTCAATGCAGAAAGGGAATTTAGAGGCAAAATGGCAGATAAGAAAGGCTTGTTTGTTTTCAGATGTGTCTGGGCTTCCAGGATCCCAGACCATAGGACTGAACCCCTCCCCTCCAGGGAGAGGAAACGAGAGGACAAAGAGGAGGTGGGATCTAGCAGATTAGAAAGTGGCGGGACTAATTCAGTGTATGGGCACACCTTGAAACATATGTGACTCTGGCAGGTACCTTCTCACTTGACATCAAACAAAAACATTTAGGGTTCTGTTTGGTTGCTTTTAAGCTGAATAGCATCTTATTCCAAACACAGCATTGGACCACTGGGCCCAGTTCTTTTTGTGCTTTTGATTTCAGTGTCATTTTCTTCCCAAATGAATGTAGAACATATTTCTAAGAGCTGGGTTGCAGCAGCCTGCACTTGAATAAGCTGGTCCAAATTACAAGGATGCATCTGATACTCATTAAAAAGAGGATACAACAGCTTTTGGAACAGATAGTGGACTCCTAGGAGTACATCATGGAGGAATTTACAAAGAATGAAAAGTGAATCATGTTGCTGTAGAAATGATTATTCAAATATGTGGTAAGTAAAATTTCATCTGGATCCTTCATACTCTCTCAGACCTTCCTTGAGCTCCTCTAACTGGTAGTGTAGCCACCATGCAACAGAGTGATGATGGGGTTGACGTGCACATGGGCTTAAGCATCTGCCTCTTCTCTAGGCCATTACCCTCGGAGGCCAAGTACATTTTGTATCTAGCACAAAAAAATTAAAAAAGGAGAAGATGTGAAAATATTGACTGCTTTGTTGATTTGATGGGTGGCTATACTGCTTTCAGCTTGGGGAGGTTAGGGCACAGTGAGCTCTGGTGTAGAGCTATGCTGCAGTAGCTACACTAGCTCCCTTTCCAGACTCCTGGAAGTCGCACCAAGGCACAACAGCTTTCTCTACTTTCAGTGCCCCATAAATTCACATAGGGCAGGCCTAACTAGAGCTGTGACATGGTCAGGGATGCACTGTCGGGTAGCTGCTGCTGCCCCAGGTACCTCTGTGGGGTTTTAGGCAGTACTCGCCAGCTGGGTTACAGTACGTGGGCACCCCCCAAGGACGGTCAAGCAGGTTCCCTCTGTCAATATGAGTGTTTTGAGAATCATTATCAGCACCTAACTGTGCCAGAGCTTCAGCCTCTTCCCACTTCTCCCCACATCCTTGGTTGAAGTAGCCTGTCCCCCTTATCATGTGAAATGACTACACTACTGCCTCCCCAAAACCTCATTCAGAGCAAGGCTGTGTTTGCCCTGAAATGTAGCAACACAGTCCTTATGGGCAGAGGTATCAAACAACCAAATGTGGAATGCACAACAGTGGGTTTTGATAAGATAAAACAGTAAATGTACATTTAGAAATAACACTAATGAATGTATTCAGTATGGCCATTGCTATCTCTGGACACACAGGTTTGTGCAGGACTGCTCAGATGTAGGTGTCATTTACCACACCCAAAGCAACAGTTCTCTGGTTCCCAGCGTGCTCTTTATTCTGCAAGGCATCTATGCAGATCCAGCACCTTGCAGCAGATACATGCATACAAAATAGCAGACAGTTTGTTTTATTTAGTTACTTTTTGTGGGCTTTGTCAAATTTATCATTAACAGTATGAACCTGCAGCACAAAGTTCTGGGTCCTCCATAATTAGGGAGGGCTAATTCAGTGCACCACCACTCCCTCCCCAGACCCAACATGTAGTGCTGACAACCTGTTTTCTTTGAGATTTCAGGCATTCCAATATTTCAGGCCATTTATTGTAGAAGTCTTCTGGCTTCTGTTTGAGAAAAAAAACAATTTACTCCAACAGGAGGTAGTCCCTTATGAGATACATCCAGCTGGCCACAGCGGGGGCTGGCCTTGTCATCTTTACAAGCAGGATATGTTCACATGCCAAAGTCAGCAGAAACAAAATAGATGACACATCCACAGTCTGAAGGTTTGTATTCCCAACAAACCCAAGCAGAAATAAGACAGGATGGGGAGCTAGGTCCAAATCAAGCATTTAGTTCAAACATTTACATGCCTGAGATCAAACTCTTGGGTTATGGATTAAATCCATAAAATGTGTAGGAAGGCGGGAGCTGCCTGTGAATTGTCTCTTAGACATGTCTGGGGACGTTTTGTGACATCTGTTGTACAAGCTTGGGTTTGTAAAACCCACGTGCAAAACAGTGGGTTTAGACCAAACTGCTGATGTCTGAAATTTTCACTCTGCTTGATATGAGGCACTGCCAAATCTCCAGCAGTATGTGTCTGAGACTCTTTCTCCTCTCATCCCACACACCTTGAGCTGACTGTTACTTGTGCAACCTCTTCCTCTTGATACTTTGGGAGCCATATATCAAGGAGAGACCTGCTTGGGAGGAGAGAACAGGGATCCTGTCTGTTCTCTGATCCTTAATGCAGTTTTCAGCTTGAGGTGATTTAAGCCTTTCTGTTCAAAAAATCTGACATCAGTCATGCCTTCTCAGCCATGTGAGGTTACTCAAGATTTACAGCTTTCTTCTTGTGCGACCATTCAATTTGGAGTAGTTTTGTTAGGATGATGTTTGCTGCTGTGATTTGGGGACACTTTTGGCTCACCACTGTTCTGAGGATTTGGTGTACTTGCATCCCCACACAGAAAGCAGAAGAACAATGTAGCTCAATAGCACTTTGCAGAACATGCTCCCAGGACCTGCTGGTGAAATCGCTAGAGCCCCAAGCCACCTTCTGTGTCTTCTCCTGGGTATTTTTGATCAGAAACATGCTCCTCACAGATAATTTCAGAATTTCTACTGAAGTTTCTTGCAACTTTGTGGAGTGAAGCCTGGAGCACTGACCAGAGAAAGTCTTCATGAGGCTCACACCTACGGATGTGTGCCTGACTGTAGGGCATGTCCCAACCCCCCAGCTCTGGAGTGACAGCCCTGAGGGTACGAAACTGCAGAGCGCTGGAAGGAGAGAGCTGCTTTTGGTGGCACCTGGAGGAGCCAAAGGCATCTGCAGATCACTGCTAAGGGCACTTTGTTCTTTCTATTTTGAACTAACTGGAGCGGCCTTTCTCTTTTACCACACAGTTGGGTTTGAGAAGGAGCCAGTGTCAGCTGCCCATCACAGAGACAGAAAGTGCCAGATCAGGCCCTAAAATGGACCTCTGTGCAGATCTGGAATTTTAGCTCTGAATTCAGTGGGGAACAATTCAGGGCTTCTGTATGCTCAGTGAAATACAGCATGAGAGAATGTGTCCTAGCCCAGGCAACTTCATGTGTCTGTCTCATTTGAAAACTGGCTAGCAGGGGGGTGGTATCTTTCAGAGCAGTTACACACCTTTGGGAAATCTTGTGTGATATAAAAGTCCAGAGGGAAGAAAATATTATACGGTTATTGTTGGGCGACTGGGGTAAGGCTGCTTGTGACAGTCATGACAGACATGTCCATGCTGTGCTGCTACAGACAGCTCCCTTGCCACACGAACTCTCTGAGAACAAGAAGGCTTGAGGCTAGGAGGTGCAGAGCTCCATGCACACCAGTTTCATTGCTTGGAAATAGAAAGACTGTTGATTAAATGGACTTATTTTATATGTTTTTGACAGGTTGAGCTCCTCTTTTTTTCTGTGCTTACTATTTTTTTAACCTTCACTGCATACACTCCAAGTATTTGTTAACACTCTTTCCTTTGGATTAGCTAACATTAAAACCTCCTCTCTGAATTTCCCCCCAAATCTAGGTAGCTGCATTCCTCCTTGACTTGATAGAGTTCCAAGACACCATCCCACAGATAACTTGCCATGCAACATGTGGCTGTGTGTATATAAATGTATATATGTAGTGTATGTGGCGTCCTCTCTAAAGGCAGGACTGTATACATTAGAGCTGTTCAGCATCAGTGTGAACTTAGGCAACAGATGTTTTTTGCATTTCTTTTTCTTCCTCCCCTCATCACCAGAAAGAGACTAAGTAGAAATTGCTCATTTGAGCAAGGTTCATCCCTGTTGGATCAATTCTTTGCTGTGAGAATGCCTGAACTGCAAGTGATAGCTCAGACCCGAGGTTGCTGCATTTGTGTAAATTAGGCAACATGTGCAAGACAGCCAAAATCCCAGACAGCAGATCTGGGTGGTGAGCTCCGGTAGAAGTAGAGAAAGTTGGCTGAGGCTGTACGTGGAGCTGTACTGGCAGTATCAGCGGCTGAACGCTAAGGGTGAGCTGCTGGCAAGGCCCATGCAGGAGCGGAGTGTGTGGCTGTGCCCCGCCAACACCCAGCAGTGGGTGGAGGAATGGTGCAATGTCTGCCTACGGGCTTGAGAGCGGGCAGCAACCTCCCCCGGGCAGGGGGAGGCTGGCTGGCACCCACAGGCAGGTACTGCTCTGTGCCTCAGGGCTCGCAAGCACCGAGGATAATTTGCCTCTGAGATCTTTTCCTTCCAGTTAAAAAAACGCAGCCAACAGCGAATTGAGTGAAGACTGAATTCTCAATGCACGCATCTCGCATCTAACTGTTTTTCATAGGCTTATAACTATTTGTTCAAGCCCTGTTGCTGCTTTCTGTCACCCTCTCTTCCCCCTTCCCAATCCTCTGAAAGTTTCTCCCGACTTCACAGCAGATCGAAGCAGCCAGCTCCAGTGTCTGCTCTGTGGTCACCCAGAGCTGTGCAGGGCTGGGGCTGAGCTGAGAGCCCCAGCTCAGCTGCGCTGCATGGAGCTGACTCAGGCCCGGGATGCAGCTTATCTGCCAATGGAGAAGCCACCCATGGATAATGGAAAGTGACTGTAGCAATGGAATGTGTTACAAAACTATTGACTTCATGGGAGCCGGCCGGCAGAAATCGCTGTGTACTTACACTAGGGAAGTAATCTGGGACAGTAAATTAATCTCAGCAGACCTAGCTTCGGGGGTTCTTGAAGCTATTTTGTGCAGTATTCGTTTGCATGGATTTGTTCCCTATTAATTTCATAAAGATGAAGCCAAACTTCTCTCAAACTGCTGAGCTGTGCTTTGTTTGGGGATTTTCAGAAAAACAGACAAAGCCAGAGTCTTGTCCGACTCCCACCTGGAAGCAGAAATTGGTCCACGTCTGCTTGTGACTCTCTGCAAACTTGAGTCAAACTTGGCCTGGGATCCATATCTGTATCCACCTGGCTTCATGTCTCATTACAGAAGATCCACCCAGCTGTAGCTCAGGGTAGAACAAGTCAAGCTTCGTGTATGAGCTGGACCACCCATGATATTCATTGAGTCAAAATGCAAAAATAAGAGCCATAATCACAGCAAACAGTGGGAATTCTGTTTTCCTCTTTAATAAGAGATGTGTGAAATTCAGGGGGATGAGAGTAGTATGTCTACATGATGGAGGGAACACGTATTTACTCATTTTACTTTTTGCAGTTAAAAATGGGCCCAGCCCAAGCATCTCCAGGGAAGAACAGACTTGTGTCCAGACCCATGTTGGTATTCCATTTTTGAATGTCAGTGGAACAGAAAACAATGTTTTTCTTTTAAAGTTGAATTTCCAGCTGTGGTGCTGTGAGGAGCAACTCTGTGGTGAGCGAGAGAGGAAATCTCTTGAGTTGCTGTGGATTATCATGCAGCGCAGGGAAGAAGCAGATGAATGCTCTCTTTATAAAGGTGCCTGGGCACAGGGGAAACGGCTTCCCCTCTGTGGGTGCAGGGGCTGTCTTGACTGCAGCATTAGCTGGGCTGCTTCTTAAGAGTTGCCCCTCACCTCCTTCCTGCCTACCCACGCAAACCTCTCTTCTGGGGTGACCTCTAGCCCTGCAGGGAATGTGTGCTAGAGAGATGTTGCTCTCCCTCTACTCTGCCTGCTGCATGGAGCATCGCAGCCCCTCACGGCGCACTGACTGGTAGGAGATGCTCCTAGAAATGCAGGTGGCTCAGGTGGGGAGCATGGCCACAGCAGGGACACCATCACCCAGGTGGGACGCTGCTGGGGCAGCCTCAAGTCACCTGAGATAATTCTGCTCTGGAGCCGCAGCTTGGTGGACACAGCCCTACCTGCAAGACCCACCGAAGGCAGCAGCACCACCACCACAGGGAACAGGATCACCATCATTGCCACTTGTGCGAGCATTCAAGAAGCAAGCTCATGCAGCCTTTCTTCCTCTGCCCCAACGCACCCCTCTGTGCTGCCAGCCTGGAGACCACCCGGCTCCCTTGGGGTTGCCAAGAGCCCTCCAGCTTTCAGGAGCGCAGCTGTTGAGTGACCTGACAAAGGAACAACAAATTTGTTACTCCCGTTTCATATTTTTATTGGCAATAGAACTTCTGTGACAGGAGAAAGGGAACGTCATACTTTCTAAGAGTCTGAGAAGTGAAGGACATACTCATATATTGCCACTGGTAAAGGTGGAAGATGGCCACAAGGGTCCTCGCTATGTAGCAGCCCTGTAACTTGTAGAGGAAACAAAATGCACTCTGCTGGAAACTCCTGTTTGCTTTCACTTGAGAACTAGCAGCAAGGCAAAGACCACACTCTGCCAGGTCTGCTTTTGCCTCGGCACAGGCAAAAGCTTTATTGCTTGTAGAATTAAATAGAGGTTTCAGATTGGTTTTCTTAGTTTTTTCCCCTTCATACTTTCTCAGCTGCTCTTAGAATGCTGCTGTTGGTCAGATGTGCACATTGCGACAAGCATGAAGGTTTGTAACCTTCTGTGAGCTGAAACACTTTCTTTTCGCTTCAAAGGTTCCCACAGGAGATGCTCAGTGGTTTCCCCTCTGTATTCCTGCACCAGTGAGTCATTTCCATGTCTACCTTCTACCTACACAGAGTCCAGGTGCTGACAGCTTCTCTGGGATGTTGAGCATGAAACCAAAGTGATTTGCTGAATCAAGACTACATTGAAGTATTTCCTTTTTGTTGACTTTTTCAAAGATTTCCCATCCCTTTTTTATTCATCTTTCTTTTATTGTAATGCTTCATCACAACTACAAATTAGCTTGGTCTGCAGACTACGTTCATTTTTCCATTGACAGGCCAGGCCAAAGAGAGGTGCTTTCGAATAGAGTTTTTCCCCCTCTCTGCAGTGAGAGAGAGTGATGTCAGCTAGGGACCAGGACGAGCGTATGTAAACTTCTGCGGGGAAGACAGGGAAGGAGCTCATTTAATCAGGGCTACAAAGAGATTATCAAAAGATGAGATTTGGAAACACACTGTTGTGAAGTCTGTACACTTAAACAGAGGACCCAAAGGAACCATGACAGTAAGGTCCAAACTTGAATGCTGATGCGTCTACATCAGTGTCTTAGTTTGGACCAGAAGCCAACTTCCAAAGCCAGTCTCCCAGTTCTCCCCACTTCGTGTGCTTCCTTTTGACTTGGGGAGTGGATCTGGAAGAGATGAACCCAACGCCTTTCAGATGAAACACACACTTGAAAACATGCTCCGGGAACCCAGCTGGTGCACTCCATGTACAAACGCTTATTCAGTCCATGCCATGATTCAGGTAGCACGTCATTCCCATGGGACGGTTGCTGAGGGGCCTGAATTTTAGGCTGAGAACAATAAAAAATCAAACTTTCAACATCAACAAAAGAACAGTGGCCAGTGCTCCACTGTGCATCATACACAGAAAATCTAATGATATTTGGGACTAAGACCATCTATGTCCAATAACTGTGTTTAAAAAAATGTTTGTGAAGTGGCATATCACTCGAGAGAGTTACCAGTACAAACACAGTTATCTAGAAGATGCTACATATACTGCATATGAAGCCCTTTTACACATTTTAGAACCCTTTTAGTCTCTCTG
Source organism: Haliaeetus leucocephalus (assembly GCF_000737465.1). Classification (NCBI taxonomy): domain Eukaryota; kingdom Metazoa; phylum Chordata; class Aves; order Accipitriformes; family Accipitridae; genus Haliaeetus; species Haliaeetus leucocephalus. Next base: position 13,754,837 of record NW_010972436.1, on the reverse strand, counting down.
AAAAACTATATATTAGTATCTACGTAATATGTAGATAATAAGTATTTCTATATATTACATATACACATAAAATAGTCTCCCTGCGTATTTTCAACACAGTGGAACTATTCTTCACTCATGGTAATCTCTGTAAGGGAATACATAGGTTCTTTAACATGTTGTTTTGTCCCAGTCCTTCCTCTGTATACAGAAAATCTGCAAAATTACTGACGTATAACCTGAAAGCAAATAGATCATAATATCTGAAACACAAACTTTGCTGCTGCTGCTGCTGTATCTTGCTCTACAGGATACAAGGATCCTGAAAAGCAGTTATAGTAGTGAAAGCTTAATTATTCTTTACTAATTACTGGCTGAAATAAATTAAATGTCAAGGGTGTCTGTAGTAAAAAATGACATCATGTATGATATAATTAAATACACAAAACTATGTTTAAATAGCTGTAAGTGTCTGGCTAAACCAAATCAACCAAAAAATTCAAAGACAATATTGACAAAGGCTCTTACATCACACTGTTGTGAATAAAAGTTTGTCACAGAAATGATATTAGTTTTAATTATTAATTTTCTGTTAGGTTAAGGTTTATTTTGTATTTTTATGATTATTCATATTTATTTCTATAGTAATAAAAGCCAATGAGAATGTTATATTGAACAGTTGGCATATTTGATGGGGGAATGAAAATGAGTTGATCAATGTATAGTATCACCTTGTTTAGATATAGATATAGATGCGTTACCTAAAGGCTCTGGGAAGAGCTATCTAAATCCGTAGTGTGGCTGCTACCAAGTTTTGTGTCTTCAGCAATTTTGACCTCATGTGATCACAATGTCTTAAATTGGATGTTCTTGATGTCAGCTTGATTTGAAAATGTTCATGCAGTCTCACCAAGGCGCACGAAAGCCTGTGGCAGAGCAGAAATTTGCAGTGGCTCCAGGGTCAAGTTTGCTGATCAGCTGGAGCTTCTCCCTTCCTGCAGCTCCAGAGAATCTCAGTGTTGCTCTTGCCGACGACTTTTATCCTAGGTGTCAGGATGAAGCAGACATCGCCGACATCTTAAAAGAGAAACTTACTTGGTGTAAATGCTGACAGAGACCGAACGGGAGCAGCATGAGTGGTTAACTGTAATGAAAATCCTTAACAGAACTGTCATAACTCTACATTATTTAATATCACAAACCTTGATTAACTTATACTACCGAGACACTTAATTTTTAATATCAGGTGCTTTCAGCTGATTTGAGATGAGGAAGCTCAGCCACCCCAGCTCTTTGGCTGAGGTGGCGGCAGCAGAAAGGCGGCGGTGCCGGCGCGTCCGGCGGCACTCGGGCAGCAGGCTGGCTGCCGGCGATCTTTGTTCCTTTGTTCCCCCCGGCCCTGCTTCCCCATCCAGACCAACCTCCGCGCAGCCTGGTCGTGGCTTTGCTTTTTTTCTCCCCCCCTTGCTCACCTGCAGTCTCTGTTCATATTGTTTTATGGTACTTTAGACAACGGGTTTTAACAGCTAAACATAAAAGCCACTGAGAGCATAAACAGGAAACTTGTGTTTAGGTGGGAGTGCCTAGGAATTTTATACTGCTGACCACAGAGGCCATGGGAGAAAGGAAATAGGAAAAACACTGTAAATACCTGGGTGACTAATGACTTGTTCTGCTCATCTGGCTTTTCAGAACATGAAAAGTTCAGCCTCTTCCAGGCAAAACAGCGCAGGGCAGGCACAATTTCTCAGGTCGATACTCTCTATGCCTCTCCGCTGCCTGTTTCCCCGCTCTGCTCCCACCACGGAAAGCGCCTCCTTCCTATAAAGTCCAATAAACCCGCAATAAGTTGTGGTCTGGCCCTCCAGGTTGCGCGCACCGATGGCAGAGGGAGGGAGCGCGACACGCGAGGCTGCGCGCCCGCTCTCCGCGTTCGCAGTGCCTAAGAGGATTTAGATGAAAGAAACCAAATTTGCTCCCCCCTGTTTTGTGCTGAGGCAGCAGCTGGAGTTTGGGGACAGCGTGCGCCTTTGTCCGCCCTTCCGTCGCCGGCTCCCGAAAGGATTGCCATTGTTCCTGAGGGGCCTCCGCGGGGCCGCTCCCGCGCCCGCTCCCTTTTATCGCCAGCCGCATGGCTTGCGAGAGGTTTTGTCTTTCGCCGACAGCAGCAGATTTGGCCGATCGGCATCTCCCACGCGACCGACCGACGGCGCTGGGGCGGGATTTCCAGGTTGGCCATCTGCACGGGGGGGGACTGGCAGAGCAGGGCATTTCAGTGGCCTGACGATTCCCCCCCCAGGGCCGGCGCTGCCGGTGAAAACTGCGACATCTGGTCACCTTCGCCGGGAGCACGGGGTCCGATTTCACTCGAAAGCTGGGGCAGTTTCTCCCGTGGAGGTTGTGACCCAGCAGAGGAGGGGTGAAGGCAGATGAGGATGCTCCCCACATGTCACGTTTCTGGGGCCGGGGGAGAGCAGCAGCCCCGCGGGAAGGCGCCGAGGCCATGCGAATGCAACCCCCCAGGGACCGCAGGGTCCCACCTGTAGCTCTGGTGGACACGGGTCACAGCTGTGGAAGGAGCACGGCCTGAAGGGTTAGCGCTGCAGGCAGGGCAGGGCACGGCAGGGCGCTGCGGGCTCCGGCAGCGGGACGGAGAGAGCCCCTTCGGGGTCCTTTATTCAGCCCTTGCTGCTTCCATCTCCCACAGCACAAAATCCGACACAGAATAACGAGTCCGCTTTTCATCGAGCTCCCATAAATAACCAGTAACCTGCAAGTAATACTGATGTGCCCAGGCTGCTTCAGAGAAGGACCAGCACGTCCAGGGGTGGCAGTCCTGGTTCAGCAGCTGGGTCTTGCCGAAATCAAGCGTGTTACTAAATAAGGGTGGAATTTCACTGATGGAAAGTTAAGCACATCTGCAAGCATTTCTCTGAATCCAGGCTGGGTTTCATCCATAATGAACTTGTTGTTTGATTGCTGTAGAGGTACGATAAGCCATGGCAATGTTTGGCAGGGAGCTGGGGAGGGCAGCTTTGTTAATACCGAGGCATGATCACTTCCAGACTGTGCAAACACCAAGGTTTTATTGATACAGATGTATGTATACACTCCTATGTATATGTTACTTGTATGTATACTTGTATCTACAGGCTCTATAGATACAGGTGTAGATACAAATTGACCCAGTCTATAACAGCATAGTTACCTTTTCCTAGCAAGTTATAAAAATACATAGGGAAGGTTGCTGTAATCACAAAAGAGGAGGCCACACATCTACAGTTAGACTCCTTCATTTTTCCATGAGTATTGTAGCAATGAAAGGTGCTGGGTACAGACCAAGAACACAGCAGTACAAGCTGACCAACACTGCTTCCATCCTGATCTGAGAGGACCAAGTCAGACGCTGTCTTCTCAGCAGGCAGCGCTTCACCTGCAGCAAGCACGCAACCTCACCGCTGTCAAAGGAAATAGCTAAATGCTTATCAGGCAGGTGAAAAATGACATTGCTAAGTGACGGCCCCAGAGCAAAAGTCACAGAGGAACTTAGTGGTAGCAGTCTTGCAGTGGCGAAGTTTTAAGTCCCCGCCGCAAGCCGCGCAGTGCGGGTGCCTCGCTTCCCTTGCACGTCTCCTGGAGGGGATCACAGTGCTCAAAGGCCAGTGAGGTAGGCATGGCACTGCCCGCGCCGGGCTGCGGGAGACGCGCTGCGTGGCTAATTAGGGTGGGGAGGACGTTGCTCCTTCCACTGAGCTGAGTACCTAAGCCGGCTCTCATACACCGACCCTGAAACTGTGTCCAGAAGACCGTAGTGGACAGAGCGCTTTTCAGGGTTTTACTTCTAAATCCCTTCTGCATAATACTGAAAAGGGGCTCTGACCCAAGACTCTCCTCAGTTAAATACCCAAGCTGCCAAGCTACAGATTTCAGAGATTCCTTTTGAAACTCTTCCACTTTGTACAAAGCGATTAAATATTCATTGGCACAGGGACTAGGAGCTGGCCTCCTGGATGAGCACCCCCACCCCAAGCTGCAGAGCCCTTTTCACTCCCATCCTCTGAATATTTAATCAGCTCATACAAAGCAGAGCGGCTTCAGCAGGGGAGCCTGGGAGAGACCCGGGCAGTGAGACCCACTGATCACAGTACGCAGCAGACGGACCCAATCCTGCCTGCTCCAGAGCAGGCAGATGAAGGATTTAAGCTTTCGGCTCAGCATGGCTGCGAGCGTCTTAGCTATTCACAACGGAGGATGTGACACTTCCTTTTCTCTTCTCTCCCCCACCCCGTCTTTTATGCCAGTTAGATGTGGTTTAACCACCTCGGAGTCCAGTAGGAAGACAGGATGAGGAATGCTTCGTTTGTGTCCTGAAAACGGTACAAAAGGAATGAATGAAAATTTGATGAGAAGTTTTTCAGCCATTCAAGCACGTCTCTTAATAATTCAGATGTTTGATTTTTCTTCTTCAGTATGCAGTAAGGATTAATGCACTTTGGAGATGATACAGAAACTTTCGTTTTCAGAAAAGAAAAAAAGCCTCAGATTTAACATGAAAATCCCACATAGGAGTATGACACTATTATGTGAGCTTCTAGCCTCCTGATTCTCTTACTTGGTGATGGGCACAGGCTTTGCGCTGAAATTTCAGCATAGAGAGATCTTTTGCAGGCAACCTCTAATAAACAAAGTTCACAGCGGAAATGCTGACAGGCTGTGATCAAAGCAGCACCCTCAGGTGTTGCTGTGATATACTGCTTGCTTACTAAAATACAGCAGTTCAAACAGCTCGGCTGTATTTAATTGGGATATACAGTATTTCCAACTCAGAGAGCTCAACACCAAAGAGGGTTTCTCTTAGATCTTTCACTCTGCCATTGTTCTCTTATTTGCTTAGAAGAAAGACTTTTAGCGACACCAAGTTTTGGTGTTTCATCTGGAACAAGGACTCCAGGACTTAGCCATAGCATCGCCTTGAACTTTATAGGAAGCTGCCCTGTGGGCACTCATCTGCTGTTTCCACTCAGAAGACCATGCTCTCCTCTTCACAGTTGTGTAGAGCAGCTCTTACCCAGTGGTGGGTGAACATCTTTACTTCAATCACATCAATTGTGTATGTAAAAAAGTGACATTAACAGTACACCAGCATGTAGTTTTGGTGTCTTTAAAGTATTACAACAGAGAAGAAGAAAACCATCCAGATGACGAATTCTTGGAATTACCAACACAGGCTCTACCAGTCACCACTCAGGACTTGCTAGAGTCTGGAGCAGTGCTTGGCTCCATACTCAAAGCCCACAACTCATCCTCTGAAATTCAGATGTGTGTCTAAAACTTCGGCCTTGCCTGACTATTGGAGATATAAGCTATGTCTCAAGGATGCCAGTTGGATCTGAACTGCTCTAACCCTCAAGCTGGGATTAGAGCTGAGAGATTTCTTTAGGGACACTTCTTTCAAGAGACCTTTGCAGCAGTTAGAGAGAATGGAAGGGAAGTCTTTCAGGCAGTAGGACCTGCTCCCATCTCAGGGAAAGCAAGGGAAACCTTGTTTACTAAGTAAGTGCTACATACTAAACATGGTGCATCCAGGTTTGGGGTGAAGCCAACTCATTTAGGGTATGCTCGTCTCTACTCTCAACACCATGCCTTTGGATACTGCACATGGAGCAGTGTTCATAAGATGGGCAGGGAACAAGCCAAATGCAGGACTGTGGATCAGCACTGTTCTCTCCACACTCCTTCACCACTGAGTCAGGGCAGGGGACGGGCTTTGACATCTGAAAGGAAAGTCTTGGGAAGATGACAGTGATGTTGCATAAGGGAAATGTCAGAGAGAACAAAGGACTTCTCAGGAAAGAATATTTGTTTCTTGCTCAGTTCTCTCACAATATCCACCACAGTCCCAGATCCTGGCGCTCAGCCTCAGTCTTAACTGAGCAGTCCAGACCCCACCACTGTCACCTCCCTCCATCTTTGGTCAGTGAATTCCCATTTCTAATCAGTTTCTACTTCCTGGTCCCATCATCTATTTGTGCTTTTCCTTTAGTCAAGTTTCTGCCTCCTTTCCAGCTGCTCTGAAGAATTCCTTGTTTGCACTGCCTCAATGCTGGCAAGGATGTTTCTGAGAGCTCCCATCCCTGACTTTTTCCTGGAGCAACCATTACTGGAGAAATCCGCTTTCTTTGACTTTGGATGGAGTGCCTGGGGTGAAGATGGTGCACATATTAGCTTGGTCCCAGGCAGGAACTGCAAGGCAACAGAACATGTGCAGTCGCTCTCTGTGGATGAACAGTGTCTTCTCCGCTTCACTGCAGCAGCCCTGAGAAACCTGCATGTGCATCTTAAAGATGGCATGTATGGAGATATTAGTTCCTAAAACAAAAATGTCTCTACTTGGCATGGGCAAAGTAGGTGTTACTTCAGAAGTTTCTAACTGGACCTAAATGAGAGACTTCTATAAAAAAGATAATAAGCATTTCACAACTGAAAAGACCACTTTGCCTCCACTCCTGCATTTGGGGTCAGTGCTACAAACCCTTGAGAAATTAGACCTTTTTCAAAAGCAGTTTGTTAGCATTTTTTGTAATATGAACAAAACAAAATGTTTTCTCAGAAATGTTCCCAGAACCTGCTAAACTGTTTTGACAAAAAATTTTCCAAAAATTCAGCCTTAGGCATACACCTGGAATATAAAATATCAGCCCAAATGGTTAAAGTTTCACAAAGTCTCAAAATGTGGTTTTATAATAGGAAATATTGGGCAAACTTCATATTATGCACTATTAGCCCCGCCTATTAAAAATATTTCCTTATGTGTAGCAAAGAGCTTTATACAAACTAGCATTTGCAGATGTAGTCACTATTTCCTAGTGTGCAATAGCTCAGTAATTTTGACTTTTTCAAAATTACCGAGTGCAACAAGACAACATTAATGGAATAATCCCTTGATTAATTTATTCTTTTAAATAAAAGCTTGCTTTGAATTATGCTGAAGAAAAATGCATCTTTAAATTGACTAATTTCCATTTAATTACATGGATATTAGTTAAAAACAGCTGAACGGACTTTTTATTTTTTAATTGTGAAAATTCTCTCCCAGGCTGAACTCTTCTATGCCAAGTTTCTGTGCTGAGCACATTTTTACGGTCTAGTTATAAACCCTAGAAAAACAACGTTTATAGGAAATGTTGACACAACCTTAACTAAAGTGGTGCTAGCTGACACCTCTATATTTTCAATTTGGGGATTTCTACTGGGAAAATATAAACGCTAATGCAGTAAAGGAAGCCAACTATAATAAAACCCTCATAGTCTTCCTGTTCACCCCATGAAGACCTACTTCAAAAAGCACCAACTCAGACTGGAGATGAGTTGAAGTTAACTGCATTCCTCTGAGGGTGCTAAAAATTACCTGCAGGTAGTTCAGCCTTACAGTTACTTGCAAGACTTCAGTTTGGTCAAACCCATGTGAATATCCACTTAAAAATCTGAAAAGAAAATGAGAATGTGCATAAGCTTAAAAAAGGGTGCTAGTCCATTTATATCCTTCCTAGCACAACATAAAAAGAGGAAAATAGACTTTATAGATTCTAGTGAAACAAACCTAAGTACACACAGGGGAAAAATACAAAGATGGAAAGTGAAAAATGAAGTTAGCTTTCCTACCTGTCTTTTAAGTCTGGCTCGCCTAAAATGAATTAATAAAGGAGGGGCCGGGGCCTCTGCTTAGCCTTCTTTTTAAAGGTGTTTGAACAGCTTCATGAGCCAAGTAAGATCAGTATGATTGTCAGGACAGCTTCTGAGTCTTGGTGAAAGAGATCTGAAAGTCTTGGGTAGCTGATCCTGCCTCAAGAATGAAAACCGATCATGATAGTGATATACTGGAAAAGATATATAGTGAGATAGCGTTGGAGGGAAGGTGTTGGAAAAGGCGGTAGAGTAATCTCAGAACTTCAATACGAAATTCAGAATGAAAAAGAAATTATATTGTTTCAGGGAAAATTGTGCTGAACCAGCCTGCCTGCCTTCTGTGATGAGATGACTGGCTCTGCACATGAAGGGAGTACAATGGATGGCATTTACCTTGATTTTAGCAAGGCTTTGAAGATTATTTCCCATAGCATTCTTGTAGCCAAACTGGGGAGATATGAACTGGATGGCTGGGCTTGAAGATGTGTAGTAAACTGGCTGAATCATCGGGCTCAAAGGAGAGCAGCCAATGGTTCACAGTCTAACTGGTAACTGGTTGAGTGGCTTTCTGGATTTAACAGTGGGGCTGATACTGTTTAACGTCTTCCTTAGCTACTTGGGCAATAGTCTATAAAGCACTCTCAGCAAATTTGCAGATGATATCAAATTGGGGAGGGTGGTCAATATACTGGAGGGCAGAGCTGCCATTCAGGACCTTGACAAGCTGGAGAAATGGGCCATGAGGAACCTCTTGAAGTTCAACAAAGGAAAATGCAAGTCCTGTACCTGGGCTGGATTAACCCCATGCAGCAGAACAGGCTGGAGTCAGCTGGCTTGGTGGTGGCTCACCAGGAAAGGAGCTGGCAGTCCTGGTGAACAACATGTTGAACAAGTCAGTAGTGGGCCCTGTGGCAGCAAAGGTCCATCTGCATACTGGAATGTATTAGGAAGAGTAAAGCCAGCAGGTCAAAGAAAGTGACTGTTCTCCTCCCCTTGACACTCAGGAGACCTTGTATAAAATAATGTGTCCCGTTTGGGGTCCCCTGGTACAAGAGAGACATTGATAAATGGTAGAGAGTCCAGAAGGCGGCCAGCAAGATGCTCAAGGGGCTGGGGCACAAGGCACATAAGGTGAGGTTGAGAGAACTGGCTTTGCTGAGCCTGGGGAAGAAAAGGATAAGGAGAAATCTTACTGTTGTCTTCAATTACCTAAGGATTGGTTGTAAAGAAGACAGGACTAACTCTTCCTGAAGCTGCACAGCAGAAAGAGGTTAAGACAAACATCAGAATGGGAAATTCCAATTTGACATAGGGGAGAAAAGATCCCAGTGAGAATAGTTGAACCACGGCCAGGTTGCCCAGAGAGGTTGTGATAACTCTGTCCTTGGAGCTACTCAAAACTCAGCTGGACAATTTAACTCTGCTTTGAAGAGCAGGTTGGGCAAGGTGATCTCCAGAAGTCCTTTTCAACCTGAATGGTTCTGTTTCTATTTGCTGTTTAGAAACCATCCTGACTCGCCAGTTCAAGAGCTGGGTAGGGAAACCGAGACTTTCCAATGTCACTTCTGTCATTTACTTGCTCAGTGGAAAAGAAGCAAGTGGGATGGTGGCACTCTGAGCAGCAGCTGTCTGGGTTTCAGACAACATTCAGATTCTTCCTATAGACAAACTGGCTGCTGATGGAGCTGGATACTTGCCTGCTTCTGAGAGCCCAGCCTTCTCTGTTTTTGAAGAAAGGTATGCTGAACTCTCTAGCAACATTAGAAAGTATTGGCCTGACTTTTTCTTTAGTTGATATCATACCTAACCTTCACCTCTTCAGAGGCGAACACTAAAGTTATGTAAAAAGGCAAATTGAATCATCCCAGTAAACAAATGCAAAACACATTGACCTTGTCTTAGACCTGTAATGACCTACCCTTATATAGCTGTAACCCACTCCATTTCGTGCAGTTAACAAACTGTAGTCCTTTGATTCAGTGAGACACTTGCTGCTTTTACCATTACTTTTGTGTTAAGTCTAATTGTCTATTAAGAAGGTAATTCGGGTTACACCCCAATTAAAGTCAGACATACCTAACCTTCTGCAGCTCCCAAGAGACCTTTCACTAAGGTATCTCTGAGCAGAAGAGCTTTGGATGATGTTTTGTTTAACCTTGCTAACATTTCAGCCATCCTGGCAGCAGCTTATATAGTTTCTGCCTGCTGCCTCCTTCTTCTTCTGTTTTCCCCAAAAGGTTTCACAAGATATCACAGTAACCTTGGCAAAAATGTGAAGTCTACTTTAAGGTTAATGCTAAACTTCTGTAGTACATTATTTTAAGGTTTAAAAGAAAGATAGTAAGTTCCAGTATGTACCTGTCAGTACTAAATGATTGTTCATTTCCTGTGAATTGGGAATAAAGTAATAACATACATCTGGCGAGCTAAGACACGTTGCTTATTTCTTTTTCTTCTCTGAGCCATATCCTTTACCAGCTGTGAGACATCACCATGCAGAATCTCCAAATACCTTTGAGGAAAATTAAAACAAAGGAACAGAGGGCTGGAAGGGACCCCCTGTGTCTCTGAGCCCAGTCCCCCGCTAGCCCCAGGCCACATCACACAATGTCTTTCATCAGCTGTTCGCACTCCATCTTACAACCCCTCTTGTGCCCCCATACTTGCATTGGAAGTCTGCTCTCTCCAGCGTTGATTGCTCAACTGGCTAGATAACGTCTTTCAGTTTCCAGTTAAAATGCATTCATGGGCAGTTTATGCCCATTTGTTCTTGTGCCAACACTGTACTTTGCCTTCAAAAGATCTTTTTCTTCCTTGACGTTTAACCTCCTGGTGTATTTATAGAGAGCAATGACATTCCATATCAGCTTTTGTTCTGCTACACTAAATAAGTCAAGCTCTTCTGGCCTCCTTATGCAAAGTAGGCATTCCATTCCCTGCCATCACAGTACCTCTTTGCTGCCCTTGTTCCCAGGTCATCTTTGGCCCAGGGGGCTATTGCTGCACACAGTGTTCCAGATAAGGTCTCACCAACTTATTAGTTGTTAACCATTTTCTCATGTGAATCATGCCAGAAGATGACATGCTAAAAGGATATACATCACCAAATGTACTAAATACATTGAGAGAAATCCAATTATAAACCTCCTTCCCTTCTTTAATGTAATATTCCTAAATGTTAGGTGCTTGTGGGCTTTGCAAGACAGTGGAGTTCTGATGATGGATCCTGAAGGACACATTAGAGCCTAGAAAAGGAGGCTGAGGTATGAAAACAAAAGCCGTGGAAAAGCAGTGACCAGAATGAAAAGAGTCCCAGGGAGAGGTGAAGTAGGATTTATTACCGCACTGCAATGGATGATAAAGGAGGTGATTAGAAATTAACTGTCAAATTCAGTTCTTTATACTCTCCTGGCATGAAAAACACTTGAAACATAATGATACATATTTACATGAATAAAAATCTCAGCCTGTGGCATTTTCACAACATCTTCCATTTGAAGCATAAAGGATGGCAAGTGAAATTTACTTTATGCTATTAATACTGTTTGCTTCCTGCATATCACCAAGTCAGAACAACAGAAAAATGTAACCAGCATGATTAAGTGGACAAAAGAAGATCCTCTGCATTTTTCTCCACATGCACTCAGTCTACTCAGCTCCCGAGTAACTTAATGTAAAAGTTTAAATTTTATGTTCTCATTGTTCTTTTCCAAGGTGTGACCTGAATAAAATCCTTGGAGAAAAAAAAAACAGAACAAAAGGTCTTATTGATTGAATGTTAGTATATGGTCTTTTGTGTAATAAAATTTAAATGTATATATTGTTTATTATGATACTAAAATAACAAATTTCTTCAGTCTTTCAGAGCAATTCCAGAAATTCAGTCTCTTTCATGATTCCTGCCAGCACTGAGCTATGCCCCAGTAGAGTAATTTTCTTTAGTATCATACACCACATAAATATCATAGTTTTATCTGATGGTAATGAATCTTAGAGGCAAATAGTTCTTTTTCCAGCCCTTCATATTATATTCATAAAGGTATGAGGGCAGCTTGAATCATTAAACATTAAGCTGAAGGCAGCATTTGGAAAAGACCTGAATGGGGACCTCCCTGCTGGATTAAATGTAATGTTCTCCTTGCAGAAAATGGCTAACTCGGCTGCATGCAGGAGGTTAGCTCAACTGCTCTCTTAGTTCCCAGAGAGAAGAAATAGTGGTTTGTGCAATTTTGCTTTATGTAAGAAGCAGATTCCCAGTCATTGTTCAGATTCAGTTGCATTAGGCAAAGTCTTTGTACCTCTTCTGCCCTTTGTGGTTCTCTAGACACATGAGCGTCGTCCTTCTGCATGTAAATCTCTGTGTGTTTTGAAGATATTTTTCCTCCGTGACCTGCCTATTGCAGTGGCTAAGGCTCAGATTACTGTGGTTTTCAATGGACATTAAGCACATGCTGGTACTTTTTCAGGCAGGAGTGACCTCTTGAATTCGGAGCTGTAAAATGCAGCTACTGTGTTTACTCAGTTGACGGACAAATCGTGCTCCACAGGTCTCATATTCTCAGGTTGGTTGTAAACCTTTTTGTTTTGCTTATACTATGTTCTGGGACTCAAATTTCTCACCCTCCTGGGTTTGCTGCCTGTACGAAACTCTCTTGAAAAACACAACTGATTCAGTCCTGGTTCTGCGTCAGTCACACATCCAAATCCCTATGTCAGCTTAAGCATAATGCCTGATGATGGAGAAAACTCGGCTGCACTGAAACAAAGTTGCTACACGGGACTGTCTTTTTAGTTCTAATATCTTCAAATGAGGCTATTTCAGGAATTGAGAATAATTCTCTTGAAGGAACAAAGTTTATATAGCCAACATAAACAAACCTACGCCTGCTTCATGCCAGGGGAGGAGAGAGGGGGTGATATTTCTTTTGCTACCAACATCGGCTCTTTTGCTTGAATAGTATTTTTGGCAGATGCTACCATATTTAACTTCCCACAATGGCACTGTTTATTTAAGGACAATATAAAACATCCCTGGCCCTTCTCTTAGATTTTTCAGTCCCTGGGTTGACTTTCACGTATCCTTTTAAGCACATTTTTTGTGGTGCCTTTGGAATCACTACTCGGTGCCTTTAAACAAAATACTTCCAAATAATGAGAACTCCATCTTAGCAGGGCAAGGAAATAAGCCGTACCACCTACACCATTGCTCATGGATTTCACTACTTTCTGTACACCCTGTTCTCATGAGTAGTTCAGAGGAACAAAATAACTGCCAGACCAGAGGTCTACCTAGCCAAGTACCTTGTCACCAACAAAGATCAGTTGTGATTACTTAGAGAAGATTGTAAAAGCAGTATAGTGGTGCCCTGCCTAATATGAGCTTGAACTTCTGGCAATCATTTTGCCCAAGGCTGCACTGTTTTGTTTTATCAGACTGACCTAGGAGAAATTTACTTCTAGTTCTTGCTCTCTGCATTTTTGTGATATAGAAAATGTATTTGCAGCTATAAATCTTTCCCAGCTTTGCATTTGATTTTAAATCAGATATCTGTAGCTGTAAAAATAAGTTTCAGATCCTTATAGGAAGTTTACTAGATCCCTACAGATAATGGCTTATGGTCAGCCACCACAGCCTCAGCTTTCTACAGAGCATAGTTATTTTTCACCTGTGATTTCAGGCTGAAGCTCCTTCTCTATGCGAGTGCAATGACACCGTTTCCATTCGTACCTGTTATGTGCAAGTTGCTGGTCTCTGGCTTTGCATATGCCACAGGAGAACTGCACTCCAACCAAAGCCACTGCCTAATAACATCCAGCTGCTCTGCAGGCTGCCACAGTTCCTGATAGGCCACCATGGGCTGCCCCCCCTTAAGTCACTGTGGCCACAGTCATGGGACATCTCTGTCCAGGAGCACCCTGTGGGTTTGGGGTTGGATGGCTCAAGCAGCCAGCACTTCCCCTGCCTGCCAGGGACAGCCGGAGAATTCAGTCTTTACCCTTCTTGTCTACTGAAGCAAATGCGTTGGGGATGGACGTACAGTGGCCTATCTGCATCCTGCCTAATGTTTCTCCCAGATGTGTTGTTTCTGCTAAGCAGTATTTACTGTTGGTATTTAGGTAAAGCTCTGGCTCTGGATGCTCAGAGCTTCTGGTCATGCTCTTCTGCTGTTTTCTCCAGGTAAAAATATCACCTATTACTTTAGTACCCTCACCACCATCATTGCTTTTTTCCTGTATTTTCCTGTGAAATACTGTGGGTGCCAAACACAACCCAAACAGCCGTCTGCAGAAACAGTGTCTCCCAGAGGAGGTGCAGAATGTGCACAAACATGTGCTCTGTTTTCCTAAGGACACCTGCCAGAATCCTGCTGATGCACCAAGCATAGGAAAATATTTGGCACAAGCCATGTCTCCAAAGATTTCTCCCCTTGTAGGTAGTGGAAAATATTCCTTTTTTAACATACTTGTTTCATTTTGTTGGTTCTCTCTACATAAGCGAATGCTTCTGTCTTTCCCTGCTGTAGTGTCCAATAAGCACAGCTACTCGTGGTTTCTCAGATCTCTCAGAGCACTTATCCAGTCCCATTTTGCCTCCTGCCTCAAGGTGAGTGGTGTGAACCGTTGTCATGCTGCACTCTCTCTGCTCTGTCCTGTGCTTCTGAGAGTTTCCTTTTCCCCCAGAAGACTTCCCCTAATTCTCGTTCAGTTTTTTAAATCCTTGGACTTTGCAACAAATGCATCTTCTTAATGGCACTAAGATTTTTTTAACCCATTAATAGGTACCGCTTTCACTGGTATACTCACAAATTGTACTGAGGTGGTGGCATGACTAGAATACAAAAACCAAAGCATTAGCTTGCTCAGGAAGGATAGGCAAGATTAGATGGAATGAGATACACAGCTCTGCATTCAAGGGTACACATGTGTGCCGGGTGATCCAGAACATGGAGGAAGTTACAATCTCTGAGAAGGTAAAACGGGAAAAGAATATGAGGGGTTTGATTGTGGGGATTGCAAAATATCAGACAAGGAGGACCTGAGGCTTTTTGTGTCCAAAAAGCAGAATCAGCCAAAGGAGGATTTTATATAAATGAGGGATTTTAACAATCTAGGTATTCATTGGTGAAAGAATGCAACAGAATGCTGATGTCCAGTGAGTTCCTGGAATTACTGGCAATTGTTTAAAAAAGTAGAGGAAGGAGTCAGAAAGCAGACTTTTCCAGATTTGATGCTAAGTAGTAAAGAATGATGTGAGAGTGTGAAGGTGAAAGATAACATGTGTAAGAGTAACCTTAGAGTCACGGGATGTATGATCCTTGGAAAGGAAATGAAGGGCAAAAAAAGGTGATGGACTAGAAGCGTGGAGGCTTCAATAAACTACTAGATGGCTGGTAGCTAAGTGAACATAAGAGTTAAAGACAGCTGTAAATTCCTCAAAGAAATGTTCCTAAGGACAGTAGTATACATTATTCCACACCAGAGAAACTATAGACAGTGTAAAAAGAGGCCAAACTGGTTAAGCTATGATCATTCATAATATATGCCCAAAGTAAAATGAAACCAAGTCAGATTACTTGGGGCACTGAAAAAAAGTAGCCTGATCACGTAGGACCAAAATCCGTGCTTTGTCTTCTCTGATTCTGTTTTTTTTCTCATCCAAAATGAGATGCAAAGAGCAAGAGACATGAGGCCAACAAGTTCAGCAGTAATGAGGGTGAACCCACGGAAAGTGATCGTTTCTACTTAAAAATGAAGGAAAGCTGTAAAGCCAAGAAGGCTGAAGTAGATCATTTTTGCATCAGTTTTCACTCAAATGATCAGCTCTAACCAGCTGTCTAGCACAATTAAGACTAACAATCACAGGGCTTAGAACAGAGAAAAGGTTAAGGAATTCTTCGACAAGGTTAGGTGCTTTCAGATCAGTTGCACCTGCTTGATAAACTCCATCTGTGGATGGCACAGAACGTCGGTTAGAAAACTCTATTCAGAAAAAAATCTATCAGCAGTTCTCTGTTACAGTACAGGTATATTTCTGGAGAGCTTCCACAGGAATCTGTTCTGGATCATTTTCTGCTTGATGTCTTTCCTGAGGACCTGAGTAATGCAATATATTTAATAAGTTTGCAGACAACATGGAGCTGGAGGGACTGCAGATGGACTGCACAACGGGATTCAATTCAAAATCATCTTGAAGAAATTTATTGAAGAAATGACCTGCAAAAACCAGAATGAAAATGAATAGGGACAAGTTTAAAGAGCAAGAATTTGTGCAAGAATGATCACCTGAATAAATACAGGCTGCTGGAGCACCTGGCTACCTGTCAGCTCTTCAGAAAGAAGTCTGGAGTTGTAGTGGGTCATGAGCTGAGCAGGACTCAACCGAGTCATGCTGTTTCAAAAAGGCAGACACAATACTGGACTATGTAAACAGGAGTGTTAAGTTAAAAGGCACAGGAAGATTTTCACCTGCTGTAGTGAGCATTGCTAGGGCATCAACTGGAGCATCATAGCCAGTTTTAACCGATGCCCTTCAAAAAGCATGGAAACTAGTTCAGAACAATCCAGTGGAGACCAACACGAATGATTAGCAGTAGGAAACACGACCTGGGAGGAAAGCCTGAGAGAAACGTGCTTGCACAGCCTAAACAACACAGAGAGAAGATACAGGGAAAAGGACCTATACACAATAACTATTCTCAAACAGATAAAAGGTACCATGAAAACAAATATTCCTTTTGCAAAACCACGTGCTTAGATTACAGCAAAATTTTTAACTTCACCATAAGCTAAAACTTTCTAGTGGTAAAGTAGTAGAGAGCTAGATTAGATTGTTTGTGAGTAGGGAAATCACAGAATTTCCATCGTTGGAGGTTTTTAGGAAGAGATGAGACAGACAACTGTCAAAATTCACCTAGAAACAGCTTTTCCTATTAGTGGGTAAAGCAGTGGGCTACATAATCTTTTGACTGTCTTTCCAGCTATATATTTGATTTTATGAAACTGTGCTCCATTTATCATTCAATTTTGCAATTTGTTCACATGCTCCCTTTGTGGGCAGTTCATTACATAGAGGCCTAAATCTTACTTGTTTATCACTTCCTTTCTGTGGATTTTTAGTGTTAAAATTCATGATGGTCCATGCTTTGGCTAGTATACCTCTGTCCTCCTTAAAATTTGGAACTGTCCCACTTGCTTTCAGGTTTATAGTCCCTGCTTTTTTGCCGACAACATTTTCCAGTGATCCTACAAAAAAATTCCTCTGAACTGCAAGTTCTGTTATTGTCCTTTTCACTCCTGTGGGGCACATTTTCCTGCCACTTGGAAACTCTTACACAGAGATGCTGTCTTTTAGGTCTTGCATCTTATTCCATGGATCAGCATTATTCTTCCTATGTTGTCTGCACAGAATACAGCTCCATAGACTGTTTTGAGGGACGCTAACTCTTAGCATCAATCGAGACTATGTAACTCCTTTTACATGGTCAAACCTATTTTAACTGTGGTAAATAAAATTAGGAAGGATGAACTAGATCACTGTTTCTATCCCTATCTATGCTATCATTCCTAGATAGATGATATTGAACAGGTACTTGAAAAAAAAGAGTATTTTGAGACTAGATTAATGGTAAGCACATTCAAAATTTTGAGACGATGGGTGTTTACCCTTCAAAATATAAAGAGGGGAATGATTAGAAGAATGAAGGGTGGCAGCAGGAGCACACTGCCTGAATGTAAATTCATGGTACAGGGGCAGATTTTGTTCACCTTTAAGATTTTCACTGCAGTAAGTTGCAAGGTAAGAAAGAGAATCAGGAGGACCTGATGACTGAGGCCAGCTCCTCCTCTTTTTCTTAACCCCGTTCTTCTTAGCAATTCATTCTTAGAGATTTTTGACTTGTGCTCCATTTCCCTAGCAGCAGAGTTCATATGTACTTGATTACTTACATGGGAGACAATTTAACCATGAAAACCTCATATGTGAGGGATTAGCTGAGGGCAAAGTAGGGCTCTTAAACTCTTAATATAAGTATGGTCATGACAGCACAGTTTGATTAAATTGAAACATTTCACTTAGCAAAGTATAGTTTTAATTCTAATAATTTTAAAGGTGTCAAAAAGGAAGGGGTACTCATTTTACTTGGCACATACTGTCTGCACATCTGTCTCCCTGAGGGGAACAGTGAACAAACCCTGCAGGGAAAAAACTAAACAATTACCTTTGCTGTACATCATTCATCTTCCGGCATTTGCAATTGTTATGGACACATCTTCATGATGTCTACAAATCCTATTACACCTCATATAGAGAAATGAGGTTAGTGATACAAAGTTTCATCTGAGAGGCAGGACACGCTGTTTGTCTGTATTAAGATAAAATACACTTATAAAAGTGTTAGAAGTTCTCTTTTATTTCCTGCAGATATGAAAAATAACTTATTTGTAATGTCATGCAAATGTTCTTCAAGATACTACTGCCATCTTTTTCACATTGTAACAGTTTCTCCACTGACCATGGTTTTCGTGCTTAATTTTTATGTTTACCATCAGTCATGCAGTTCCAATTGACATATGATTTGATTTTTCTGCTACATAAACCAATTTTACATCATTGTAGTTCCAGGAACTGGGGCTACTCATGCCACAAGAAAAGCACAAAGCCCTTTTTTATTTCCTTTAGTTTTTCTTTCCTAAAGTTCTTGGGCCAGATTCTTTGCTGATTTAATTTTTCTCTGCTGTCTTCAGTGCAGCTCTGTTGACTTACTGTATTGGTAAAATTTGCCCTTCATCGTTACAAGAGAACTTTGAAATGAATCAGTTAAAAACTTCTGCTGTTCTGTTTTACTGAAATCTTTCCTCTGGGCTGAACATTTTGAGCTCTCTTCCTGCCCTCATGGGCACCCATGTGATTTGCTAAAATAATTTGTGTGAAATTGCAGTCCCAACTTGCAAGATAACTGCCTAAAAATAACCGCCTTGAAATCAATGGCTGGTCTTAAGAAACCTGGTTTATACATTTTATGTGATGCGATAAATTACTGCTGCACTGTATTAAGAGTTTATACTGAGAGTGACTCAGGTGGATGGTATGAACTGCTTCATCCACCAGCTAAAAATCTGTTCTCTTCTGCCTCACTTCTGCCTTGTAGAGAGGGGAAAAAAGCAAAGTAGATTCCTGGCTAGTTCCGACTTCAGTAACACAGCGAAGAGCCCTGCAAGTGTGTCCAGAGACTGAGAAAGTGTGCAACCGTCACCCTTTTACTATTGCTCACAATTTAAAAGCCAGTCAGCAGCAGGAACAGGAAGAGAAAAGGTCACAAGAGGACAGTGTCCATGGCCAGCATCAGGTTTCAGAGTAGGGACCATAAGGGAGAAAATGAAAAACACTTGGACTTAATTAAGGCACTAATCTGGAAAAATGAGGAACAGTTGAAAGCTGCAGAGCTGGGGCATTCTACAAACTTCTTTTCTTGATTGTAAAGTAACCTTGCAGTAGCTTCTGCTACTGAGAATAAGGAAGGAAGAGGTTTGTAGAAACTGTGGCTCCAAGATCTACCCTAGACCGCTGGTTTTTTGTAGTGCAGTAGCATCAATAAAGGCAGAGGAGGGAGTACAATAGGAAAGGGGTCTGGGAGAAAATGACATACATCGCTTAGAGCTTTGCTCCTCATCGGATAGTGCTTTCACCTCTTTGAAAATATGTATTTCTCCTAGAAGTAGCTTTTCAGTTGTCATCTTAAATTTTCTGCTAGAAAATTCTCCTTGTGCTTATATATAGTATATAAATAGCAAGTAAATCTTGAGTTATATAAAATAACATTGTGGATAATATGCACATATATTTGCTTGTATTTATCTCAAAAAAAAAAAAAAAAGGGTGGTGAGGACAGCTGCACAAAATCAGATGAAAGAAGACTAGATGCTGGAGTCCCTTCTACTCTTTGCAAGGCCTATCTACGCTACAGCTTTAATTAGCGAAAGGCAGGGGTATCTGACTTAGTTCCAGTCCTCTGTGTTTTGTCACTAGTTTGGATACAACAGTGCTGAAGAACAAAAGTAGGGGACTTTCTTACATTCAGTGGCCTGCCCATACTTCAACCTGAAAAGCACATTAGAAAAACTATAGTTCTGGGAATCCCAGACAGGCAGACACTGAAAATGCTCGACCTCAAAGGCTGTCCTTTCAACTGTTGTAAATTGGTATAGCTATTCATCCGCGTAATGCAGTGCTGCTCAATATGGCAGTGGTATAAATTTACCCATTAGAAGCTGTATGCACATGTATGAGGCTATTGAATAAGCAGGGATTCCAGTTAGATGAGGGTCAAAATGGATGTTGTGTGTCTAAATGCATAATTTCTTTATTTCTTTATGGCCAAAACAAACACTAAGAAGTGTATTTTGTCCATGTGCAGAGACTACAGCAGGTTTGCTACAAGACTGGGTAAGCATGTCTTATGCAAAACCTTCTATGGAAAGACAGATTTCCAGCCCAGGATTCAGGACAGAGGATGCTCATGAGTAGGAGAAAAGGGACACAGCAATTATTATTTTAGAATCACATTTAATGAAGGGAGACAATTAATTTTCAGTATAAGCAAATAAAAAGTTGGACATCAGACTCTTTTTCCTGTTCTAGTTTCCACCTGCAATTTCTCAGCTTTACCACTTTGAGGACTGCTATGGCCACATCCTTATCTACAGAAAATTGGCTCCATTAAGAATAGAACGATGTTGACTTAAATCATATAGGGGTATGGCCCTCATTCCAGGTATGTCTTCAGTTGAGTGTGGGGCCCTGATTCTCCCATGCATTGCTTCATACGCAGCTGTCTGGGCAAACCAGCTGCAAACTGTGCATAGAAAGCTGCTGAAGTACCTGATAGTAGCCTGCATCTATTTTGCATGATAAGTATAATACATAAAGACATGGTAATGCAGAATCTTTTTCCCTCCCATAACATACAGGAAAAGGATGGAGCATTGATGTCTACTGAGGTAAAGAATTATGTAATAGCTTGATATTATTAATTGAGGAAAATGAAATATAGCTTATTGTTTTATAAAAATATGTACTATTCGGTAAGGAGACTTAGAAGTTTGTGGGTCTCACAGGAAAGTTCTTTTAAAATTACATTTTGTGGCAATTCTTTCTGAAAATGGCTGTGGTGTGCAGTAAATAGTACAGTTGTTGCTTTGAAAAAGTCTGTGCCTGCAGTGGTATGAAAATAAAATCCCACATCAAAGAGTACAGCACAAGTTAGCCCTGACCCACAGACAAAGGATATTTATGCAAGGATGTATGGGGTTTTTTTGTAAGCAATGCTTTTCCATTTTGTTCTTTTTGAACTGCCAGTATTTTTCTCTTCTCTTGTTTTCCCATCACCGGCAAAATGTGTTCCCTTTCAACCTTAGCAGAATACTGGACAGGTGTACTGAAAGGCCCAAACTTGCAATTGAAGGGAATCATTCATTAGAAGCTGGTAGAGCTTATTCTGGTATCATTTAAACCAGATTTATGCTGATGGAACACCTCTGGGTGAAATCCAGGTCTTTTTGAACTCAGGGCAAAGACTGACTCCAAGGACAGCCAAATGAAATCACCTTACAGAGAAAGCATTGTAAATACCTTTGTTATTTATACATTTGACTTAAGCCAAGTGATCTAATTGTTGATGAATTTGAGTAAAGTACATCCCAACTGATGCCATTAAAGTCAACTGAGTTAATCTTGTTTTACATATGCAGGATTGGGATCAGGATTTGTCCAAAGGTTTTTTTCACCCATTTAAGTGGAAGCAGTGAAACTAAAGGTTCTTATTTACAGCTGAATAAGGATGTAAAAACAAGAGTAGATGTGGGGGAGAAAGGAGGATTACAGTGAAGTTCTCTAAAGTGTCCAGCCTACTAGGGAGCCGCTTCTGTTGCCACTGCCTCTGCCAGCCTGTAGAGTTACATGGCATCCTTATGGTTCTTTTCCAAAAGCCTCATCAGGGAAGTTTATGCCTTTTCTTATGTTACCTTGCTCACCTAGAATATCATCAAGCAGGTTTTCTACTCCTTTTTAGCTCTTGAAAGGGTTGGCACTATTTTAATGTTTGTAAGTGGCATCTGTGCCAGCTAGATGGGAACTCCTTTTCTTTTTTTTAACCTCTACTGCTGTCTGAGGCAAATTTAGTCATAGGTGCCAGGCAGTAATCATTAATGCCCTACCATGCATGTGTGTGGACTGCTACAGAGGTCCTGGGCTCAGTCCTATCCTTCAGAAGTAGTACGTTTAGTTCCATCTAGGAGTCACTGAACACGAACATCTAGAAAGCACTGTCAGAGCAAATGAAGCAGAAAAGGTGCTCCCAAAAATCAGCGGACACAAATATCTCCCCTCTGCTTTCTGAAGAGATGCCAGTTCCTCCTGTGTATACACCTGGTAGAGCAGCACTGCTCAAAGAAACATCTCAATCTTCCATGGCAACAAGCCCAGAAGCTGATCTGCCAGCCCCAACCTGGTTAACTACTAGCAGGCAGTAAGTGGGGGTAGCCTGCTTCCCAAAGAACAAGAGCAACCTATTTCTTCTGCATTGTCGACAACTTTCACACGGCTGCTCGGGTGCTGCAACTCCTAGGTGACTTTTAGGATGCAGATTTCTGGGAAATGCCCTGTGTCTTTCTGACTCTCTGCTATGACCCCCAGTGATCTGAGTTTTGCTTTACCACCTATCCCAGGAGCTCTGTTAGCTGGCTGAGTCCACAAGCATGTCTCATATCATGTGCAGTGATTCCAGAAAAATGGCTCCTGAGTCTTCATCCTCCTGCTCATTCTCCATTAAGGATATTCCCATGTGCTCAGAAGCCGTATGAAACTACACTGCCAAATGTGTCTGCCTGCATGCCTGCCGATGCATGTATGCTCTGACAGACGTGCTCGTGGCACTTAGCCGCATCTCCTACGCTGCCTGTCAGAAGGTCAAAAGCGGCAGTGGCAAAATCATTAGGTGCCAGTGGAAGAATCATGGGAGTTGTTAGTTTTAAGTCCAATCTCCAAATTCCTGTAGTTTCTGGTAGGCATCCTAGAACTTGCCATTAGAAAAAACACTGTGGAGTAGCTTCATGGAATACTGAAGGATTTATTCATATAGAAGTAGAGCCGTAGAGACTGTATGATTAACAAGAAAAGCACCTTGACTGTGGGGGGAAAAAAGGTGGTATGGGTGCACTTCTGTTTAATATAGTTTAATTACTGCACTTCTAATGAATGAATAAACTAATCCAATGGAACAACCCCAAGCAGACATATCCAGGAACTTCTCACTGACCCCCATGGCATACCCACTCTTTGCATCTTTCCTGTCCATTCTTTAGTAAAAAGGACTTCTAATTTTGTACACTTTATTCTTCAGCCTGTTCCAATTAAGTGTACCCCTACAATCAATTTGTTTCATTCTCTCTTCTGTAGAAAGAAAAGCTTTTATGCTAAAAATCAAAACAGCCCTTCTCCCACATTCTGGTTTTGTATTGTGTATATTCTGGCATCCTGAATTTTACAAATGCAAATTCAGAGACATGATCCCTCTGCATGGGGGAAGGATGTAGTTATTTATACATAACACAGAACATGATTTGGTATGTGTTCCTAGCTAAATATATAAAAAAAGACAACCACCAACTCAACATCTCCTGAAAAATTAACATTCTCAATTCAGTGACATTTTTCATTGTGCACCTTCATTTGGCTTAGTATGCTATGCATGAAAGCGTCAGACCTGGAATCATTAGTGACAGTAACTAAACTTCAGCTTTTACCTCCTGCTCCTAGTTTTATGGTTTTTTTGGTTTTTTTTTAATTTCAGTTTAATTCTGACTACATTTTCAAGTCTGAAGCATATAATTAATAAAAATATTAAGCCATTCACATATATTAGAACCTTTGTTTTCTTCTCAGATTCACCGATTTAATCTATCTAGGACCACGCCTCTGTCTTAAAAGCTTGAAAATTTTGTACTAAGTGTCAGTATCAATTAATTAGTGATGCTTTAAATAACCTTTTTGTGTGACATTTGGGAAAAACCTGGCGATAGCAAAACTTATATTTTCTCCTTCTTCCTTCCAGGTGTAAATGAAACTTTAACTCCCTCATACTCAGACTCTCTTTCGGATGTGTAACTTATATCCATCACATTTCATCTCCAGATATGATGCTCTGACTCTCAGTTTCATGTAACTTAAATTATGGAATATGGATGCTCATGAATTAAAAGATAGTTGTTGCTTTTTTAGAAGGAAATAAACAGCAGAGTATATGTTATCATCGTTATCAAAGAGAGCTTTACTGAATTATTCCTTTGACTACAGTATGAAACATTCAACTTTAAATCTCAGTAACTCAAGTATGAAAAAATGGACTAATAAAATGCTTTTCTGACCAAAGTTTCATCTATTCCAGTGTCCTATCTCCTAGCAGATATGTAGGGAAGAGTAGCACAAGAAAAACACATTTCATTGCTTCTTTGGAATGCTCTCCCACCTTCCATAACTTGTGGACCTGGGGCTACCTAACACAGAGCTCATTTTCTTGCATGTACTAGCCCTCCGTGGATTTTTCTACCAAGAATTTTTCCACCTGCTCTTTGAAGCCAGGTAAACATCTGAATGCATCTGAAAGTATAATCAATACAGTGAGCCAAATGAACCGGCAGCCCATTGAATGCTGTTGGTAAGATTGCTTTACGCATTAATTGTAGTTCTTAAATGATGCTGCTTTTCTGCGCTCCTTCCTTGCATGCTAACTGAAAGAAGGTTGCTTCTGTACACATTATGATTAAAATACATCAGCTTTTGGATCTGCTCAGTACTCCGTTCTTGTCCATTTCTCATACTCCTTATGTTTCTACAGAGAAATTTAGCTCCTGTTAATACATTTTTATATATTATTATATTATTATTGTATATATTAATATATTATTATTAGAATAAAATATTATAATATAATATGTACTATATATATTATATATAGTATACCTGTCATTATTAAGCTAACACCTTTCTTTGGCTTTACTCCACAAGCTGGAAATTCTAGCTAGATTGCTTGTGCCAAACAAAAGCGCCCTCCTCACTTATTTCCTCACTGGCCCTTCTGCTCTGGAACCCGGCGTGGGAGAAAGCAGCCGTGGGAGACTTCACACCCCGACAAGCTCTGCGCATGGAAACAATCCCAGTAGCTTTCAAACTGAATGGATCCTTCTCACACCTTGGGTGCATCTACTGCGTAATGACCAGGATCTGTCTTACTCCTTTGCTGTCCTCTGTACCACAGATATCATGAGGTCCCTGAGACCAGGCATCTCCTTTCTTCTCTTACATCTGCTAAGTAATTTGGTGAGTGCATTAAATCTCCCTTCATTTGTGTTCTCGTTACTATGTGGACTATAATTGGTAAGAATTCCCTAGGATATCCTGCATCCTTCTTGTGACATATTTTGCCCTTAACCCAGGAGACAAATTACCAAAATGGTCTCATTTCTTTCTATTCAGGACACAGATGTCTTGGCACAGGATTTGCACTGAAGAATCACAGCTCAGTATTACCGGTCTTTTCCTTCCTCTCACTCCTAGGCTGCTCATGGCCAAGAGCTGGACTGTCACAGGCCTTATAAGCTTCTTTTCTTAACCTGGCTGCTTAAGGAAATGAGACATTTGCAATACTGCTTTTCATCTGTTTGGTTTTCTTTTTTTCTGCCTGTCAGTGCCCTGGTAGTAACATAGGAATCCACCGAGAAACTTTGTCTACATCGGAAAGAGGTAGAGTCTTGGAGAAAATTACATTCTTATTGGGTTTGTGGCAATAAGCAGGTAGGGGAGAACAGCCAGCTAAAATAGTGCCGTTGCGGGGGGATTACTGGACATAAATTGTGACATTATTTTAGGCGGCAGTGGCTGGCTGATGAGCCAGCAAGCTCAGAGCGTGCTAGATGTAGCACCGGTGCCCTTTGCAAAACTGGGAGCATCAAGATGGTCTTGAATGAGCCCGAAGTGGACAAATGTATAGGAAATCAAGGTTCAAGAATTTTTAAGACTATTGGAATAACTTCTTTTATTGTCTTATGCTATCCTTTTAAGAACATACTGTTTATGATTTTAAAGCTAAAATCAGGCTTTGTGTTTGTATAACTTTTCTATTTGAAGATCACAATGTACTATATGAGCATGAATTTTCACACACACACCTGAAATTAGGCACTCTGTTAATTAGTAAAACATGTAAACTGGCTTTGCTCATTTAAAGTACAGCTCAAGCTTTTTCTTGGTGGGCCTTATTCACTAATACCTTTTCAGTATACCTACGTACAAATAATACATATGAAAAATAAAATAACAGTAAATGTGTCAACTATGTAAAATAACCAGATAATAAACTATGAAAATTATTAGGCTTCTTCACCATTGATTAAAAACTATACTAGTTGGTTTCATATATATGTATGATATTAATCCTGAAAAAAGCAAGTATAAAGAATAATAATAAATCTGGAATGCTTTTAAATGTACTGATTATCTGAGGGTTTCAGAGGACAGGCTTTTGTTTAATCGTATTTCTGGGCTGTTGCCAGGCTGTCACTATTCCCTAGAGCTGAATCTCTGGACATCAGAGGTTCTTCCCTGGAGCTGCATCTGTAGACATTAAAGATTCAGAGTTGTTACATACTTTAAGCTAGGAGAGACAGAGGACTTGGGCCTAATTACAGCTTATGCCCATTTAAGGTTCTTTAAGCTTAATGCAGAAGCTTTGAGGCAAATGAAAATCAGGTCCTCAGTCACTTCAAATGTACTCACAAAAAAGGTTAAAATTCTGTTTAACTTCCTCTTCCTATCAAAGTCTTGGAAAAAGAGAGCCTTTTCACAACCACGGAGGCACTGCATGTTTTATCTGAAGTGTGCTGTTTAAAAAGGGTGATTGATTTTTCCACATTAAGGGCAAAATAGCAGGAGATCTGTGCCTCGCTAACTCTTACACACATACCCGCTAGCAACAGAGAAGCTCGCTATTCAAATCAAAACGGGATTTCTGGGTTTTAACCGTAGGACTTGCAGGGCTCAATTCCTTTGGCCTTGTCTTAATTTAAGAGCCAGAAATTATTTCCCCATGAGACCTTAAGTTAGACCTTTGCCAAGGGCATGGGTCACTTGATTGCATCCAGAAGTTTACTCTAAACTTAGCTGGTGATGTGTCGATGTGATGAGGTTTCAGCACATGATACTTCATAGTGACCAAAGCCGGTTCCCATGATTTTTTAATTCAGTTTGGGAATAGGAGTACATAAAATCTGAACATAATTTTCAGGTTTTTATTCCATGTTACACTTTTCCAGAAATGAAAGCATTTAAGAGGACCTTTGATTTCTCCCTTCTATCTGTAGGCCATAGAGTTATTAATGGAAACGAAAAATAAAACTGCCATGTAGATGCACTGCTGTGAAAAAAATATTACTAATTAAATGTGGAGTAAGTGACTATGATAAAACCTCTTGGTAATATGCCTGGCCACTGTGGGACAAGAGGTCACGCTTCATGTGCCAAGAATGACAGCGTGATGCTACAGGGGTTTGAGAACCAGTCGGAGAGTCAATTCTCTCGTTCAGTGACCTCACTTCAGTGGGAACTGTATAAACACAGAAGTCGACCAAATAAATTCAGATGTATTTATAACTCTCTTGTGTAGTGAAGTACAGTGAAGACAAGGGATGTAGAAATTACAGATTGCCAGTAATGGTAAAAGAAAACAACAACAAACACAACTTTAAATATATATTATATAGAGCAGACAAAAGAAAAAAAAAAAACTTTCCAGAGAAGACTGCCAATAGCTCTGTGACACTCAGCTTTTCAATACCAGGATCCTTTTCCTATCTGGTTTGCCTCTAAGAGGAGCCTCCATCTTATTTAACAATCTGGGCAGAACAGATTGGCTGGGGTCCTCCAAGAAACCTTGCAATAACATTAAGGCTTCCTTGCCTCAGTGCCTAACCAGAAAAGGAGAATATAGTTTTCCTGCTCACTAGGTATCATACAGATAAAGTATTCAAATTATTTCTTTAAAATGAAAGAAAGGAAATAATAAGTAAGAACTGCCTTAAGTGGTATTAAAGAACTATTTTAAATTTCTGGAGGTTAAAATGAAGAAAATTCATCGCAGTCCAGTCTCCCACACATCCTGTTCCCATATATTTTGCAGAGACCTATAGGATGATGTAAAACAAGTCCAGAGGCAACACAGGAGATTGCAATTTTCATTAAAACCATTGGTCTATCTTGTGATTCCAGAGCAATTCCCTCAACCTCAAGTCTGCAGCTCTGCTAGAGGTCTGCCACCTTTGCACTCCCAGTACGTCCTGTGTAAATCGCAGCCTGGGACGATCATCTGCAAGAAGTGAAGACCCAATGAGCAAGTCTTCTGCATTATGAAACTGAAACACAGAGAGGCATTTCCTTGTATTACAGCACAGACATATTGCAAAAACACACACAAATGCAGATTTTTATGAGAACATGTAATAAACCAGCTAGAAAGCTAGTAGTGTATCCTTGCCGCAGATCATCATGTGTTAAAAGGAGGGCTATCTGTGCAGGGTTCCTGCTCCAGTCACTGCCTTGAAAGGTCTCTGTGAGCTGTAATCTTCATTCAAAGGCTTATTTCTATGAAGCATCCCTTCATCGTCAGTGTAACAGCTTCATGAACTAACTCAAAATTCTAAGCAAAAATAATTTAACCCTTCAGTCTCTGAAGCACAGCATCCTCTATTGCTATACAGCATTTCTAGAATAAGATATATAGTGGTGAAGTATTATTTCCTGGATTGCAGTTACAAAGGGCATTCTATACTTTCTTTGCAAAAAGAGGCCATATTTGATTTTTTTCAGTCTTCTAGTATTTTTCCCTCTTTTCAGGCTTCATTGACAGTGCTACAGGAAGTTTCGCAGTAAACCTTTTAACCCCTAGGATGCGTAGTGGCTGGGCTGGCAGACGGACTTAAAACATTGCACATTTTTCAAATGTTTCCTTAACTGCTTTTTAGGAACAGCTGTTTTTATAAACCTTTTGTTACTTCTCAGTTGTCCAACCTTTATGGAAATTTCTTTCCAAATGAATATGAAACGGTCTCTTCACTACTTCCAAATCATTCATTTCTGTCCTTCCCATTTAATCTTGTGCTTATTTTCAGTTTCCCTTCCCCTCTTTATTCTGTTTGCAAAAGCTTATTTTTCCCATATTTTTAAGTATTTCATTTTTTTCCATCCTCCCATTTTTAAAATATTTTTATTTATGTACTTATGTCTCTTATCTTTCCTTTTCCAGAAAGTTCTGGTTTTGTTTTTTTTTTGCTTCCCATTGCTATAGTTCTTTGTAGAGGCTTTTTAGTCCACACCAGTAGTAAAAAATATTTTGTGATGCTGAGAGAAGTGAGTTTTCTTCTTCCTGCTTGCAAGCCTGCAGGTTTCCTCTCAGTCATGCGGGTTTCCTTGGCTTCTCATTAAGAAAAACAAAAAAAGAGACAAGAACTATGTGTTCTTGGCTTGTCACAGTACTTTATTACCTTGAAGGACAGGGATGAGCTTGTTGGGCATAAAATGAAAACTTTAGAACAACCGGCTTGTTTCTTTTTAAAATAATTTTTATTTTACATCACCAGTCAAGCCTTTCATGTTGCTGAAATCTATTGCTGTCTTTGAAAAATCAGTCATCCTAAGCTGGTACAAAATCAGTTCAAAGAGAGATATTTCTTACTTTATGATTTCTCAGAAGCTTTCGAAAGTGTCACCTCAAAAGAAGGATAATAAATACTTAAAATATGTTCCTACTCTCTTCTATGAAGCAATAATAATGGATATAAATTCTGGCCTTCCACATATCACAACACAAAAGCTATGTTGAAAGAGTATTAGGAGGTTGAGAAATCACATCCTGAGAAGTTAGGAAAAGCCAGCCAGCATTATTTTGGCTTTTGTGCACTTATGCATGATGATACAGTTCTCGGTTACATATGCCCACATTTTTTTTAAAAACAGAACAAAAGGTTCACTAAGTAAGTAAGCAATTACTGTGTATTTGCTTTCTCTTTATCTCTAGGTGGGTGATCCACCATACAGACCTCAGTTGTTTTGGCTACTGGGCTGACCACTAGCAGTGATGGATTCTCATCTTCTGTGCAAATGAAGTTGTATGTTTTTGACCTTTAGCCTGCAAATATATGTTATTGTAAGGGGAAATACGAAAATTAAGCATCTTGGATCCATTCCAGGATACAGAATGGGATGTGTTCTTGTGTGCAAGTCTATTCTGCTTCTTGTCCCTACATTTGATCCTTCGTCCTTCTACCTACTCCTGCAAGTCTATCTTCTCCCACTCCAGCAGATTGAAGTCTATCATCTACTTCACTTATGGACCTCTGCCTAGCTTCAGTCTTCTTGTGCAGCCAGTTTTAAGAGAAGATCAAAATCATCATCTGAAAACCTCCATTCGGCCATCCCCTCGCAGTGGAGGTACTTGAACTCTGAAGAGCTGGGATTCATCTGTTTGAGGTAGATTCCTCTTGCAGTCAGAGGAGAAGAAACAGGAATTTACAGGGCACCATTGATCCATTTGGGACACACATTTGTTTCAGATTTTCTTCTTTTTTTCTGAGCTGCATCTTTTTAGATCTGCTCTGTTCCCTGGATTTTTTTCCCCCATATTTATTTTACTTGCTTGTTCTGCTTAGTTGATCTGGATCTTGGCTTCTTTATTATCTTAATTGGCATTTCTCCTTTTTTTTTTTTCCAAGAGCAGTGTTTCAGCATTTAAAGGTTTGACAGGTTAATGATGACAAAAAGGAATATACTTAAACCTTATTATATTTTTCAACTTCAAAGAGTTTTCCTCATATTTATTAATGTATCTTTACAATATTTAAGTCAGAATTATCACTGCTGTTTCAAAGCTAGGGGAACTGAGGTGCAGACATTAAAGCCTAACCGTCTTATGTATTTAACAGGTACAAATAGCCAGCAGGAGGCCTAATCTGTGGGAAGCAGGAGAAGTCTGGTACTTAGAGGTTTTTCAAAGCTTGTGCTTGGTGTTGTCCAAGTTCCCCAAACTCTTTAAGTCTGTGCTCTAGTGCAGTGAATTTAAATACCTTAATCATCTTTAAAAAAACCATAGTATTCTCAAAGGCTGCTGTAGTATCCCAAACTTAGCTATCTAAACCAAAACTAACCTAAACCATTGTCTACCTGGTCTAAACCAAACTAGTACTATGCAGTAATACCTTATGGCATGTGGGTGGATTTTCTCTAAATGTGATATAAAATTCCACCATGTACAATAAAGTGCAAGAGAGAATAGCAGACTAACGATTAATGTTCTAAAACTTCACAGATTATGTGAGGGAGGGAAGTATTACAGTTGTCTGTTCAAGCTGCTCTCCCCATAAAGGCTTCTGTTCAAAGCGCTACAGAAGACAGTGGTTCACCCCTTTATTACAATGTATTGGCATTTCCACTTGCGCTGATATATGGCAAAAGCATTACTGTGCAAACACCTCTATTGATTTAATTCTGAAAATATACTACATTGCTAAATATGAAAAAATTAATGTGGGCTTTAATACTATGAAATTTTTTTAGCCAGTTTATTACCCTAAACTACTAATACTAATTGTAAGTAGTGCACGTTAATACTGTACATCACAAAATTCTTAATCATGTAGGTATATTCTCCAGTTTATTCTATGTGATAGTCCACTACCACTCTTATAATTTACAGATGATGGAGGAAGAATGTTCTCTACATAATATTTATTCTAAATCATTACCAATGCAATCTTTAAAACAGTATCTCTTTGTCCATTGTAGGTTGTAAAAAGAGAAAGTAATAACTTCATCAGGTATTGTAGCTTTCATTTTATTCTATTGTATTGATTGTTTATTGGTTACTAACTTCTGCTTACTTTCAATTCTAAAGTATAAACTCATTCTATCACTTTGCTTTCAAGAAAAAGTCATTCACAAAAGCCTGTAAAATAGAATTGAGATCACTGATACACTTTTCCGTAAAATATTCAAGAAACTGTACTTCTGAATATCATAACCTAGGATGTTGAGGTGCTACTCCACACAAAATGTTACCTTCAACAACTTACAATGAATTATTTTTCCCAGAATTGTTTTAAAACTTGATATTCCAGATTGACATTAATTACCGCTGCTACAAAGTTTCTATAGTTTATCGTGAATGAGGTTTGAGGAAAATTAATATACTCTCTATTAGAATAACTGATCTTTCCTGTGAATACTGAAAGCAGTCTATACTTTTTCACCAGCAACAGATAAATCCATCATAGTATTTCATTATATTTTTAAACGAAAACTAATAGCTGGTAAAGGCACAAACACATTTGCACATCAGAATGAATACTTTGTGTTTCTCCAAGTGGCATGTAATATATCAAGAACCATTGTATACTCATTATGCCTCGTTTGTAGTTCAGAAAGGCAGTACACATACTGAATATAGTAATAGTTTTGCTTAAGCAACAGTTAAGATTTGTATGATTTCAAAAGGAATTATAATTATTTAAGACCACTTGGAGGATTCACCTTCAAATTCATTGTATTGTAGAGGTTCTGTAACTGCGAACCACTTCAGCATTAGTAGGCACAAAAAGGTGAAGAAAGTTTATTTTTAAACTTCAGTTCCTGCTGAAATTGTAAATTATTTTTAAATGAAGTATTCTGAGCACAGGAACAGCTATTTCAGATACAGAGCCTCCAAATGGAACACACGACTGAAGGACAGTATCGTATCATAAATGTACCTTGGTTCTGAAATGAGTTTGAGCCAGCCTGCCTGTTTTATCACCTCACATTTCATTTGCCAGGATGAAGTTACTGTATTAATAAAATTGTGTTTATGTTCAAAATAACTAATTCTAATTCACATATATTTTCATGAAAACTGAGTTCAAAAAGAGCCTAAACTTTTAATTTCTTTTTATTGTTTGGCTACACTGGAAAAACAGTTTTCAGGGCCAAAGACTCAGGATATCTTCCTTAGCTGTCACTTTGCAGTGAGCTGCAGGAACAGATTTTCAGAAAACTACACATATACTTAAAATATATTTCTAATTGTTAGCATACTGTGTAAACCTACATAGTTCAAATTTCAGCTGTAGGTATATGTAGAGGTATATATAGAGAAATGTGGATATTTGGAAGGCATTCCATATTCCTTGTATTTTCTCCCACACTGACCTCTATTTTTGCCATTTTTGGTGCTTTTGGACTTAATACCACAGCAGCATCATGACTCTAAGCACAACAGCAAAAGACATCAGAATCAAACACTTAGCCTAACCCTATTTTCCCCCTTTCCCTTGTTCCCTCTTCCCAGGAGCTGTGCCAATGCTACTTCACAGATTCTTTATTCCAGCAGTGGCTGAGGTGTCCCTGTCATCCCCTTTTTCCAGCAAAGGGCTATGGCACAACAGAACAGCTGTGCTGAGTGTGGCCTTACAGGAGACAGGGGTGTCCTGGCAGAGCACATATGAGTGAGGAGGCTGCGAAGATGGAGACAGTCCTGCATCACAGGATGACACTGGAAAAGGAGGTGGCCGCAATGCCCAATAATCTTTGAAGCTGTGCAGGCAGAAGTCCTTTTCTTCCCCACAAGGATCATCTTTGTTGAAGAACAGATGGTTAGATGAATGTTATGCTTCCCTTCTCTTTTCTCACCTACATATTCTACACTTCCCTTCTTTCTTCTGCACCTTCTCACCTCCCTCCTGCCCAACTTGCTTCTCCCTTCAGCCTTCCTTTAAATCCTGTATTATCCTATTTTTGTCACACTTTTATTTTTCCTCTTTCATAGAATCATTGAATCATTTAGGTTGGAAAGGACCCTTAAGATCATCAAGTCCAACCATTAACCTAACACTGCCAAGTCCACCACTAAACTGTGTCCCTAAGCAGCACGTCTACATCTTTTAAATACCTCCAGGGATTTAAACTCAACCACTTCCCTGGGCAGTCCGTTCCAGTGCTTGACAACCCATTCAGTGAACAAATTTTTCCTAATATCCAATCTAAACCTCCCCTGGAGCAACTTGAGGCCATTTCCTCTCATCCTATCACTTGTTACTTGGGAAAAGAGACCACCTGGGCACACTGCCGGCTCATATTCAGCCAGCTGTCAACCAACATCCCCAGGTCCTTTTTGGCCAGGCAGCTTTCCAGCCACTCTTCCCCAAGCCTGTAGCGTTGCATGGGGTTGTTGTGACCCAAGTGCAGGACCTGGCACTTGGCCTTGTTGAACCTCATACAGTTGGCCTTGGCCCATCGATCCAGCCTGTCCAGATGCCTCTGTAGAACCTTCCTAGCCTTCGGCAGATCAAGACTCCCACCCAGCTTGGTGTCATCTGCAAACTTACCGAGGGTGTACTTGATCCCCTCGTCCAGATCATTAATAACGATATTAAACAGAACTGGCCCCAGTACTGAGCCCTGGGGAACACCACTGGTGACCGGCTGCCAGCTGGATTTAACTTGATTCACCACAACTCTTTGGGCCTGGCCATCCAGCCAGTTTTTTACCCAGCGAAGCATATGCCCACCCAAGCCATAAGCAGCCAGTTTCCCCAGGAGAATGCTGTGGGAAACAGTGTCAAAGGCTTTACTAAAGTCCAGGCAGACAACATCTACAGCCCTTCCCTCATCCACTAAGCAGGTCACCTTGTCATAGAAGGAGATCAGGTTGGTCAAGCAGGACCTGCCTTTCATAAACCCATGCTGACTGGGCCTGATCACCTGGTTGTCCTGTATGTGCCATGCGATGGAACTCAAAATGATCTGCTCCATAATATCTAATCTAAACCTCCCCTGGCGCAACCCGAGGCCATTTCTTCTCGTCCTATCTCCAGCCACCTGACAGAAGAGACCAGCACCCACCTCACTACAACCCCCCTTCAGGCAGTTGTAGAGAGCGATAAGGTCTCCCCTCAGCCTCCTCTTCTCCAGACTAAACAGCCCCAGCTCCCTCAGCCGCTCCGCATAGGACTTGTTCTCCAGGCCCCTCACCAGCTTCGTTGCCCTTCTCTGGACACACTCCAGCACCTCAATGTCTTCCCTGCAGTGAGGGGCCCAAAACTGAACACAGTACTCGAGGTGCGGCCTCACCGGTGCCGAGTACAGGGGGACAACCACCTCCCTGCTCCTGCTGGCCACACCATTTCTGATGCAGGCCAGGATGCCGTTGGCCACCTGGGCACACCGCTGGCTCGTATTCAGCCGGCTGTGCTCCCCTCTGAGCCGGTGCTCGCCGGTCCCTCACGCCCATTTCCCAGAACAACTCCTGTACTTTCCAGAGACTCCTTTTTCTAACCTGCCTCCCCACAATCCCCAATGCCACGGGCCCTAACCCGCAGCATGACGACAGCCTGTCGTGGGGCCGGCTGGGAGCCCGGCTCCCCCCACACCGAGGGCTGCTTGGAAAGGGAAGGCCTCGCTTCAAGCCGCGCGGTGCCTGGGGGAGTCCGCCATGTAACCCTGCGTCCCGGGGGCTGCGAGGCTAAGCCCCGGGCGCGGCCCGCCGTCCCCGCTGCCCCTCCCCAGCCCCGCAGCAGCGG
>NW_010972436.1:13612244-13718779 GCF_000737465.1 Haliaeetus leucocephalus | reverse complement strand
GCTGAGGCGGGCGCCCGGCGCTGCGTGAGCAGAGTGCGGGCAGCCGGGGGTCCCGTCGTAGGTGGTGTCTGCCCCCGCGAACGCAGAGGAAGCGGGAGGGCGTGAGCTCAGGCGCGACGTTATAATAAAGGTCTGCGGAAAGGCTCTATGTTACTGGCTCCTGCCAGTCGCGAAAGTTAGTCCTGCCGCTCACTTACACTTCTTTCGGTACACGTGGCCGTAAAACGTCGCCTGCCTGCGTGAGGGGTGGCGGTAGGTGCCCTCCGGTTTCGTGACGCTCCCGTGAAATCCCCCTGCCAGCGTGAGTCAGGGCTGCGCGCGGAGCTCCTGACTCCGAGACCTGAGCCCCGTTTCGTAAACCTTGCTGCTGCTTCCATAAAAGTACAAACACGACGTGCAGTCCTCTCGGGCTCCTGAGGTTATGGGAGGAACCTGGGAGCTGAAGGGTTTTCGTTCCTTCGGTGGCCGCAGAAGCGGATGGCAAGAGATGGGTGTCGTGTTTGGGCGTGAACCGTGCTGAGGCCTGCCGGCTCCTGAATCCGTTAGAACTTTATGTGTTGGTAATAATGAAATAAAGAATATATCCCAAGGTCTTCAGTGATCTGATGTGACTGGCATTGGCAAAATAAGGAGGGAAGTGTCTGAAAGCAGCATAAGAGAGTTTTGGAAAGACTGCTGTAATGTCTGCAGCGTGGCGGACATGAAACAATGTGAGAGACTGACTTGTTAAATTTGTTTTGTCCGAAAGTCACGCTTTATTAAAAGACTTGCCTAGTTCTATGCCTGAATTAAAATTGACGTGATGCATCTTACCTTTTATTGGCAGTTTTTTTCTTTTTGGTTCATACTGCCCTGTGCTCAGTTCCTTTCTTTTTCTCCATGTTAACTATATCTTGTTGAAGCATTTTATTGTTTGTGTTGAAGCCTCAGTCAACAGCCTAGCCCTTAAATACTGTGTAGTTTAGCTGGCTTAGTTTAGAAATTGTGGTCTTGAATTTGCTTGTACTGATTTATTTGAACCTGTAATATGCTATTAAAAATAGTTTTTCATATTATTATTCCATAATAAAAAGAAAGGAGGACGATAACATAAGATAAATGCACCTCTCCCTTGGATCACAGTAGTTTCTGTGTGCAGTTTTTTGTTTTTTTTCCACAGGGCCATTCAGCAACCAAAATACTGAGCTGCTTCTTTTTTCTTTTTTCTTTTTTTTTTTTTGTCTGACCTTATTGTAGCTAGTTATTTTTAGTACTAGTTTAAGTTAATTTTCTGGAAGTTATTTTTATGCAAAGCAAAATACATATTTCAGGGATGAGTGCATATTTTTTTCTGCTTCAGTAGCTAGAAGAATTGGATTTTTTCAAACTTAAAGTTTGTCAAAAGTCAGAAAGGAAAAGGAAGGAAAAAAGCTTATGACAGTCATGGTGTATGTTAAAAATATTTTTTGTGATGATCTGATATAATGTTCTTAGTGTTTAAAAAATATTGTTGGGTAATGATAACTGGAGGATCAGAAGAAAACTAGCACTATGGTGTGGTTCAAATGTTTTTAACTTTTGGGCAGGCTGTTAAAGTAACACATTGTGGAGTAACTAGAATTTTGTGATTAAAATATTTTTCAAAGCATTCATGAAGGAAATACTAGTTTCCTACGTATCCCCTACATCTAATTTGTGGGAATATCAGAACTAGCAACAACAGTGATGGCATATGGTGAAGTATTTCTTTCTCACATGAAACTTTAGATATATATAGTGATTTTCATACGTATGTTTTTGACGTACAGGTTCCATGATTATGCTGCATTAGACGGAGTGTTCTTCATCTGTGACTTGGGGTGTTTCAAGGATTTTTGTGTGCAGAGGTAATATGTTATTTATGGAACTGGCTTAATGTTTTAAATGTTTATATGAAGCTGGTGAGGGTTTCATGTATTTATTTGCACCTAATGAGGTAAATGTTGTCCAGTCAAGGTGAAATGGTCAAATGGTGAAAGTACAACTTTGATCTGAAGTTGGCTGAAAATATTAGTGCAGTTACAATTATAGAAACTCACAGAGTTTTAAAAGTACACGGTAAAATCAGGAATAGGTGAACTTTATGAGTTATTTTAGCCATATTTATTCAAGTATTTATTATTGCAATTTCTAATCTGAACCATACTGTTCATGTATGGTAAGCCTCAGAGGAGATGCCTCTTGTTGTATTGAGGGTAAACATGTTGTAGTACAATTCTTGTTTGTTTACCACTTTCTAAAATGTATGCCTCTTTAATGTAGTTTTCTGTCCTTTGCTAAATACATTTCCTGAGATATTGGGACTTTCTGTTTTTTGTTTTCCTTGAAATAGGAATTAAGATGGATGAAATATTTTACTGGCCGTAGCAGCAGCAGGATGTATAAGGTGGGTATGTTGAAAGAATATGGTTAATATCCTTGCAGAATATTTTAGTTTGTGAGTCTATGTCTGTCTGAACACAAAGAAATGACATACAGTAAGCTAGGGTTCTTTTCAGTGGTAGATGTAGGTAGCTTACCTACTTTCATTGTGGTAAGCTGCTACCGGTTTAGCACAGGTTACATGAGTAGATGCAGACAGCCTTAGGTAGCTGACGCATTTTAATTTTGCACCCTTTTAATGGAAGCTTTTCAGTGTGTCCTTTCTCTAAGGTTTGTATGCTCTTTCTTTTGTAAACCTGGACTGAGAAATTACCACAAAGTGTTTCGGAATCCTCTTTTCAGTGTTCTGGTTAAAATGTGATCAGGGAAGAAAAAGATTCAGTTGCCATCTATGTACTTCCCTTCTTGGGAGGACAATTTTTGTCTCTGTGTTTGAGTTGCTGTTTGTTGGTTTGTTTGTTTTAAATTCTTTAACATCATTGAGGGTGTACTATAGTGGAGGTGTACTCCAATGAAACTAATTGTTTTCAGAATTTCCATGAAAGGTATTAGTGGTTCAGCAGCAGTAAAAGATGTTTTGATACTCATCCTCATCTACAGTCAAGTTAAGATTTTGTCCTTATTTGCTTAGACTTAATGCTTCATGTTATCATTATAATTCACTTACAGAGATCCAGAACAGGTTTTTACTGAAAAAGATCTCTTTAAACAAAATTTAAAACACGCACATATATTTTTACAAGACTAACATTGGCAAATAAGAGAACCGTGATGCTTGAATAATAGTTGAGCACTTTCTCATGAAGTGTATTTGCATGTTGTTGTTACCAAAGTTGAATGAAATGCAAACTTCCTCACAATGTAATGATTAAAAATAATATATACAAATGTAGTTCTTTAATGATTTTTTTTTTTAAATATTTTGAAAATAAAAAGTTGTGATAATTTTTTGATTCCATGCTTTCTCTTGTTGGTGTAACAAAGAAGTTCTTACTGTCAGCTTAAAATGGCATTTGGAGAATGCTGACTTCTTTGTATTGTGTTTGCTCTGTATTACTATTGGTCCTGTCACCTTTCATGAAAACACAAACCATCCTATTCTTCATGTGATATTTGCTAATTAAGTGTGTCTTTGACTTATTACAGTACTATGTTTGCAGGTATCGGTTTGTCCTTAATAAGCTGATTAAACCTAGTGTAAGTAGTATTCTAGCATTATATTTTTTTAAAGGACTGATTTTGTGGGTATTTATAGCATAATTAAATGTTGTAGGAAATGTTATCATGGTTTGTGGAGCAATACATCTTAATCTGATAATTCTTTGCAATTAATGTAAAAAATGTAACCAAAACACCATAAACCTAACTGTGGTAGTACTGTGTATTAAACAAGGATATGGAAGTGCATAAATTAAGGAGACACCATCTTTGGTTTGTCACTTTAGTCTTTTACCATTTTAGGAGAGAACTGTTTCCTCACGTAAACTGTGAACTATTCTTTTTATCATTGGTTCTTTCTTGCTTCTTTTTGAAGGGCATACAGTACTGAAAGCCTTGCCTGA
Organism: Haliaeetus leucocephalus; assembly: GCF_000737465.1. NCBI lineage: Eukaryota > Metazoa > Chordata > Aves > Accipitriformes > Accipitridae > Haliaeetus > Haliaeetus leucocephalus. Next base: position 13,714,817 of record NW_010972436.1, on the reverse strand, counting down.
AGGGAGGCTAGCCAGCGTCCTGATACCAGAACAGGCTTAGTATTGAGGCAGGCAGGAGTATTCTTGTTGCTTGCTTGGGTGTTTGCCGGGAGTAACAGGGGTAAAAGAGATGGAAAAGCAGCTCGGAAAATTTGTTTGATAGGTATAGGAGTTGTGGGGTAAAAAAACCACTCCTGGCAGACTCACTAGGACCTATCAGTGAAATTGGTATGAGATATTATGTGGCTTCTAAGTTATAGTTTCCTGGAGAATTTTTGCTGTTTTGAGTTTGGCTGGCAGATCAGTCAGAGCAATGTTTCCATACTCAATCTTCTGCGTGGAGTCCTGTGTTACCAGTAACTGAAGGTTGAAATGTCTGTAGGAAGTATTTAGTGGTTTTACCTGACACAAAAGCAGAAACCAAACCAAACAAGCCCTTAAAGGTGTGTCGTCTTACTTTTTGGTGCATTATTCATCTTTTATAAGGGACAATTGCAAGGGACTCTTTCTTCTCTTCTAAGGACCTTTCCCTTTTGTCCCCTTTGTTGTCCCTAGGAACAACATTCTGAAAATGATGCATAGTGACAAATTACAGCTTAGACTGATGTAGTTAATTTCTGTTGTACCCGTGCTTCTTTGCCACTTCACTTTTCTTTATATATATGTTTGTGGTTCTTTTGGGTGAGCCATAGAAAATAGGGATGTTCCTGTTACTGATTTGTATAGTTTTGAGCATGCTTCAGTCTTCTGCATGTCATTGATTTTAAATAGTGATGATACAAAACTTCATTTTGGTGTTTTTTTGGCTGCTCTTGACTGGTTAGCCTCCCTAAGTGAGCTTAACCAGTCTGCCAATTTTCTGTGCGTGCTTGTAGTCTCAGATTTATATCAGGCTGCTGGGTCAATGAAGTAGTGCTACATACACCAAGACATGAGCTTCTGACAGTTCTTCGTCTTGCTCAGCTCAGTTGAAACCGAAGAGGTGGTGAAGAAGTAAGGTTCATGTTTTTAGGAAGCAAGGCAGTGAAGTTTAAATATTGGCATTCAGTCCAACATCAGTCACCGCTAATGATAGGTACTGTTCTAAAGGTAAAAGTGTATGAACCCCCAAAATAGTCTTAGGGAATCAAAAAGGTTCAGTCTATAAAAACCCACATAGTGCTGTTGTGTGTATATAAGTGTGCTCTGTGTATGGTGAATCAAGCACTTTGAAGTTATCAGTCTACTAGTAAAATGTCCTATATTAATAATACGGATGTTCAGTGGGTTTTATTGCTGTTGTTATCAACACATTTTGAGGCTTTATTGAGGAAGGAAAACAAATTGGTATTGGATTTAGAAAGAAGGGACTGTTCTGTATTACAGGACTGAAACTGAGACCACCCAAATGCCTTCAGCTGGTTTTTGTTATTTTCACAAATAGTTTGTTCTTTTAGCAGAGTGTTTAAGAACAGAGAGTTGGGTCACTCACTCTATTATGTTTTTCCCTAAATGGCAATATTAAACAAACTTTACAATACTGTTCATGATTGAGGAAAAAAAAAATCTTATACTTTTGATTCTCTTCGTTTTTTAGCTTCCAGAGAAAAATAACGATAGGCAGTTGTGATGTCAGATCTTCAAATGCACCTAATTCTTGGAAACTTTTGTCTAGTTTTGGCTGGATATGTATGCCTTAAGGGCTGATACAGTATCTGTCATATTTTATGATATTTTAGTAGGTTAATTCAGGTATGTTATGTTTTCCGTAGTTCTTGTAGGGCAAGTGGGATGTAGAATGTTCTTGTCTTCCATATATACATGTGTTATGTTTTCTATTAAAGTCTTAATTTTTCAAAGGGCAAGTTTGCTGTATTACATTACAGACTTGCTCTTGCACCGAAGTATACTTGGTGCCTCATTGAAGGCCTAAAGGTGAAAAGTCCACATATCTGCAGTTTAGGGCAGTTACTTTTGCTTAATCTGTGTTTATGTTCTCTTGTAAACCAGTGATTTTCTTTTTGGGAGAATATCCTGATGGGCATATGACAAAGATCTGTGTACTGTAATAGGTGAGATATGAGGAAGAAATTATGCTGAAGGATAAAAAAAGCAAAGACTACCTGGCCCGAAATGATAAGTCTTCACATGTTCATAGTGTCATATATTCAAAGTAGGGGGCTGTGTGTTAAGAATTTTGTTTCTCAGAGCTGTGTTAACTTCTGATATCTGTGTTTGTACTTGCAATCAGAGTAAACAAAGTGTGATGGAGATTAGCATGGGGAATAAAATGCTATGGTAAAAATCAGTATCTTACTGTCATATAGCATGCCCTCACAGTGTATGTGGTGCTGGATGCCTCCTCTAAAAAGGAAGGTATAGAGGAGAGGAGGTTCAGAGAAAAGGCTAAAAGAGTGATCCATGGGGATGGAAGTTTGCTTGTGTAAAGAGCAATTGAAAAAAAAAAAAGTTAGATTGTTTAGCCTTTGAAAGGCAATGAATATGATGAAACATAACACAGGTACACAGAATGATGAATGGTTTGAGTAAAGTAATTCAAGGGCTTTTGTTCTGTTGGTTCATGCTGTAAGAGTAAGGGGACATTCTGTGAAATTAGGGTGGCAGATGGAGAAAGGAAACTTGAGAAGAGATATATTTCTTAATAAATTGATAAGACAGTGAGCTCTGCAGTCTAGTGATAATTTTAATTTTGGAAAATTCTAACAAATTGGATAATTTAGAGTGCAAGAATATTTACACAGGCTCAGGTTACCTTTTTTCCTGAAATAATATAATCCCTCAGCTTTTTGTCATTTATAAGATTTTTTTTTTCCATCATTGTTTTTAATAAAGCTTATCTAAAACCTGTGTATTGATGGTGGGAGTAAAGGAATTAAGTTTGTCCCTGGTTTCTTTACAGCAGAAATGGTTATAGAGTCTCACTAATTTGTTCTCTATCACTGTTAGGTTATACCTAGGTGAAATATCTACTACGTACTCTCTAGTTCTCTTGGTAAAATCCAATGATTTACTTTGTTTTTCTTGTAAGTGGGGAAGAAGTTTTCGGGAGTAACATTGGGGTCCTCATCAACTTGGAGAGAAATTATGTAGGGCCGTTGTTTTTGTGTCTTGCCACTAGTGAGACACTGTTGTCTTCAGCTTTGATTTTTCTGTTGCCTGGGCTCATGCATTAAGTAGGTGTTCCTGCAGTAATTTAATCAAAGTCAGTACACAAGTTTGTTCTGTACCTAGAGCGATGGAATATTTAAGGAGAGTGAGATGAGCTAACACTGGCCTTATGTGTCTTCCAGCCAACTTCCAGCAAGTATGTAAAAAGTCGTAGAAAGTCATAGAAAATAGCAGTGGGGGTATCTTAATTAAATGAGCATGCTTGTCGCTCTGCCAGTCTTTTCTCTTGGCATGGTTCAAGTCCTAGAAACTGTTTGCTTTCAGTATCGAACTCAAACACAAAACTCTGTGATAAAAGCATCAAAAGCACTGTTCAGCAGGAAAAGACTACAGAATCAGCTTTTGCTTATTCACACTGAAATGTCCTTTTTCACTCCATTTAATGGAGGCTGCAGTTTTTACTTTTGGTGTGTTTAGCAACAGATTGACTTAAATTTGTTGTATTTGGCTCTAGAGCAGCAAAGAGCAGATGTCAGGGAGGTGCCGTGACAGGAATAAAAAGATTCAGAAGGCTTGTGGGAACTTGGGGGGTGAGAGGGAAATCTTCCTCCTATTTTTTCCCTGCTAGAATCCATATTCTAATATTTAGAGTTGGCATTCAGTTCAAAACTTGCCATGCTGCAAGGGTTGGTGCTTTGACGCAGGCATTCTTTCCCACAGCTCAAATTGTAGAAACAGAGTTTACTTATAAAATAAAATATGCCTGTGAAATTATAATTGATACCTTAATTATGGAGAACTTGCCTGAAAGATGGTAGCTTAGTGACCTGTGGGATGTTTTCCTGTCTTAGAATAGCCATGATTTATACTGAAACATTTTCTCTGTATGAATCTTAAAAATGGACTTCCCTTGTCAAGGCAGAAAAACTTCAGTAACTGAGAGGTACTCTGTCAGGGATGATAAGCCTAAAATAATGGTCAGCTTTTAAACATTAAAACATTGGAACATCTGAAAAGTAAGCTTTGCTATTTGGGGATTGTCGCTATTTGAAAAATATGCATTTAAAAGCCACCACTACATGTTGCCAGTCTTTGCATAAGCAGGTGGGTGCCAGATGTATGTGGGATCCTGGAGAAGTTTGTTGCTTGGGTTTATTTCTTTTCACTTTTGTAATGAGCAGAATGCTTCAAAAGTTAGTGGCTGCTTGCTCTTTTTTTTTTTTTTTTTTTAAGGCTGGAAGTATTTTATCTTTGCCTTGATTAAGGGGCCATTTCTGAAAACACCTTGTGTAATTTGTTAGTTAGTAGAATGATTTTTTGGTTATCTTTCTCACTTTTTTTTCTTTTTTTCACTCATCATCTACCTGCACTTCAAGAATATATATTGCCACAGTATAGTTTATAGATTATAAAAACATAAATGTGATGTAATTTGCAGTAATTTTGATTGCAGGTTGCTATATTTGAAAGTTGTGCCAATTCTCTGTTGTCTTACACGTATAATGATGTACTTGGAGCCTGAGGAATTTTTTTTTTCCTGTGATGAAAAAGTGTTACTCATACAATAATCTGGAGGGAAGGATAGTAATAAGTCTTCTGCGTTTCCTTGAGATGATGCTCCTAATCTTGTATTAGTGTTTTAGAAAACCATGTTGCCTCTTGCTTTGGCCTCCTTGCCTCCTTCATATTCTAGTGGTGATTGTAGTAGGTCTTACCATTTTCTGGAGAGATGGGATTTGAAATAGAAGGAATGTAACTTATTGTGCACTTAATCAGAATATAATAAAAAAGTCTGACTTTTTTTAAAAAAGCAATTAGTATAGTGTGCTGAGTTGTCAAAGGCATCATATGTGTAAGGTATGTAATGTTATGTGCTCTGTTCTCCTCAAGGCTTGCAATGTCATGATTGGAGTATGCTATCCAGATTTGAGAACAAATCTTCCCATATTTTTTGCTGATGAACAATGCAAATGCACTGCTGCAAGAAAACAGGACAAACTAGCTTGCCTGTTAGCTGTAGCATGTTGAGTTTCTTGGTTAGGTAGCTAATTTCAGTGGCTTGAAAATAACAAGCCTGGGAATAATTGTGGTCAGAGCTGCTCCAAGAGGACTGGGTGAAGCCTTTTTGAATTCCTAAATGTAAAGGAAGACAGGTTTGATCAACAGCTGCTGTGAGGGTTATTCAGACAGTGAGTAAGTCCAGTGCAGGATTTTGCACTTCTGAACATTTTAGGGCATATTCTTTTGCTTAAGGTGAGATGCTGACACTGTGACAGAGTTTGGTGTGTTTGATTAGCATCATTTATGTCTATCCTGTACTTAATTTCTTCCAGGTATTTTTCACCTGGCTGTCAAATTCCTTTGTTTACTGCAGTGTCTGAAAGACTTTGTGACTATGTAAAAAATGTTAGAAAAACTGGTAAATTATGGATTCCGTATGTAAAGACTTTATTCTAGATCATTTAGTCATAAATATTTGTAAGGTTTCTTTTACTTGGTAAGATTTCACTTTAAAAGAAGCAAGAAATTGTAGATTCCATTTAGGCTAGATCAAGATCTGCAAGGGTCATACCTGGTTGTTTTGTTGGGTTTTGCTTTTTTTTTTTTTTCCATGGTTTCATGCAAGTATTAAACCTACATTTATGTAGTAGCATGCTGTGAAGATAGCTGTATATTGCGAGAGCTGGTTTGAGATAATGTTGCCCAGAGAGGCTGTAGATGCCCCATCCCTGGAAGTGTTCAAAGCCACTTTGGATGAGGCTTTGAGCAACCTGGTCTAGTGGAAGGTATCGCTGCCTGTGGCAGGGGGTTTGGAACAAGATGATCTTTAGGGTCCCTTCCAACCCAAACCATTCTATGATTCTATATTATTAAGGTGTAATTGATCTAATTCACTGTAGAAGTTTTGAAACCTTTTTGAAGGTGTTTTGCATCTAAAAATCTTCAAACACTTGGTATGTAATATTGATATTCATTGGAAAGTGAAAATTTTTTTCAATTTTGAGACACACAAGCTTATTTTCATGTTCAAGATTAAAGTAGAGTGAACTTTTTCTTTTTTGCTTTTAAACTGCACTTACAGAAATGCAGGTATCTTTGAAAGATTTAGCTGATCAACTTTTGAGAAGCACAAAAATTCCTTAGACTAAGAATGCTGCTAACTAAGTCGATGGAAACTCCTGGCTATAGAATTGGTTTGTTCTGCATATGTCTCTTCCTGTTTCAGGAAGCTGTTCATTTCAGAAAAAAGCAAAAAAAGTCAAGAACTCTAAAATGTTTTTGACAGAAGTTGTGGAGTAATGGGCTTTAATTGGACCATCAAAAATGCAAGCTAAGGAAACACAGTAATGGCTTGATGGTGATATCTAACAGTTTGCAAAGCATCTTCCCCCTAGAAAACAAAAAGTAAAAGAATCATCATCATTTGGATAGTGGCTGTACCTATATACTATTGCAACTGCCCTGTCTTATCAGGGAAATAGGACAGGCTAAGTAGCCCAGGTCTTACAGTGCTTTTACAAAGAGTTTCAGGTTTTCTTTAGGAGCGTCTCCCTCCAATACTTGTCTGTGAATGGTGTAGTTATCTGATAATTAAGTGTTTGGCATTTATATTTAGAAAGCTGCTTTATATTAGGAAGAGGAAAATGTTTAGTGTATATACTTGCAGTTAGGAAGAGACTGTGGGGAAATATTAACATGTGTTGAGTTGACTGACTGTAGATGCCCCCAAAAGAGGAAGTTTTAAATTTCTGTTGAAATCTAGTTGTATTACAAATAATTGTATTTAGAAACTTAATAATTTTCAAAACTAGTATCTTTGGAATTCACTTTTTCATTATAAAGTGAGTTCAAAGGCCCAGAATATGACATTCTTTACATTCAAGTTTTTAAAGTTAATTGTATTTCTTTCTGGAAATAAGATGAATGCTAGCAACCTCTCCATTAAAAAACATTACTAGTACTGTTACATTACTAGCTTTCAGATACAAATTCTAAAGAGGTTCTGTAAAGAGCAGATGTGGTCAGGTGGAAAATGTTGTTGATTTGCAAAAGAATCTTATATTAGCGGTGCACACTATTGTGGGCTATAGTGCTGCTTCAGGGTCCAGCAGATGAATCAGAATTTTATGTATTGAAAGGAACGCTCAGCTTCTGACATGTTGCCTACACTTGGGAGGTACAGGAAACACTTCCCAGTGCTGTTGCCATCAACTTGTTTGCATCGTAAGAGTCCTTGTAGTTAGTTCATGGCTTCTAACAGACTTCAGACCGGTCAGTTCACGTTGCTGAAAGAAAGGTAGCTCACTGAAAAAGCAGGAGCAGTATCACTGGAAGTATTTTTGCTTTACATGTACAAGTCCTTTGAAGACAGAATATCTTGCAACAATATGGAAATATTTTTCTGACTAATCAACAAACGTTATGTGCTGTGGATAGATTTGTGTCGAGTTTATAGCTGTTGAATTTAGTGGCTCATCTACTATTGCAGGTTTTTTTGGCTAACATCTCGTACGGATATTGTACCGCTGAATATTTAATCTGCTGTGGAGACAGACAAATTTAGGAAGAGTGACTTTAATCTCAGAAGAACGTGTGTTGACTGGGAGAGTTAGTTCAGTTTGTTTTTGCAAATCACCAACCCTTAGAAGTGGGATTAAGTTTAGTGCAGGAGAAAAATGAACTTTGCCTTTGTCTCCAGAATGAGGTCATGGTGCTTGTCTCTTTTCAGCCTACATCTCAGTAAAATAATAGAAAATAGAATTGTTTCATATTTCAGTTTTATCTCCTGAAGAATGGGAGTTAGAGTTATTTGTGCAGGCCATAGTGTCAGCAGTGACTTTTTGGCCTTCTTGATTGTTACTTCTTTATAGCACTGTATCTGCCCTGTTTGCATGCCCATGCTTGAAATTCTTATGTGCTTCTTTTGTATTTTATTTTCTTTTTTCCTCCTCGATTTTATTTTTTAAGCGTTTCCCCTGAGCAGGTAGCTGAATAGACTTCAGTCATGCAGGATTTGGTTGTGCATGTGGCGTTAGTGATGGCAAAGGCCCGTCTTAGATGTGAAGGCAAGGAAAAGGAAATAAAATAGAATCCCACAGAACAGATGAGAAAAGGAAGACTTTGGTAGTAAAGGAAGGTAGAGAGTAACATCTGAGTTACAAGGTGGAAAAAAAGAAGCTAACGTGCTGGTATGGAGATGCACTGGAAATGCAATGTGTGATGACGCTGTTCTGCATGTTGTTTAGATAAATAAGATAATTTACTGAATTTTTTTAATCATAAAAGTATCTTTCTATCTCATTTCTGGGTAGATCAAATATACACTAATACTCATTTTAGGAGAGCTTGCTACTTTTGTTTACTATAATGAGAATATATTAATCATAGTTTTAATCAACAAATTAATAAAAACACTAGTCTTTGATTGCTTTACTGCTCATCTCTTGTCTGATCAAGGTTTTGTGCTAATACTTTGCAGCATTGTCTGTTGGTAGATATAAAGGAATACAATTTTCGTTAGTGGGGAGCTTAAAAAAGTCTTTTGCTTCATTAAAATGGTTCCCAGTCTATGTGAAGAGCATGCATGTATGATCACTGTTCATTTTCCAAAATGGCACTTGAAGGCTTTGTAACTAGATTGAACTACAGTCAGATTACTCAAATTCCCTTGTGTCCCTAGAAAATAGAAATTGCTTCACCAACAAATACATAGGGTAGCTTGAGCCCATTCTGTTGAGCTGTGGGGTTTATTTCAGAATTTGGGAGATTCGTTTTTATGGAATAGATAACTGAGAGAGTTAGCATTCTTGCTTGGATAATGTAGTATTTATTTTGGAAGGAAGTTTCCCATGACTAAATAAGAACAAGATGTTTGACCACCTTCTAGGGAGGAGACTGTTTGGTCAGCATAAAATTCAAAGAAAAAATTCAGAAGAGGCAGCTGACCATTCTTACATGGTGTTTGAAATGTTTTCATGTTTCTTCTGGGCTTTAATTATACTGCATGTACATGGCAAGAAGAAAGACCAGAGGTTTTGTTCTTTTCTTGGAAGTAGAGCTTTATCACATCATTGGGAATTTATAGCCTAGTAATATATAGTGCTTTTTCCATTCCTACATTTTGCAATTGGTTTGTACAGTCTCATAGTTTGGCAGCTGAGAGCTCACTTTTTCATGATTTTTTTGGCATGAAAGGGTTACTGTTCACATTTCCTGTGTAATTCCTTCTGATCTTGCTGGGCTGTAATTACTTTCTTGATGTTAAACATTCCCAGGCTCCTATAACCTTCTAGCCTGCTTACACTGGCCAAGTTTGTCCCAGGTGATCATGTGGGCGAACCTCCTGTTTTTAAGGATAAAAATCTCTCCTTCCTGTGTAAGATAGGCTACATACTCATTCCTTTGCTGTGCAATCCCAAGAGAAATCTTTTTAAAAATAATAATAAGGTAACACATCACTCTGAAAGAGTCAAATTTAGCAGCCAAATAGATGACAAATCAAGTGTGTGGGTTTAGAATTTGCTGAATCTTGGTTGAATGATTGCGAGTTCACATTAAAGATTATTTTTTCTTAATACATTTGGAAAATAGGTTATGATACAAAAAAGACAGATTTTGACTGTAGCTTCTTACTTTTGACCATATAATTGGCAAATCATTCTAAGCTTGCTTTAATGTAGTATTACTTAGTTGAGCCTTCAGGATTTTTTTTTTCTTTTGAATTCTTTGCAGTAGCTGCATATCTTACAAAAATGAGAGGATATTACTCAATTCTGCCTTTCCCATGTAGTTCAATTATCCTGTATTTCTTCTGATTTTCAGTTTGCGGTGTATAAGCAGTAAACGCAAGGTATTATTTTGTTTTTAAATAGAAGTGACTGCATACTGCTGAAAAATGTTGGCTTCAGAGGTGTGGGAACTGAAGTGTTCTATTCTGCAAAGGCACTGAAAGGTCCTATGTGCCACCACTCACCTGCTCTTCACCTTTAGTCTGGAGGAGCCACCTGTAAGAATGCAAGTGAAGTTTGCTTTCCCTGACCTTTATGCTGTTTTCTCACAATCCCAAGAAAAATGCAAGATAGTGATGGCAGGGGTTTTTTTTAGGGTGTGAGGTGTTGTAATGTGCTGAGGTATTGACAGTGGTGGGTGGGCTTTTTTGTTACTGACAATGTCAGAGAAAATAGCTGGAGTTTCTGTGCACCATTGGTTCAAGAAGTAGCCCAAATTTTGATACTTCGTTCAAGAGCAATCTCATTAGCTTATTATCCTGTTACGAATAATTTTTTTTGTTATAATCCTAGTCTTATTACCTTGTGCATTTAATTGGCTGCTTTGTGAAATTCTTAGGCTGCAAGTAATTCTATTCTGTTTAGCTGTGGTATTGTGCTTGCAACTCAGATACTCAGAAGTCTTCCCAGTAATGACTGACTGAAGTCTTCTGATGCATAACTGTGTTTGAGCTCAGTGGCATTATAGGTGGAAGAAAACGTTACATAGGTAATAAGTTGTAGCAGTTGGAGCCCTTTTCTTAGTTTAATTCTGGTGCATGCCAATGCCTGTGCTTTACTGTATAAATAGAAGTTAGAGCAGTTGGCGTGCCTGTTGTTAACTGTGCTGCTATGCTAGTGAAGGATAGGAAGAATATATTTTAATGAAAATGTCTTTTTAATTTTTAAAGGAAGTCGTCTTGAATTTGATGGCTTAGTTATAATCGGAATGCAGTCAGTATGCTGCCCAGTTTTTAATTGCATACTCTATCATATAATTTGGAACATGGCTGTCAGATATGCCTATTTTTGCTGAGGAACCCAGAGGTTCTTACTGAGATATTATTCAACACACAGAAATCCAGTCCTGGCATAAAAGTATTTATATAGTAGTTGTGAAAAAAAACCAAACATGAAGCACCAGGTGAGTATAACTGAACAGAGAGAAGATGATACTGCTGCTATCTTGAAATTAGGCTGTTCCTTTCTCATTTTATCATGGCCGCATGGGATGTCCAGGTATCTGAGATTTTGTAGGAAACTTCATATGAAGGGGGCTTACCTAAACACATCCACTTGGGTATGTGTTAAACACATTGCAAGCATTCTGGGCTTCCTGTGCAATGAAGTGCAGCAGGGTAGTGCTTTGGTTAAAGGTTTTTTTCAGATCAGCTTACTTTTGACTTTATATTATGAAAACACTGATGAATTTAGAGTTAGTTGAAAGTGAGTACAATTGTATTGAAGCCTGCTTTCCATCTAACAGGATGTATAGATCGTCTTTCCTTTCTCTTTTCCTGTTTAATTTTGCTCCTGCTTAGATGAAGGCAGTGAGGAATTACATGTTATGTTGTAATTAAATGTAACCTGTTTTGAATTTACTTTGTAAAGTGCTTAGAATGTAACCGACCTGACTCTCCATTAAAAATTTCACCTTTGCAGTGGAAAATACCCTGAGTGGTAATGAATTTTCTTCTATGAAAAATAAGTGGTTTCAGAGTCCTATGCAAATTACCTCCTGCTTTTTGTGTAGAAGGCATGATACAGGATGTAAGCTGGTGGTGTTGATCTTGTGTGTGTATGTGCGTGTTGATCTTCTAGTGGTTTAACTTCAAAACTTTTGGATTTAGATGTCTCTAATGTACTGAAGGCAAGGTGATGCTTGTTGCTGTGAGGCAGGGAAGCGTATTTAGTGCAGAGAAAGAAGCTGTTTGGGTTTAACAAGCTACTATAAAATTAAGGAATAATTTGAATTAGTTGAGCTTTTAAGCTTTCAGACAATGTAGTCAACTATTTTTATATTCAGAGTTCTACAGGTTCTGTCTTTGAGAAGACACGTAAATTACTGTTATGACAAAAAGCATAAATATGTCTAGGATTTGATAGTAATTAATTCATTTCACTTATCTAAGGAAAGATAAAGTGCCTCAGCTTGAAACTGGCTATAAAAAGTAACATGTAAACAAATTGTAACACACATCAGGTGTAATAGCACATTTTGTAGAACTGCAGACACCTTGTTTTTAAATGCAGTGGTTTCTCACTTTCAATGTTCACAAGCTGAAGTTTAGTCACAGAGTGCCTCTTGACTAGATTTTTTTTTAATGGCAATTTTTATGTCCCTGGCTTTGCTGAGTGACTTGAACTATATATAACAAAGTATTAAGTACTGCTGAAATGTTGATTAGCACTCGATAGAATTATGTTATTTACCACTGGTGCACAAAAAGAATGATTGACTCGCTGAGTTTTCTTGGGTTTGTCCTGGTTCAGAACATGCTGTGTATCTACTGATGGGAGAATCTCAGAACACGTGCTCTTTGTGCAGCTGTCTTTCAGGATCTTTTTTCTAGATACTGGATTTGGTGGGCTACTTACATGAGAGTTCCACAACATTGACTTCAAAATAGGTTTGTGTTTTACATCAGCTTTTTTGTGGTCTGCATTTCGTCTTTGGTTCTTTGTATTTACATACACTTTACATACATATATATTTATATGTAAATATATTAACACTGGTTTTTTTATAGGGATTGGCTATAGTCTTCATTCTTAGATAAGTATTAAGCATGCATAAGATCTTTAAATTACGGCAGTCCTTTGTACACTGACTATGTGTATACTGCATTTTAATTCCATCTGTCTGCTTCCTGTGTATTTAGTAATGCTTAAGGGCTTGAAGCACATTTTTGCTATTATTTATTCTTTAATTTATTTACATATTTTCATTCCTAGACTTTATATTGATGCTTTAGGGAGAAAGAGAGGAGCAGAAACACGGAGCAGAAATCCCAGTGACAACGGGGGAGAAAGTGTGAGGATACTGTGGTAGCACAGTAAGGGGTTTTAGAAATCAGTAATATCAAAGTTAATTTGAATCATCATTTATTTTGAAAGGTTCATTGCTTTCCAACGTATGTGTCTGTTAAATAAAATTAGTAAGTTGAAAAAGGATGTGCCAAAAGTAATGTGCTCTTGTGGGTACACGTTATGGAATCACAGAAAAATTTATTTTGGAAAGGACCACTGGAGGTCATCTGCTCAAATGCCCAGCTCCGAACAGGGCTACCTTCATAGTTACCTGAGGTTGCCCAAGGTCTTGGTTAGTTGAGCCTTGATAATCTCTATGGATGGATACTACACAGGCTCTGGACACCCTTTTCCAGTGTTTGACCACTTTCACTGATTTTTTTTTTTTTCTGGTATCCTTATTTCCCACATGGCAATTTGTCGGTAGCCTCCTGTCCTTCTCTTGTGCAGCCTGAAGGACAGTCTGCCCTCATCTTACATACACCCTCCTATTTTAGGTAGGTAAAGAGAGCAGTAAGATTCCCACCTTAGCTTTCTTTTCCTACAGCTGAACTCAGGTATGTCTGTGGGGAACCCAAACAAGAGCAGAGCCCTGTAAGTGCAGAATAGATGGAAGTATTCAGTTCCCTCAGCTTGCTCTCATATACCTATGGAAGCCTTTCTTGGCCTTTCACATTCCTTGCTAGCTGCAATTCCAAATGATCTTTGGTTTGGTAATTCTGTGTATGTGCCCCTAGGCAATGTTTCTGTATTCTTCCTGTTAGCTTCTTCCTCTTCTACCTTGTGTGTGCTTCTTTTGTCTTGGAGCTCAGTTAGGAGTACTCTGTTGATGTGTATTGGCGTCTTCCACACCTGCTGCATGTCAAAATGCTGGGCCATTCTTGTAATTTGAAGAGGTTGACCTTGAATATCAACCAGTTCTCCAGGGCTCCCTCATGTTTCAGGGTGGCCCTTTCAAAGGGGTCACACCAACTAGCTTTCTGAACAAACAGAAGTGTTTCCTCAAATGCAGGACTGCAATTTTGCTATTAGTCTTGATTGCTTTTCTCAGGATCTTAAGATTCATGATCTCCTACAGCTAAGGCTGCCATTGACTTTCACATTCCTGACCAGTTCTTTCTTTAGCATCACTTTGGAAGACTGTGTTAAATCATCACCATATTTTCCCTCTGAAAACATTTAAGCCTTATAAAATACTGGCAATGTATAGTAGCATAGAATGTTGAAAAATTAGGCAATGCAGCTATGGTTTCCTGTTCCTGGTAAGAATAAGGTTTTTATGACCCAAATGTTAGAAGAATTAAATACTGTCCTGCCTGTTGTTGCCTGAAAATGAAAATGTTTGGCATAAAAGCTTGAAAACATTAAATGTTAATGGAAACAAATTTCTTAGTTTGTCAAAAATGTGTGTGAGGAAGAAAAGAGGAATATAACAGTTTTTCAGACTATATAGTTGCTACTTGAGACAAAAATCTCTCTTCTGTTACACTTCCCACTCAGAATTTCTTGGTTTGAGCACTGCTTGTAAGGAGGAAAAACAGGTATCCTGGGTAAAACTGCCATCTTTTAAAAACTGAAATGGGCATGGTTTCTGTAGCTTAAAATTAGATAATACTCAGCTGACAAAAGCAACTATGCATTAAATACTTGGCACTAAAAATAGTAATTTCAGATTAGATGAGAATCTCTACCACTGTAATAAGTTAGTTGATGGACAGTTGTCTTGGACCTGGTGATCTGCACAAACTCTTTTGGTTTCTCATCACGCCCATTGCAAAAAAAATAATTTGTTGTTTATCTGAAATAATTGAAACCAGTGCATGTGTTCATATTTGTTAATGAATTTCAGGTGGCATTTTTGGGGTACTGGGATGATAATTTTCTCACACCTAATATTTCACAGTTCCATTTTCTGTTTCTGGATGATTCATATGTTTTTGAAAGTATCTCTTTTCAAAGTTGACAAAACATGCATCCAGCTCATACTTATTCACTGGATTTTTGCTAAATAAAATAGGCAGTGATTTTTGAAGGGGAAAAAATCTTGTGAACACCCTCGCTCTCTGCAATTTTTTGATGTTTACAGTAGTGTAACAAGCAAGATCCCAGGTGTCTGTTATTTCTGACCATTTACAGAGAAAGAATGCAAGTTCAGTGATGGAAATAGCTTATTTGCTCTTACTGACTAGTTAAAACATTTTTTGTGCCCCATAGATAAATATAGGATCAAGAGATGCCTGATAGGCTTAGCTAATGTTAAGTTTTACTGCCCAGTTTAACACATTTAGAGATTACTATTTAGCAAATGAAGAAAAGTGGATTAAGTGTAGTGATAGACATGCTGGCATTTTTTCTGTGCCAAGAGAAAATGAAGCATTGTGATGTTTTTAACATTTGAGATGAGGTACCCCCTAGAATTTTTTTTAAAGTTCTGTCTCTATTTTTAAGGCTTTTTAATTGTATGGTTTTAGATGGACAGTCATGAAAATAGAGATCTTTAAAAGATATTTTAGAATTTGAAAGGGGTTAGGAAACAGGAATACGCTGCATCTTTGTTATATGTGTGTTTCTCCTGTGTAGAAAGAGTTCTATTCTTGCCATCTGGTCTGATGTCCAAAGTAGTTTTATGCTTTCTATATGATCTGCTAAATGTATATATTGTCTAAATTTGTTACTCACTGGAGGCTTCTTTTAAAAATCCTATCCGAAACTTTGCATTTCAGAAACTTAAAGCTCATTCTTCCATCTGTATAAAATGAATTCAGTTTCCAGTCTGTGGATTTTCATCATCCTTAAATACAGTGAGTGTTACAGCTATTGCAGTGGACAGTTTTGCAAATACTTACAAATTATGTATGTATGTAGCCTGAAATATTGGAAAAAAAAATGAGTTACCTGTTTATCTTTAAAGATAACTGTCATCAGTGGGAATACCTTTTTTTTTTTTTTTTTAGATTAATCAAAGGACTGTGGGTTTGAATGGAACCCTTTGTCATTGCCATTGCATGTTTCTTTTTTAAGGTTAGTTCAGTTCAAACTTGTAGCATGATCGTTGACATTTACGTGCTATGGATCATGAGGCCTGCATGCAGTAAGTAAATTCACACAGATCAGAAATATCTGTAGAAGAAAAGTGGGAAATGTCTTTGTTGGTTATCACCATTATTTTTTCTCTCCCTTCCTCCCAGTCCTCTAAAAAAAAAAAAGTAGTTGGGCTGGATGAATGAATGTTTGATGCAGAAGGAGGTGTAGTTTGTTGGCATGCACCCAGTGTGCATGTGAAAAATATAAAGTTTACAGCACGGATCTTAAGTTATTTCAGTATTAGTGAAAGGCAATGGACTTTACAGAGAGAAAGCAAATGTGATAGAAATAATATGCAGGGTTTTCTGCTTTGCTGCAAGGGAAACATTGATTTTTATTTTTACAGAAATGCATTCACTACTGTTCTTTCCATATTAAAACTCTTATCTAAATCTTACAGGGTATTGTGTTCTTTGTCCAGACTTGTATATTTCTGCTATTTACTGCTAGTTTTTTGAGATAAAGCAAATTGATAAATTAAAAAAAAACCAAATCACAGGTTTGTAATGAAAATGATAGTGGACCCAAACAACTAGTATGTTAAAACATTTTTTAATGAGCGTTTACTGGAGAAACTCTGTGAAAACTAAAATGTCACAACAAAACCTTACAGACTTTGCTGTGGTCTTGTATATTAAATATTCTGTTGCCTACTTTAACAGTTCTCACAATTCAGAAGACAAGTAGAGTGGTACTGTGCCAGTGTTTTAACTGACAAAATACATTGGAAACTTTTTATAAATGTAATTCAGATCCTAGAAACATGATTAGTTCCTTAAAACTCTTTCTGTATTGAGTAAAGGAAAATTAGGAGAATTCAGCCGGTTGCATGTACAGGGAGTTTGTGCTGATAAATGAAGTGGCCACTAATCAATTTCTAAAGCTTCTAAAACAGTTGTTCATAAATATATATATCTGACAGTTTTCTAACAAATAAAAGCTACATTATTCTGGTTAATTCTGTACAAGTTTTCTTTCTGATGTATGTAGAATAAATAGTGTAGATATGTTAGAAACTGTGACCTAACTTTGCATGTTAGGAGCCAAGAACAAGTTCTGCATGCACATATCTTCTACTTTAATCTTTAAAAGAAGAGCAAACTTTAAAAAAAAAGAATACTTGAGCATAAGAGTCTTACTAACTTGACAATTGCTTGCTCATTACTCTCAGAGCAATCCTCTTGGGAAACATGATCTGTTTGGTTAAAACAAGTTAAGAAGGGGAGTGAAGTTAGCAATACAGTTTAAAGAATGGGGAGCTGATGATGGCAAGCACTACATGGCTTGGAGACAGTTAAGGAGGTAAAGATATTAATAAAAATCTGTGGGCAGTGGAGTACAATAGAGCTCTTTAAATATCCTTCTTGAAGGATAGAAAAGCTTGGTAATGATAGAAGTCCAATAACGGGCAAGGATGATAAATTTCTGCTGTGGAGAAAAAGGCATAAATATTCAATAAATATTATGTTCTGTATTCAGAAAGAGGCTGGATTATGCTTTTACATCTCACCTCCATCATTAGTGATGGAAAGAACGTATTATCACTGTACCAGCAACTATTAACGTTAAATGTTTTTAAATCTGCTGCACTGACACCTACAGATACTAAAAAAAAAGCTTAGAAGCTATATGAATTATTAATTTTGAGTTTAAACAAATCATGGAACAGTGGAGAAATTCTAGAAGGCTGGAGGGGAAGGGGAACTAATGTACCCAAATTTAGAAAGTATAATATGAGCACCTTGAAAAGGCAGATAGTAGTATGCTGTCAGTGAAGATTTAAAGAAGAATTGCATAATTAATGCTGATCAGAATGGGCAAGTCAGACCCTACCTTGTACTGCTGCATGGGGTTACTCCATGGGAAGGTGCTTGCATTTGCCTTTGCCCTTGTAGTGTTTCACAGATTCCTGATAGCTCTTTCTTCCAGCCTGTCTAGGTCCTTCTGAACAGAGGCTCTGCCCTTCAGCTCCCAATTTCATATCCGTTGCACACATGCTAGGAGTGGACTCTATTGCATTATCCAGGTCATTAATAAAGTTTTTAAACAGTCTTGGCCCCAGGACTGATCCCAGAGGCATACCACTGGTAACTGGTTGCCTGTTGAACTTTATACCACTAATCACCACCACCCTTTAGCCTGACAGTCCAGCTGGTTTTCCATGCACCTTATCATCTGCTTTCCAATACATATCTTGCCAATTTGGCTGTGAGATACTGTGGGAGACCATGTCAAAGACCTTGTCAAAGTCAGGATGAACAACAGCCGCTGCCCTTACTTATCCACGGGACTAGTAGTCTCATCACAGAAAGTAGTTAGGTTAGTTGGGTATGATTTACCCTTGATAAATCTGTGCTGGCTGTTGCCAGCCTCCTCCCTGTACCTCACATGGCTGAAAATGGCTTCCAGGAGGCTTTGCGCTATAACCTTTCTGTGGACTGAGATTAGGCCTACTGGCCTGTAGTTCCCCAGATCCCCTTTCTTGCCTGTCTTGAAGATGGGTGTGTTATGTGCCGTTTTCCAGTCTTTGGGAATCTCCCTTGACTTTTACAAGACGATAGGGTGCATCCTTGCAGTGGCACTGACCAGCTCCCTCAGCACTCTTGGGCACATCCTTCTGATCCTATGGATTTGTACATGTCCAGTTGCGTTCTCTTACTGAACCACATCTTCATCTACTGTTGGTAATGTTATGTTAGTACCTCAGCCTCTTCCATGCCTTCTGTCACCTGGTCCCCTTTTCCATTAAGCTTTAGGCCCACATTTTCCTTAGCCTTTCTTTTGTTGCCGGTGTACTTGCAGAAGCCTTGTCACCTTTCCTTCCCTTGCTAGTTGCAACTCCAGGTGAGCTTTGCCTTTCTTAACTCTCTCTGTGCATGCTTGAGCAGTGTCTCAAATAGTTAAAACTCTACTGAAATTTAGAGATACTGAATATGACTACCAAAGTTTGAATTTGGCCATAATGTAGGAATTAGTGCCACTATTCAAAAAAATAGATGTTTGATTATTTAATTACCCTAAGTGAGCAGACCTTCAGTGCTAGAATTTAAAGACTTGACTCAAGCAGTATAGGTGTCCCACAGCATGGTTTTTATGGGAAATTGCAGAAAGGTACTGTGTGTCAAACCACAAAAACATAGTTGATTTAAAAGCTTGGTCATGCTTAATTGTTTTTCTCTGAAGTACTAATTCAGTTTGGTCTTGCTTAGTTTGAGATTTAACTGAATGAATTAGGAATACAAATATCCTTAGGAACAGAAGGCAAAGCAGGAGGCCCATAGAGAAAGAAGAATGTTCCCAGGGTTAGCATAGTCTGTGCACCACAGCTGGTTGCTGGATAGTGGCCAGGAATAATTTTGACATGTTTATTTCACATTTTTTCTCCATGAACATGTTTTGAGGACACTTCATTAAGTATGTCCGATAGTCTTTGAAGCTCTATGCCTTTAACGTTTTTCAAACAACAAACAGGGTGGTGGTTATGAAAATGAAAATTATATTGGCAAGGACTATTTGCACAATGAAAACAGCACCACAAGATAAGTGAATGAAGGCAGTGAACTAGGACAGGTTAGACTTTGATTTATTCTTTTTTGTATGTTTATCTGTGTGAAGGTTTTGTCATAAGGTATGTTTCATCAGTAACACTGTGCTGACAGACTGTAATAAATCCTACAAAAAAGATATCATGTAAATAAATCATAGAATGTGGATATGCACTTTGTCTTGCAAATGTCCTGTATACTGCATGGTGTATGGTGTACCAGTGCTTCTGGATGCTAATCAGTCAAGCAATGTCACCAAATCTAGATAAGCCTGGGGAATATTTTTGTCTAACTAAATTTCATGATTGGTGTTAAGGAATGTGTTTATACCAGATTGACTAGAAAATATACTGTTATCTTCTGATTGTTCTTAAAATAAGTGATAGATCAGTCACTTTGGCCCAGCAGTTGCTTTGTCAGTTGGGTCAGACCTCTGGGAGCTCCCAACCAGGGAATTGGGGCATTCCATGCAGGAGAATCCATTGAAGCAGTGACAGTCCTTTCCCAGAAAATGAGAGCGATATGACTGTTTGAGCAAAGAATGTGGGCAAACAGCTGAACTTCTCTGCTGGGGTCTGTATGAAATAGTTTGGGCACAGCAGCAGCAGAGCGGGAAGATGCTGCGTCCTCTGCATGTGCTCAGCACACAGCCAGGCGTTGCTTCCCTTACTGCAGTTTTCACAAGGGTTCTACAGCTGTAGTCCACTTCTTTGGCTGTGGAAGTTGAACTGCCCTTAATTTTGCAAGATAATTTTGACTACATTGGTGGTGTGTTGGGAATTCTTTTTATCTACAAATATGAATTTTATCCAATATTCTTTAACACTTAAGTTACTTACTGTCACAGAACTTACATAAAATGTGACCTTTTAATTTTTGCACTAAACTTGGAACTGAGTTTTATGAGGGTGTTTCAGTGAGATTATGTTCTAATTTGTAAGCTTAATATTTGATTATTCTTCCAATGGAGAATAGTTTATTATATGCTTAGGAGGCAGTAAAGGTGGAAGTCATATAGGATTTAAGTTGCTTACACCAGTCATTAGATTTTTATGGGTTTTTAAAGTGTGATCTGTTAAGTACATATTCCTTTCTGGTGAGCAGGATCATGTTTGGGAAACACAGGATATAATTCATAGTTGGGCAATGTTTTTAATGTTCAGCATCATTAAGAAAATCCAACTTTCATATTTCCATTGCTGGTTTTAAAAGTATATGTGTTCTTAAAATGTACTGGGCACTCAGCTGTCTAGAAGAATGGTCCTTAGCCCTGAAACACTGTCTAGGTTAGCGGTGTTAGAGCCAGAGTTTGGGGGTAGAATCAGTGTAGAACAAAACCAGTCAAAACAGTTCTTAGTACACCATCTGATGAGTTATCTGGTATATTTTCAGTACAGGGAAATCTGCAAGGACTGTGCTCACAACAGTTAAACATTCTCAAGGGAATTCTTCTGTAGAATTTGGAGGTTATTTTTAAGTTCAGCTGAAGAAAACAGGCCTTTTCCTTCAATGTATAAAACTAAATATTTCAGTGTGTAATTCTTACTAAGAGCTTTTTTGGTTGAGAGAGATTAGTCCATAGAATCTATTATGCTTTGATTGGTCTTAGGCATTCGGCAGTGTTACTTTTTGGGGGGTGGGGAGGGTGGGGGCACTAATACCCTTTTTCTATTCTTTGTTTCTCTAACTTCTGCCTTAAAAATATGTATGTTACAGGTGAGCCCTTTTGCGGGGGGACTTTCTCTTAAAAGTCATTAGTTGATAGGCAGTTTGAATTTTAACATCCTGGAAATCCATACCATCTTGGCCTAGCTCATTTATTGCTTGATCAGGCAAAGGCATAGGTTTGCCTTCTCACTTTGTCCTCTATGCCATGTAATAGTAAGGTCCTTTTATTTTTCTTTTTTTTTTTCAGTTCTTGAATGCTTATTTTGCTTGTGTCTGTGAATAAGACACATTGAAGTTACTTTTTAAAATGTAGTGTATTTTTTGTATGGGGCATGTTGCTGCACAAATGTAAATGTCAGAGTGTAGCTTTCTGACTGAAAGCTGTCTAGCTCACTGTTTAAGAAACTCGGTAACGGAAATTCTTATAAAAACAACTATAGATGATGCTTACTTTACTTATTTAGTACCATGGCAAAATTTAGTACTATGCTCAACTTTGCAGCTGTAAAGTCAGAAATAATTCCATTATTTGAGTCAGAATTGCAAAGGCAATTCACCTTGCAAAGTTTGGAGTGGGTTTTTTTGCTTTTTGTCAGCTGTTGGTTACCTTTCTTTGAAGTAGAACATTAACAACATGCTCGAGACTGTTAAAATAATAAAAACCCTGTACAAAATCCTTCCTGAATGACACGGTAAGTTTTATCTTATTTTAGTCACCTGAGGGATTCAGGTTAGTGTCCAAATAAACCAAAATACCATAGTCAAAATGGAAGAAGTCATGAGGGATCGTTTGTTTCTTGTTTAGTCTTTACATAACTTAAGGGCCAGCTATGATTTGGCAAAGACTTCAGTGCCACATTTCAAACTTCAGTCAGATTGTGCAGGTGAATGTGTCATACTCTTGTCTTAATCCGTAAATTATTAATGGAATTTTTAGGGTTGTGTTATCTGAGACATTCAAATACATTTTGACTATGTGTGAGTAAGTTCTGAGGTATCAAATATCTCTAAAAATGTTAGGACTACCAAATTAAGAAAACAGAACACTTGCTCTCCTTTCAGCGTTGCAGTCCTGGCTGGTTGTTTTCATAGTCTAAATTGATAATTAACAGAATCCTAAAACTTCATTTTCACTGGAAAATTGTTGTTATGCTATCAGTAATAGCTTATTCCTCAAATGTCAAAGTTGAGAAAGATGGAAAAAGGCAAGTAATGTCCAAGTAATGTTTTTTCAGTCTTTCCTTTAGTCATCTTTAAGTTTATCTGTAGTGTAAGAGCAAGTAAATAAAAAGTATGTATGGCAATTTTTTAAAAGATAGTAAAATTCTCTTTAATCCTTCAGTGTAGAATGAAATACAGGAAGGGTTTTTTTGAGTACCTTTTTAGCTAATTCTGAAGTGTGGTCAGAGCATTGCAGCAGGAATTGCTGGAACAATCTGTCCTATGTACATAGATCCAATGTTAATGTGATTTTTCAGGCTATCCTTGTTGTCAAGTGGTAAATATAATTTGATTTCTGAAAGGCATTTGTTGAGGTTGGAGGTCCTCAAGACCCATCTGGACAAAGCCCTAAAGCCCAGTGTTGACCCTGATTTTAAGCAAGGAGGTTGGTTGGGATGACCTGGCACAGTCCCTGTCAACCTGAATGATCATGTGAGTACCTGTGTACACAATTGCAGATGTTTGTCTAAAGCTATGTAAATTTTATTATAACTGCAATGAAATCACTGTTTAGTATTTGTGATATTGTTTATCTGAAAAGAAAGCTAATATACTGCAGCAGATACATAGTGAAAGATAAATTATGTATTCTGTCCTTTTTAGACTGAAACAGTCATTAATTATGAACAACAGCAAAGTCAAAAAGTCTCACAATTTAATCAGGCATTGCAAACTGAAAACCGTAGTGGTGTACTGCAATTCCACTATGAATGACATTACATATTACTAACAGAATTGTAAGATACATAGATAATGTCTTATCAAACTGCATTATTGAGAATCCTGACAAAACTTGTTAGCAGTTTGGACCCAAAAAATAAATTAATGCTTAGTTTAGGACTAGGATAATGTGGGGCAGGGGTATCAGGAGTAGAAGGAATTGCACAGTTTTAATTTTAAATTCTAGAGTAGTCATTGCCAAGTAAGAGTGCTAGATATTTCTGTTTCTTGATTCTTTAAAATACTAAATTAATCTGAATTTAAATTGTAAGAATTATTGACAGCATTGATTTCATGTAGTATCTTCTAAAAATGAAATGAGTAGTTTGTCTTTTCCAGAACTATTGTTTCCATCTACCCTAAGAATCAAGAACAAAATGTAGCAATTTGTACTGATTCATCATTTCACAGTTACTTTCACAACAGTAAGATCCAAGACAGTTTTAAAATCAGAAGCTTTGACCTTTTAATACAGCATATAATAGCAAAGGTGTCTAATACAGATGTGGAACTTACACAGGACTCCAGTTTGCAGCATTCAAAGCAGTACTACTGAGAAGGTATTTACTAAGGAAAACATGAAATGACAATTTATCATTTTAAATTGGAAATTTGGAAAAAAAGTGTTATTTTTTGCATCCTATGAATTTTCTAATATTAGGCATAATAGCAACCGTGCTGTTCCTTGTTCTTCTTTTTTAGTTCTTCAGAATGAAGTTGTTTTCTCAAATGGAAAATGGTTGGGGTTATTTACAGTCATGAAAACTGTTCAGCTACGATTTATTTGATACACATATATTTCATAAAATGAAGAATCGATATTGCTCCTTCTTTAGCCTTCTCTTCTCCCAGGAGCCCTTTTGAGAAACTTAGCTTTTATAAATTTTTCTCAGGTCCTTGAATTTGCTCTCTTGGAGATAGCTGTAGCTGTAAAAATAAGAATTACTGAGACTGTATGCTGGGCTGTTTTCAATAGTAGAAAATGTGCGGAACATCCTCATTTCTTGCAGTGTATGTGCTAGCTTTATTCATACAATTGAAAAACCTTAGAAGGTGATTTCAAAAGATTTATCTCCTCAAGCAAAGCAATCACTTTCCATTTGCTTTTTAAGCCAAACGTTGAAGTTGCCCTATGTTGTTTCACAAATAAGCTTTTATTATCAGCAACATGTTATTGAAAGTAGCATAGAACCTGTCGTGTAGGCACAGTTCCACTCTGACAGATGGGCATAGTGTAGGCATGCCAGCCAACCATTCTATACATCACCTAACATTGTATGAAGGGAAGAATTTTTGTCCAGGATTGCCACTGTGGCGTTCAGTGCATATAAGGCTTCAAGTTCAGGAAATGCACTCAGACTGGTCCATCTCATAGGATGACCAAAAATTTAAAAATAGCCTGGGTTTTAGGTTCTGCTGGGTTTGTACTGGGAAAAGTGACCAGATGCAATGAGGCTTCTGTTTCTTTTTGGCTGTCTGCTGAAGTCACCTAATGGGCTCAGCCAAATAGAATTCTGCCACGGACACACATTTCTCCCTGATTAATTACCTAAGTATGGAAGCATAAGCAGTGTGTAATTTCTCTTCTAAGAAAGCTGTTGTTTGTGACTACATGCATATCTCTTTGGATATAGGAGGATGAGGATCTACTGATGTAGGATGAAATCCTAATGTGAAAATATGATTTAAAATAGAAATTTTGCATAAGAATAAATCAGACTTCTGCAACTGAAGATCTGGATAGTGAAATGCAGAATATTTTTGCAGCTTCTCAGAAATGCAAATCAGCTATTGCTTGGTTATTGAGGTTTGGGGTTCTGGAGGGTTTTTTTATTTTTAAAACAAATTGGCTTAATGCCTTGTGCTTGATTTTATAAAGTAGCCAAGCACTGCAGGCTTTTGGCAAATATACTTGCTTGAACAAATGCTTTTGTGTGTTGCACTAGTCAATCTTTATGTCTGTCACTTTTACCTTCCTCAGCATTTTTGTGTAGCTTCAATGTTTTAATCATTAATTTAATCCTTTAAATACCAATGGATTTTGCTAACTTTTCTGGAGATATGCTGATATGATTCATTTGTGCTTTTGGGGGAACTTGGTTTCTGCTGAAAAGTTTCTAAATTTGGGGAAATGGTTGCATGGCACTCTCATTTACAAGATGGCACAGTATGTGAAAGAACAGGTGTGAAAAATGAAGTGAATAAAATTGCTATTGAAATATAAATTGACATTTCATGGGCTTCTGTTAGGAGAACATCTTTCTAAACTGTACTAAGTATTTAATTTTTCTTTTTAGCTGAATGTTTTCCTTCTGAAATGAAATTACATAATAATATTTAACCAACACTTCTCTATATACCTAGTTTTAAATGAAAATTCATAATTAAGCTTAATATGAAATTATAAGATTTGATTTAATGCTTTCTTCCAGTACCTGAACTAATGTTCGCTGCATTAGAAGGTGCAATCATCATTGAGAAGCTTTGTTCTTTTAACAAAAGGTACCAAAAATAAATTTAGTTAGGGTCATAGTCGTTTAGTTTAATACTGTTATGATAATGAGTCCTATAATTACTTTCAGATAGTTCTTCCTTCCCAGAGGATGAGATTTTTAGTTTTGATGCCTGCTTAAAGCGTGAGAATGACAGTAAAATTAATGTCATAACCTTTACAGCCTATTTATCGTTTTCTGTGTAGTATCCTAAAGGATTTTGTGTAACATCTAAAATAAATGTCTTGGTATGCACAAGCATCAAATTAGGTTAATTGGGTTCACCTGATATTCAGATTCAGTCTGTCTATAAGGACACCAGTTTCATATAAAAGACCTGTGGGTATCTTTCTGTGAAAATTGCTTTTAAATTATTACATGTATAAGCTCTGCTTCCTTTGATTGTTAAAGACCAATTTACAGTGTAGTTTTTTCCAGTTTATTTGATATTTTTGCTGCTTCTGGTTGAAAATTCATTTATCCCTTCATTCTGTAGTAACATAAGGAGTAGTATAGGCATGATAGAACTTATTTTGTGGCAATAAGATAAATTTTACTTTTTAATTCTGTCCAACTTCCACTCCACTTGAAAATCTATTAGATTTCTTTTCATCTCTGACCAGTCAGCAGCAGATTTCAAGAGAACTGGTTTGAGTTCTGGAGTACTGCAGCTTGAATGTTTTATTTATTGCCCTATGGTAGAGTTACAAACTGAGCAAAATGGATTTTAAGATTATAGAGAATTTTAAAAGTTTTATCATTGGGCTAGGCTCTCAGGTGGAGAAAAATTGATGATAATGCCAGATAGAAATAATCAATATCCTCTCTATTTGGAAAGAACCAGTACTGGACTCAAATGTAATCAACAACGACTATAAGAATGTTTGCCTCCTCAGTATTCAATAAAAACAACAGGACAGCCTGAATTATTAGTGGTGTCCAACCTAAAATTTGTTCTGGACACAAGAGTGTAAAACAGGTACAAAATTTAGTTAATTTTATTTCTAAGTGTGGCTCTTTTTTGAACATCAATGTGTTTTTTATGGGAAGTAGTCATGCCAAGCCGGATTTACAGTCAAATCAAAAAGAAAATCGGTTCTGTTGAGGGCAGGTATAGGTTAGCTGTATAGATGTTATTCTTCAGCTTCTATACTGTGCATTGATTCAGAATTTCAGAACTTTTTTATAAGACTGCAGTTTGATGCATGTCCTAAACGCTTAATATCTACATATATTTATATCTGACAAATGTGTTACAAGTTGGCTGAAAGATGTCAGAAACTGTCAGTGAGAAAGGAACATGAATCATTATACTTGTCAAGTTGTGGTGGGACTGGTTCCAAGACTAGCACCAGGCAGCGATCAATAAGAGAGTATCACTGTTGATAAATTTGAAAATAGTGTAAAACGCAGACAGGACAGTGACACAAAGTTATGTGATTTGCATTGTAAACTGTATTTATATTCAAAGAAAACACGCTTTAATATAGTTATACATATAACGATGGATAGAAAAAATTGAAGGAATGGTAAGAAGCAGCTTGCCCTGACTTCAAAATCTTGAGCTGTTCAGTTTTTCCAAAAAGGAAGGTTACTTGATTAAATATCTGCAAAAATAAAGGGCAGTGAAAGGTTCTTTGGCATAACAACAATTAAAAAAATACTCATGAATGGCTATAAGATGAAAAATTAATTTGAGAAATACTTTTTTTTTTTTTAATTGGCAGTAGCTGATCAATGTACTAGTCTGTAAATAAGTACTGGATTTTCTAGATCAAGACCATTATCTTACTGCAGTTAGGGTTGAATTCAAATCAGAGATGCCTGTACAAAATGTTTGGATTTGTATGTTCCAATTTTCTGTCCTAGTGTTAGGGTTTGTGAATGCTTGGAAGAAGATGTGGAGCTTGTATTTCCACATGGTATTCCAAGAATTATTGATCTGTATCCTGAAGTCTGGTTTGTTTGTTGTAATTCTAAGAGGAAGTAGTAACCATAAGTGGGGCATCCTTTTAAATGCTCCTTACAACTGGGAGGGACCATGAAAACCTATAAAAATGTGACTTCAGAATAATAATTTTGAGAGCCTTCATTTGAACATAATTTCTTACATTGTTTTTTACAAGAATATGCATTGCTGTAACTACTTCAGTATGTTTTCAAGTGTTGGAAATCCTGAAGTGGAGGAAAAACTTCTGACTTTGTTTCTGTAAAAAGATCTTGTTGAGCAATACGGCCTTAAAGAAGGATCTCTTAGACTGAGTGACAAGTTGAAAATCCATGCTGGTTCCTAGAAGTGTTTTGCCATTCCAAAATTACATCAATGTGGTCTGTTCCATTCTTGTAGGTTAAGAGGGAGTTGTCTATATGTTACCACGACGTGAAACTACAAGTAGATGAGCCGACATCTGTTTGTATACTGGTTCTGAGAGATCAGAGGTTGACTGCTTAAGTACCACGGACAGAGGCTCTTTGAGGCAGCCTGCGATCTGCTGATATGCATCTGCAAACCTGTGCCAGGAGGTGCTGGTTGACATACAAGAGCTTCTTATTACATATGGCTCAGCACAGAAGATACAGGTACCAAAGAGCCTCACCTGTTTGCTGTGTGAGAGGTCTTCTCACAGCAGCCACACTCAATTTTCTTTTATGCTTTGGTATTGAACTTCCTGGAAATTGAATTGATTTTGTCTCTTTTATACTTTACTGCTGCCTACAGAACCATCTTTTTCCTGGAATGTCTCCATTGCTTTTTGAGAGTCAATTGCATGATAGTAAAGAAACATATTCAAGACTTATTTTTGTGTTTGGTAATTGCATCAGAATTTGTCCTAACTATGTTTTTATTATCCCAAACCAATCTTCTGGTACTTCTTCTGCTTAGAAGGGGGCTTTTGAGCTCCTGTCTGGAATGTTCTTTATGTAAGATTCTACCGGCTCTTAAATTGGCCAGGAAATTAAGCAAACTCCACATTGGCACAGCTGGCTCTGCTCATGGGAAATGTTATAGATACGCACTGGGATGAAAGCCTAGATCCAAGTAAACCCCCAAGGAGTTGGAGTTCCACCTGTGTTGGTTAATGGACTTGTATGTTACCTTCCCAAAGCTTTCAACTGCATCAGGAGAACAAGAGTTTTATACCCTGTGTGACTTTTAACATGTTAGTGGTGTTCAGCCAAACCAAACTATTATGCAGCCATTCCAAAAGCTAGATGATTTTATGATAAAGAAAATCTAAGTGGATAATAATGTAGTTTTGAATTGTCATTATATTGTACTGTGTCTTTCTTACTTGACTGTTGAATCACACTTGACCAAAGCTTAAGTAACACACTGACTGCACTGGAAAGAAATAGCCAACTCTTAAGTTACTGGGTGGCCACTTGATGTAATGCTATTTTATGTCAAACATTATGCATCAAATTTTGCGATAAGTACCAACGTCAGATTCGGGAGAGGTGGCAGTATAGTGTATGCTTCACAAATGCAAGTTAATATTGTAGCATCCATGGAAGATCCTGCTTGTCAGTCAGTTTTATGGGATCCATGCAGTCAGATGTTTGAAGGAAAATGATTGCTTAACCCTACATTGTGATTCTTCAGAATACATTTTGACATTGGAATTCATTACATGTCCTCTTTTCTGGCTTTAGTGGTGGTTTTCAATTACAAGAAGCCTAAGTTAGTTGTACCCAGTGTTGAAATATGGAGAGTGCATATAAGGGTATGTGTGATCCAGAGAAACACTTGGTTTAAAACTTTGGTGGTGTTTTGCATGAGGTATGGGCATACTGGGATCCATTCTGAGATACAATTTCAGAAAACTATGGCTGTTGTCCTATTTTTTTTGTTGTGGTTTATGAAAAATTAGCAGAATTTCTAAGTATCTGTATTTCTTCTTTCCAGGAACGTTGTCGTAACTATTAAAGGGCATAATGCAGAATCCGTTAACTTTTTCTGCAGGTATAGTATAATTCCTGTACTTTTTTTGAGAAATTGGATGCTTGTGATTCAAAATGTGTAAGAAATATCATCATCATTAATAAATCACTGTATAACTCATGTCTACTATTCTACCCTAATATGGTTAAGAAAAAAAAAAGCCATTATACTGCAGCATTTATCACTTTAAACAATTGCAACAGCTAAGATTATTTTCTTCTGTAGGACATTGCGAATTACTGTTAACACCTATAGTTGAAACTTGAAATATATAAATCTGCTTCTTGTTTGCTTCAGCAGAATTAAGTGTTCAGGGTTTATTATAATTTTTTATCCTCATATAATTGAAAATCATTGTCATATTGAACCCCCATATAATTGGGGATTAAATCTGTTTGCAAGTTACGCTACAAGAGTAGCACAAACAAGAACATAAGTATTTTCTAAATATAAACTTAGATTTCAAATGCCTTTTCTCTAGCATGCCTATCCTTACTAACATTTTTTGTATTTAACTATATTTCTTCTATGTTTTGTCTTTTTAGAAGTCATCTTCTGTTGATTTAGTTTTCAGTAGGGTTAGCATCTTGAATTTTTCCCTCCATTATTAGTAAGGGTATTTGTGCTGCAACTGTGTATTCCCAAGCCTTTAAATGTGCAGCCGTAACTTTTATTTCCTTTCCCTTTTCATCTGTGTCACAATGCTAATGTTTAAATACGATTTTTAACTTGAATGTCATTTTTAATGATACTTCTTAAATCTGAGTGAATGTTTGATGAATATGACATAAGCTCTAATGGACCTTTCAGAACCATTGCAGGTTGTCAGTTAAGTTTCCATTGTTAGTACTTATGTTAATTAAGAAAAGCACTATATATTACTTAACTTGAAGCCTTGAGCTTTTACTGTCATGTAAGTTTATACTTTACCTGTTTTGTGAAGTCTGAGTATTTTTATGATACTGTAATAATTCTGAGGAAGCTATTCCAGAAGGATGTCATGCAAATTGATCTTAGTTGATGAGTTCTGAGTCTAATGGGACTATTCTTTCAAGGAAGACAGTACTTACTGTTGTGTAAAGTTATCCACCCTGCAGTGTGCTTTACGTCCGTATGCTTATGACTGAGATACTTAATTCTAATACTTAAAAAACCTTAATTTAATTTTTCCTTTAAATAACAGGAATTTGACCACTGTTGTAGTCAAAATGAATGTGTTATCTTTGTGTTAAAGCCATTTCTGAATAACAGGAGGAGAATATAGACTGTGAAGCTGTTTGCAAACTTGAAACTGATGAATCATTTGCTTTGAGATTTTTTGAAGCCTTTTTTTTTTCTTTTCTGAACAGAAATCTATTCCAGTCAGTATCCTGTTATCAGCTTGCACCCAGAGTAAATTATAAGAGCCATGTTGTAAACTTTTGAAGTAAGGGTTCATGTTAGAAATCATAACCAGATCCTAACCAAGAGCTATATCAGTGTGAAATCTTGATATTTTACAAATATACTAGTCTTTGTATATTTTTTTTTAATATTCTTTTTACTATCACTCATTTTTGTCCTTGTATCAAGCATCACTTTTGTTTGTTAAATGTGTTATGGCACTTCGAAAATGTTGAGGCTATTAGCAATTTGTAATGATTTATGTACAACTATAACATTGGTATATTTCTTACAAATAAAACGTTTGAAAATAAATGATATTGGAAGTAGAAGCTATCCATCAGTTACATTCAGTATAGCATTTTTGTCAGTCTTTCTATACTTTGAAAGTGCTTGTTATTTTTCAGTTGAGTATGGAAGTAATGGTTAGTGCAAGTTGTTTGAGTGACAGCATAAACCCTTCTCTGCCACCATTTGTCATGTGATAGCAGGAGTTCTGTAATTTGATACATACTACTACAGGGCATCGGTATTTTTCTCAATTTAAAATATTTTATAAGAAAGGTGATTATATAACAAGCAGTTGTAACTCTGTGTTCAAACAGATGCACTTTTCTGAGTAATGATAAATATTTAACTTCTAAGATTTTAGTTTTTTCCTAGGAATTGTGAAATTATCATCGAAGCATCATATTCTGTCATTCACACTCATGTTGAGCAAGTGCTAGGTTTTTTTTATAGTGCTTCATAGTGACATAAAATACCAGTGTGCCTTAGAGAACTGAAATACCTTTGGCTTTGTCAGATTTATAAATCTTTTTTGTTAGATGACTCTAACATGAAATAATTGTGTATCTTGTCCAATTATTGTGCAAAATATAAGGCTGTCCTGGTTTATCTAGGAATCTATTTAATACATTTTTGTCTTTTTTAAATATACATTGGAAAAGTATATCACAGGCTGAAATCATAGTTTTGATCCTTGAGTATGTTTATTTTAATTTAAAAAAAAAACATATAGCTTTTTAAAAAATCATTGTATAGTTTAGTGCATTTTGCATCCATGTTGGTATGGTCATTTGGTGCTGGGAGAGTTCAAACTTCAATTAGCCATGTAAATGTGTTCCTTAGCATCTACTCTCACTTTGCTGGAACCCCTGCTGCCTTTATATCATTAACATAAATGCAGGTGCAAATAGCATTTATGTACTTTGATAGAAAGCAGTTGGAGACATTTCACTGTGGGACACGACACTCTCAGATTGTGTACATCTGTTCAAATAATGTATCCAAGCCAGTGACATGAATGCAAGGATAAAAACATCTGCCCCTGAGACCATTTGCCATAGAGCAGATGCTTACATCTTTATTTATGCAGATGGCTTGTGTGATGAGCTAAGCAATGATGAAAGCAAGGAAGTTTGACAAAGATTTCAGGGTATTGCTTGGCATGGGAAAATATGTTGGTAAGAGGGCTTCGTTTTCAGATGTTGACCAAAAGAAGAACATCTGTCATAAATACCGATGGTTTTAGTAACATGGACGTGTTATTTGGGACGTTAACTAGATTAACACAAAATCAGTAAAGGACTTTAATAATTAAAAAAAACACCTCTTTGCACAAAAATTGTACTGCAGTTATAGAAGATCCTAAACAGTTTAATAGAAGTAATTGCTGTTAACAGGAAGGCTCAACTGCTTTGCTTAAGATGTTCTCAAGTTTATCCAAGCCATTGAATTGACTGAAAAGTTTGCAAAGGTAGCGTATTTTGAATTAATAACTCGTCATGAAGTTGTTCAGAGGTTGCGTGCAGTGCTGTAAAAGATTTCATGACCTTGGGGATTTTGTAATAGAAGCCATATTTAGCGTTACAGAATTCTCGGGCAAGTAGTTCAGCCTTTCTGTTGTTCGCAGATTGCTGTAGGGTAGTCGGCGTGAGTGGCAGACCTAAGCCGAGCTGGCCCTTCAGAGAAGGAACGGAAAGGGCTCGCCCGGCTCGGGCGGTGGCCGGAGGCAGCGGTGACGGGCGCCCGACTCCCCCTGCTGGACTCTGCGCCAAGGGGCTCCTTTGTCTGCCGGCGCACGCCCGCTACACGTGAATTTAATTAGAAGAGAGCTGGCGTTTCGGCACATGGCAAGTTAAGGATATCATCCTTGGCCTGCGTTCCTGTTGACTGCGTTCCGGTTTAATTCCCTCGCATCTTGGCACCTATTACAAGGGTTTGCTGGTATATTGTCACTTATCAGCAGTGCGTTCAATCAATTCCTTTACAGCACATCCAGTACCTTCTTTTGAGAACCGGTGCTGCCTTTAAACAATACAGTGGCTAGCGTGGGCAGGCTTAGCAATGCCAATAAGCGTTGCAAATAATTGTAATCGTGCACAGGGGGAGGAAAAACATCCAGATACTATAATTAAAAATGTTTTCTGCTACATCCTACTGCCAGAAAGGCCTAGTTATGTCCAGGTTCAGCAACAAGTGATAATTTTATATGTTCTGAAAACTAATGTCTTCCTAGCCAGGACCATAGTCTTTCCGAAGATGTTTTAGTTTTCTTATGCTCTACAGGGCTGTGTCTGTCTTTGAAAAAATATACATATCTATATGAAGTACTGTGGAGATCCTCTAATCTTTATTTTTTTTTAATCCTTAGTGGAATTGGCTACAGGTTGCAGTGTTTTGCGTATGTCAGCCAGAGCTTTAGAGTCCTTTTCTGAAGAAATTTGGGTCATGATGAAAGAAAAGGGGGGACAGCTAGAGCAAACAAAAAACCTGGACAGAGATTCCCCATTCAAAAGTTAGATCACTTAGGCAATTTTCAAAAGAAATGAGCTATTTAGAAAATCCCTTAGAAAATACTTTCCAGCTATCATCTAAGTTTAACAATGTGTTCTATATTCTGGCCCTTTCTTTGGGGAATGATTTCCCCTTTCTTTGGGGAAGACTCAAAATAGGCCAGGTCAAGACTGACAGTCTTCTGAGCCTCTGCTCATCTTTAACGAGGGAGCACTTTCCAAGGTTTGTAAGACAGAAGTCACCATACAGGTGCTTTTAATGCTTCAAGTAAAATGTATTTGCTCTATGGAGTCAAAGTGGTGAATTAATTGTTTGTTTTCTCTTGCATAGAGGCTCTCTTCAGAAAGAAGTGTTCTGATTTTCACAAAAAAGTGATAGTCTATGAAAGGAATAACAATCTTGCTCTTCTGTTGTGCTCTCTATTTGCACATCAGTATTTGCAAAAAATAAATTTTGGGAGTAAGAGGCATAATTCCCTTACTGCAATCAGACGTACGTGTTCTCTGTCCCATGCACGGAAGGGAGGAGGGTTGAACTCTCAGTAAGATGGAAGATAGATTCTGTTCTCTGCTTGTTTGAAAGGGGAGCAAGAGTCTAGTCATAAAATATTTTATGCTTTATTTGTAGGATGGTTGTACTTGACCCTTTTGTGCTGCATAGTTTCTGAAGAATTCTGCCTTCATTTTTATAGCAGACCTGGTCATTATTGTTTCCTGCACTTAAGGAAAAAATAAGTCTATTAATTACCACTTACATTAGGCATATCAAGATTTTGTCCAGGTTGATGTGATCTTGATAGACCTTTTAAGAAGGACTTTACATTGACATTGACTTTACAGTGAATGAATTACTGTTTAGGTCTGTATCTTTCTTGAAGCTCGCTGAAAGGAATTTCGACTGGCAGTTCTCCCAGAAAATAATTTTTAAAAATCCAATTACAATCTTTTCTTTTGAATCTTCTGTTTATCCCCACTTTCTAAAGTACCTAATTTATATTTGCAATGCCGCTGAAGGTTTATGAATTATGAGTTTATGACCAGTGCTTTCATCACCTCCTTCAGCTATTTTCTGAACAATTAGTTCCCCCAAGTGGCTGCGTTACTGAAGCCTTACTTCACAAATCTCCAGGGATGGTACCCTCTATGGAGCAGAATGACTGGGCAAAACTGACAAAGATAAACCACTGGATTTGTAGTGATACCAAAATAATTTCCATTTGACTCAATTGAGTCCTCTTGGAGCAGCATGGTTTCTAGATAACGCCCAATTGAAGTTTGACATGGTTGGTTGCTGAAGCTAGTAGAGGCATTTAGAAGTTGAAACACAGTCTTTGATATATCTAACAGTCTCTCTCTCAGAGAGAAGTTCCATGCTTAAACAGAAAAGTACCAGTGTTTTGATCTTTAGTAGCGACTTGTGTGGTTGCAGAGGCCAGGCACCACCTTGAGCCCACAGATTTATCTGCACAAACCTTATTCCTAAGTTCTCTTACTGCCATAGTGAGAAAAATCTGTGTGTGATTTCTTCAGCTGCAAAGGTGGAAAAAGTTATTAATAATTACAGATGCTTTATGTCTAGCTCTCTTTATGTCAGTTTTCACTTCTTAATATGAAAATATTTTGATCTGCTTAAAACCTATTAATTACGTTAACCTTAATATGAAATGAGTAGCTTATAACTTGAAAGACTGTGCCTTCAAAAAAATGGAAAGCTTTTAAAGTTCACAAACACTGCATGAGAGGTGTTAAGAGAATATGTGGATCTGCTAATAAATGTATTTTAAGTTCATTGCAAAAGAGTGTTTCAAAATCTCATATGTATACATATTCTGACTTTTAGGAAGAACTTCCAAGACTTTCTTCCTTTATACAGTAGCACAGAAATGGCTTTTTTTGTAGGAGGTTGTGTTAAGCCCACTTATATATAAGATGTTGCTTTTAAATACTGATTTACCCACATGTGGCTAATACATTTGATATTACAACTCAAAAAGTTTACCTCAAAGCTGTTGGCCACTTGTTGTTCCCTTTAGAAATAGGATTTCATACATATTTGAAAAGTTACTTGTGTTCGGAAAATAGAGAGATACGTGAAATCGAAATATATGAGAAATCCAAAATGATGTCTTAGATTATTATTGTTGCTAACGCTGATAATATAGTATTGAGATGCATTGATTTCTTGATGTGTTAACTTCTGTTTAACATATCTGCTTTTGCATGGGTATCGGTTTATGTTACACTTTTCTCTGAGGACAGAGATACTGGAGCCAAGATGCTGGCGAGATTCTATTCGCAGAAAGAAGCCTTAATTGCAGAAAGAAACCTTAAATAGAGTTATAGAATGGTTTGGGTTGGGAGAGACTATTAAAGATCATCTAGTCCAATGCTCCTGCAATGAGCAGGAACATCTTCAACTAGATCAGGTTGCTCAGAGCCCCGTCCAACCTGGCCTTGAATGTTCCCAGGGATGGGGCATCTACCACCTCTCTGGGCAACCTGTGCCAGTGTTTCACCACCCTCACTGTAAAAAATTTCTTCCTTATATCGAGTCTGAATCTACCTTCTTTTAGTTTAAACCATTACCCCTTGTCCTATCACTACAGGCAGTGTTAAGAAGTCTGTCCCCACCTTTCTTATAAGGCCCCTTTAGGTACTGGAAGGCCACTACAAGGTCTCCCCAGAGCCTTCTCTTCTTCAGGCTGAACAACTCCAACTCTCTCAGCCTTTCCTCATAGGAGAGGCATTCCATCCCTCTGGTCATTTTTGCGCCCTTCTCTGGATCTGCTCCAGAAGGTCCATGTCTTTCCCGTACTGAGGATTCCAGAGCTGAACGCAGTACTGCAGGTGGGGTCTCACCAGAGCAGAGCAGAGGGGCAGAATCACCTCCTTGGACCTGCTTGCCACGCTTCTTTTGATGCAGCTCAGGATACGGTTGGCTTTCTGGGCTGCAAGCACACATGCCGGCTCATGTCCAGCTTTTCATCCACCAGTACCCCCAAGTCCTTCTCTGCAGGTCTGCTCTCAGGACCTTACACTTGGCCTTGTTGAACCTCATGAGGTTCACATGGGCCCACTTCTTGAGCTTGTCCAGGTCCCTCTGAATGGCATCTTGTCACTCAGGCATGTCAACCGCACCACTCAACTTGGTGTCTGTTGTCTGCAAACTTGCTGAGGGTGCACTTGATCCCACTATCTATGTCATTGTTGAAGATGTTAAACAGTGCTTGTCCCAATATGGACCCCTGAGGGACACCACTTGTCACTGACCTCTGTCTGGACATTGAGCTGTTGACCACTACTTTCTGGATGTGGCCACCCAGCCAATTCCTTATCCACTGAATAGTCCGTCTATCAAATCTATATCTCACCAATTTAGAGAGAAGGATGTTGTGAGGGACTGTGTCAAAGGCCTTATAGAAGTCCAGATAGATGATAGCATTTTAATGAAGCAACTCCTATGTATACTTTCAAACAACAGAGGAAAGCAATTCTGGAAATTGAGAAAGTGGAGCTACCTAACAGCAGAGATTAATACTTTTTTCCTCCATCCTTTTTTTTTTTTTTGCATAAGCTATGTTATATAGTAATTCTCTGAAAAGCAAATCTGTATAAACTTTGGCATATATCAATATAGGGTTGATAGTGCAATAAGGAGTTTTGGGAAAAAAACAAGACTGAATTAGACAGTAAACTGAAGAACTTCCCTAAATATGAACTATGTACCCATGATCTTGGATTACTATATAAGTTATCTCTCCAAAATGACTGTTTATGCCAAAAATAGTTTTAGCTTATTCCCACACTGAAAAGTGTCGCTAGAAATTTTAAGGTTGAACATCTGTTCTAATGGAGTCTAGTTAATGTCAAAAAAACATTTTTATTGTGTAACTTTGTTGTTGTAAAGCTCTCTTCTGCTAAGAAGAGTCTTTTGGAGGCTATTTAAGGAATCCAGGAAGCATTCCACTGCTCACAGAATTTTTTGAAATGCACCATAATCCTAATCCCTTAAGATAATAAACTTGCAGAGATGATAAAGCAAAGACCTTTCTAACTGATAAAATGCTTAGTGCACAACTAGCAAATCACATTGATGCTCAAATCAGAATTAATTATATATAGCTTTAAAGAGGTCTAATATTATCTTTTAGAATTTTAATGAACTATTTTGGTCTTGGTCCTCCTGTGGTACACCAGCACATGTTTTCTAAGCTTATTTGTCCTTTCTGTATCTTCGTGTTTGTGTGAATGATGTACTGTGATTTTCCAATCTTGCATTAGAATACATCTTTATATTCTTTATTTTTCTAATTTATTTTAAATGGCATAAAAGGACTACTACGTAGATAGAATTATATTACTCTTTACAAAAATCAAGTGCTAAAAAGGTAAGAAATGCAAGATACGAGGTTGTCCCTGTGGCTTAAATGCTTCTCATTTCCAAATCACATGTAATAGTAATGTTCGTCACCCATCTTAAGCCTGCGTTTAATTCCCATATCCCACCTTGACTCTTTGGCCTAGACACTTTCCAAGTCTCATTTCTAGTTCTCTTGTCCTCTTCGTGCTTGCCCTGTATATATCCTAGTTTCTCTTCCACACTGTCAGCTCAGCAGTTAAGAGAGAAGGAGAGGCCATTTCCTTGTTCCAACTTGGGTGTTTGGACCTAAAGCTATAGTTTTAAGAAAAATCCAGCCCAGTCTGAAGCAGGAGTGCATTCAATAGAATGTAATCACTGGAAAAATTAGCTCCTTAAAGTATCTGTTGAACACATGCCAAGAGCTTTCAACTTTGCCAAATTTGGGCAGCTTTTCACAGACAAGAGCCATTGCTGTGTCAAATACAAAGGTCTTCATCTAATGCACAGATGTGTTACTAGATTCTTCGTCTTTTTTTTTTTTTTTTTTTAATGCAGTCACACCTTGGGATGGCTGGCATTTTCTCTTGAAATTAATTTTAGAAAATTATCCGAGGCAAATATCGAGAACAGAACATTCCACCCAAACAGTTTTTATTGGGTAAAGATAGTAACAACTGCAAATTAATTGTTATAATGTAAAGAGTTGGGCAGTTCTGATTTGTAGGCTTTATTACCAACCTTACTTTGTATAGCTGTGTGGCAAAACTAGTTTTGAACATAGAAGGCCAAATTCTATTTTCTAGAATATCTGCAGTACCATTGATTTACGTGGGATTACAGAAAGTGTAAATCAGCGTAGAATTTAGCCCCTGTATTTAAAAGAATCACTAAAGCTACTAAACCTTCATTTTTTGAGTTTTTTGTTTTGGTGCTGTTGACTGTCTGCCATGACACTGAAGCTAAAGCATCCCATCTGTTTACCACATCAGCTTTACTCAATTATTAAGCTATCACCTTGTATTTGGTGTGTAATATATTAGATTTTAAAACATTTTTTGAGGAGAGAAAAATGGCAAAGAGCAAGAAGCAGTAGCTTTCTTAATGCATTAACTGGAAGTTAATGTTTTATATTGTCGTTTTATGTTGTCTTTTTCTGGGTTTTGTTGGTTTTGGGGGTCGTTTGGGGTTGTTTTGTCCTGGGATCTATTTATAACTGACTGAAGCACTTTTGCAGGTGGTGTTTTTTTGCATGCTAATCCTGCAGAGAAACATTGTGTCCAACAAAGTATGCTGGGTCAGCAAAACCAAGAAACTTGTGCTGGAAAGACAGTATCCACAGGTACATAGCTTGTATGGAGATTTGGCAAAACGAATGATTAACTATTACTGACAGAAATAAATCTAGTATTGTCTGTTAGAAAGTTGTGCATTTTTTTATTTCCCATAGAACAGATATTCTTCTTTTCGAAGTCAGCGAAAGACTCAGCAATGTAAACATGCATTTAATAAAGTAATTAATTAATCTTTTTCATCTGTATTCTGCCTTTCCCTTGAAAACAAGATGATCTTTTTGTGTTATTTTCTGTCACTTGTCCAGTCATACACAAATTAAATACATATCTACATATGAGGTGGTTCTACAAGGATTATTTTAAAAATTAATGCTATTACACAGTGGTTTCTGGCATTTTGGTGTTTTATTTTAATGTTCAAGATAGATCAGATTAGTGGGGAAAATTAAATTTGTTCTGATGCTTTTTACAGTGTCTGAGTTCAGCAATGTTACATGCTTTACATAGAGAGCAAACTGAAGGAGGTACAAAAAGAAGGCAGAACAGACTGGAGTAGACCAGACTTGAACGATGTAGGAGGGAAGGGGAACCATGAATGAACAGCAGCCCCATGGAAGGCTTTCTTTCCTCCAGAGGACTCTTCCCACGATGGCCATGTCAGAGACTTTGATGCATCATTGATTTTTTTTAGTTGGTGTATCACTGTCCAGTCCTATACAATTTTAAAGTTATTTAGAGGGGTGAAAGCTTATGACATCCTGCAAGTTTGAGTGATTTGATACTTGCAGGTACTAGCATGGTAACCATTAATCTTTTAATAGAGACTTTTAAAGTAAATGGATTGAATTGCATTTGATTTAACCTTGTGCTTAATTATTTAAAAGTGTCTGCCTGTTGCCCCAGCTCCATGCCTGTTTGAAAGGCTGAGAACACAGCAGTTAAAAATGAGCTTCATGTCATTCAGATATTAAATCTAATGTTTTCATTCATTTCTTTTATTCTTAATGAAAATTTTAGAGAAAGTATAAAAATTGTTGCCTTACAGTGGAGGACCTGTAGACTGACTTGTAGAAATACTGTTGTCTAAAACCAAGGACCGTCCTCAAAAATGCCATTGCAGAGCCTCCCTTAAGTGAAAATTCCCCTTCTTAGATGCAAGACTTCATGGGTTTGCATAGGCCTGAAGGCTTTTCCTCAGGTCACAACTGACGAGTCAAAAAGAGTGCTTTGAATTGGAGACAGAAATAATTTGGAAGAAGGCTTGGAATAGAAGTGCAATGTCCCTGAAAGATGCATATTAAGTTTCCCAGTAGCCTTCTGGTAGCCAGACAGCCAGAGTGTATTCAAGTCCTTCAGTGTCAGAGTAGTAAAGACATGAATTACTGTAGCGATCTCTGTGTGCAAAGGCAATTGTTGAAACTTCTTGCCAAGTATAAATGGGAAAAATAGTTTTGGTCACTGGTGATACTTGCATACTCTAGGTGGGGTCAGTAGGACCTCCGGTCTTTGAATTGACTGGTTGTTTTTTCCTGAACCAAGATGCTAAATAGTCTTCCACCAGTTCTTCCAATTAGCTTTCCCAGTCCACAAGCAAAATCTTGACCGAGTCTGAAGGACCATCAGACAGCTAGTCTGCATCTAGCCCATCTCTATATTTAGACACTGGCTAAGCTGCTTAACTACAGCAATTATTTTGGATGGAGGGAAATACAGAGTTGAGTATCCTTTGCTTACCAGAGGCACTGCAATTAATATTTCTGCACTAAACTGCCTAATGTAAACTTGGGGAAAAAAAAAAAGTTGTACTGAAGCCTGATACCAAACATAACTTGCCTGGAAGATGTATTTATGATAAAATTACGCTAGTTGGAAAAAAAGCATTTGTATAAAAATCCCTTCTCAAACAGTTATATCAATGCTTAGAATTGTGTTAACTGTGTAAGAATAATACTGATCTAAATGGACCTTGTTTCAAAGAGCACTGTGTGGTTAATATTCATGAAGGTCGTGGCTTCTAGAATGATACTTTCTGGTGGAGTGCTGAGAAAATATGTGGAGAGACTTTCTCTTAACGAAAAGTGGGATTACTGCCTAATTTTGCAATAGGCAGGTCAGTGTATTTGAGAAGCATATGCTTATTTTTAAAGCTAGTGTCATGCATTATTTCTACAAATATTTCCTCCTAAACTCAAATTAACCTTTCTTTTGTGGTGCTTTGGCTGCCATTTCTGCACTCTTGTAGAGGTGGCATGTCCATAGCAAAACTTCTGTCTTTTCCTGAACTCGCATCATTTGCTACCATTGGTTGGAGAGTGGGTGCCTTACAACTTGGGGTGTAGATTAGCACAGGTAGCAGTCTGCTGAAGTGCTGGCTTTCCTAAAAGGTTTATGCAAATCAATGAATGAGATTTTGAAATAGAGAGAGGTACAAGCCAAACGTGAGAGAAAATGGAAACTGCTTTGTGTTGAAGATTGTGGCAAGCTGAATAACTGCTGATTTGGAACTTTAACATCAGTATATGGCAAGCATAAGCTGGAAAAATAAGAGCAGACTCTGTCCCCTAAAGGAAAAATACACTTGTTCTGTCATCTACTGTATTTAAGCTGTACAGTTTGACCTGTAACTAGCATTGAAGTTCAGGGCTAGTTTGGTTAATGATTACAATACTTTACATCATTTTATTGTACTTCTCAGAAGCTCTTAAAAGTGTTTCCTCAAAACCAGCAACCAAAAGATAACCCTGCAGGAAACAAAAAATAATCCGAGTATTATTAGTGATCTTAACAGTTGAAAAGGT
Organism: Haliaeetus leucocephalus; assembly: GCF_000737465.1. Classification (NCBI taxonomy): domain Eukaryota; kingdom Metazoa; phylum Chordata; class Aves; order Accipitriformes; family Accipitridae; genus Haliaeetus; species Haliaeetus leucocephalus. The sequence goes on along the minus strand of NW_010972436.1, from coordinate 13,672,629 downwards.
AAAGGTTTCTATATGTTTAGTGATTGTAGATTGGCGAAAATGGAAGTTCTTAGTGAGAAATAGTACATGCTTCTAGCTTTTGGAGAATAAAAAAGGCTGTAGGGAAACAGAATTTTAAACTTAACGGTGTTTCTGCTTTTTCCAGGTTGCACAAACTCTGTAGGCCTTGACTTAACCTTGTGTAAAGGGATCTCTATATTTGTGCAGGATTTCCATATCTACAGTCATCCAGTCTGCACAGAATATCTAGAAATTCTGGACATCTCTGCAGACATTGAGCAGAAAGAAAGTTATGGTAGTGCCCAGTAGTTTCACTTAATTGGAGGATCAAGAAGGTGCATAGTAGACTTGGGGTTTGATGCTGTAGATGGCAATAAAAGGATCAAAGGCTTATGCCCTGCATAGTTATTACTCCATGAACCTGCTGTAGGTCAAAGAGTTTTGAGAAGCATCAGACCTACTATGTATGAACCGTACAGTTTATACGTGATTGCTCAGTGAATCTAGCATGTCCTGAAGGCAGTGGATTTACTGCACATGTGCATACCATGAGCATGCACGTATATCTGTCCAGGAGTTCTGGTCATGAAATATGATAGCTCTGTAACTTACAGTGCATGTTACAAAGTGTGTGATATCTGAAAAGAACACCCAGGGTTAAGATAAACTTACTGGAGTTTCCAGTGTTGGTAGTGATTCACAGTTACCTCTTTAAGTCCATAACAATGTATAAATGTATTTGTAATACAAGGCTTTAAAATGGTAAGGAATGGAAACATCCCTATGGAATTACCTTACTGCAATAGTTCAAGGTCCCAGCATTTACTCTTACATATTCTATTCAGATGTGATTCCCCTCTCAAATTTTTCTTACATTTTTGCCTTCCCAAATTGCCTTTCTGCTTGGGATCTTTGTAGTTGAATTTTCAGTGGTTGAGATTGCTGGGAATTTTTAATTCTTTTTCAGGAAACCTATCCCAGTTTTTGAGAATTGGGAGTATCGGTAGTTGATTTGGGAGTGGGTAATGAGGCTGTTATATGAAATGGTAGTGGTACAATTAACTATACATCAAATCCCTTTTTATGGAGTGTCTGAAAGGTCAGCGTATATCTCTGCTGCTCAATGCAGATTATATTTTACACATTTTACCCTTTTCCTTTTATTTTTTTTTTTTTAATTAATTATCCTCACATTCTTCTTTACTAAAAATGTTTGTGACATTTACCAACACAAGTAGAAACAGGTAGGAACTGTGATATAGCCTTCATAAATTGCATCTTTCAAGAAAATATTTGAATAACTTACTACAGTAGTTCTATTGTGGATTAAAGGCACATAAGTAATACGTGTGATTGGGTATTTAACAATGGTACATCTTCTGTCAAGTCCCTTTGATTTTATTGCGCATTATTGGCATGTTTTATAGCAGTAATTTTTTTAAGACTTCAACTGGTAAGCTTTGGTCTGTATCTCATAAAACCCACAAATTCTAAATGTTACAGAAACTCTGAAAGACAGCATGACTCTGATTGAGAGATATGATCAGAGCAGGTGCTCAGAAGAGTTCTGCATCATGGAGTTTAAATCATGTCCTTGTTAGTTCTTCCAGCTGAATATTGCCAGCATGCTAGTGCAGCTTTTGCAGGGCAGAAGAGGCTTATAAGTGTGTTTGCTCTGAAATGCCATGTAGTTTCTAACCTAGAATGAAACATTCATTTAAGATTAGCTTAAGGGAGGGTGAGAGGTGGGGCATTGCATATCTATATTCAAGCACGTTGCTTCAGGGACTATTTTTCTTTTGTCCATGAAACTTTTGCAACTCTAAACTTAATTTAGTGGTCATTTAAATACCTAAATATTTTTAATAAGTTTGCGTATAATGGTATCCTTTGTAAGGATTTTTATTTTTAATACAGTAATTTGTTAGAAAGAAATACTATATATTGTATTACATCTTTGTTTTGTTATTTTTACAGATAAACACAAATCCCCTTCAGATATAATACGAAGTTTTCAGAAGAAAAGTCAGCTTAGGACCATTGCTCCAAAAGTGGTACCAAAAATGTTAACATCTGGAGTGGTTTCTTGTCTTCAGTCATCTTTACCTGAGCAAAATACGCCAATTTCAGCTGCAGGTTCCAAACCGCTGGTGGTACCAACTCAAAACTATGCTGTCATGCAGGTGGCTGGTCATGAGGGGACTTTTTCTCTGTTGGCCTTGCCATATGTTGCCCCTGCCCTAACGCAGCAAGTCCAGCAGTCAAGTGTGGCCCCTTCTGAAAACCTAAAGCTGCCTATCCCTAGGTACCAATCTGTAAGAAATAAATTCCTGAGTGACAAAAAACTGGCACAAATCTCTGTTTCGGGTGCACATAACAAGATTCCTACCAAAGCATTGATCTCATCACAGACTTCCCCCGTGACTACTTTAACTGAAGACTGTCCTGAAACTCATTCTAGTTCAGATTCAACTGAGCAAGTGATGCTAACAGACCGTGACTCAGCTGAAATGACGGTTGCTGCATTAGTAAATAAAAGCAATTGTGTGGAATCTGGATGTCCTTTAGTGAACAAAACTGAAATTGCTAACAGTAATGTTTCTGGACCATCTGTAGTTAAAGACTCTTTATCCAAGCGGGCAAGTACAATTAATCCCATGAAACTAAGTCTACGCTCTGTGAAGACAGCATCTGAAACCACAAGAGAGTCATTCATAACGTCTGAGAAACTGAAGGAAAAACCCACGAATTCTGCAAATTCTGTTGCTGTCCTGTCACCAGCAGTTTTTGGCAGTACAGTACAGATGACTCCATTGGCACCAAAAGGAAAACTTCCTATTTTGCCTTACTCAAGGATGAAAAATTCAGTGTTCTGTAAATTTAAGCAGAATACTAATGTTACAGATGTATCTGGTCCTTCACTAAGATCTGAGTGTGAAAAAATACCATCTTTGGCGAAAACCTTTCATGTTCCTACTAAAGCATCTGATAAGCGATTAGCTGTATCATTTATACAAGTCCCCAAACAAACCGTTCGAGAAAGTACTTTCTCTCCATCCAATAAAGTGGATGTCGACAGTCTTAAAAAATTGAACAGTGCAGCCTCTAAAAGAAGAGGCAGGAAGAGAAGAGCCCCAGATGATTTATTGGCTTTTCAGACCAAGCGAAGGAAATGCATCATTAATAAGTTTAGGGAAGGAAGAGAGAGGGCGAAAGTTGATCTTCAGCCACCTGAAGACAAAAAAGCAGAGGCAGTGAAAAAATACCGTAGTATTAGGCCAAAGCCAGTGGTAGTTGTGCAGGCTTTTGCACCACTGACTGCTGCAGCAATAGTAGAGACACCCTCTCCTGAGCAATTAGACCAAGATATTGTTTTAAATAGTTCACTTCCCAATAAATATTTAAGTTACAAGCAGAGTGATGCTACATCAGTTAAATCAAGTGATTTAAGTAGAAGTGCATCTTCAGCTGTACCTAAGCCATCACATAAATGTCATGTTTGTAACCATATCTTCCAGTTTAAACATCATCTTCAGGACCACATGAACACACATACAAACAAACGGCCTTACAGTTGTCGAATTTGCCGGAAAGCATATATTCATTCTGGAAGCCTGAGCACGCATATGAAACTTCACCACAACGAAGGCAAACCCAAAAAGCTTGTGTGCTGTGAATTCTGTGCTAAAGTTTTTGGCCATGCAAAAGTGTATTTTGGCCACCTCAGAGAAGTGCACAGGGTTGTTATCAGCACAGAACCCTCTAGTAGCGAGCAACAGCTGCAAGATGCTTTAAAGAAGAGAGACACAAATATAAAAGAGGCAGAAGAAGTAACAGAGAGGTGAGTGTTTTCACTGATTAAATGCTAATGAAAATGGGATTTCAGGTTGTTGGGGGAAATTCGTAAACATCACCGTTACGGGAATTGTTGCTTCTCCCCCTCCAAGTGAGATTCCTAATGGTTTAAATATTTTGTTAAGGAATCTAGTCAATCCATTATTAGACCATCCAGCATATTTTAGCTGATTTATTGAATATAAATTATTACTGACACTTGAATATCCAAGGTAATTTTGCATACATTCTACTAATACCCATTATACTGCCAGTGGAGCTATTTTGGTCAGTTCATTTCTCACAGCTAACGCTTTTTCTGTTAATCCGTGCTGTCTTCTGTGTCCTACCCATTTGGGGGTTTTCCCCAGAAGATAAGTGAACCAACTGCAATAAGTGAAAAGCAATTCATATTTCAGTATTAGCTCATACTTTATTTACCCTATTAAATATCATTATCCCATTTCCTTCTCTGGAGTGCTGTGAGCTAGTTCATCTTGTGTGTTGATTACCGCTGCTTTTGCGATCACTTAGCCAAGTAGAAAAGTTAACATTTACCATATTAAGATGGATAGAACATTGTTTTAACTTTGCATTATGATTTTAAGGTGAAATTTCTTGACACAGTATAAATGTTGGCTTTTTTTGTTTGTTCCACTGTTCATTTACTTTCACGGAAGTATGCTTTATTGAGCTCAGGGCTTTAACCTGATGCTTCACTATGACACTACAGTTCAATTTTACACCTTTTGCTTTGCATAGCTCCATTCTCTGGGGCATCAGAAATTTTTAAGGTATTGAACCTAAGAAACAGCAGCGCTTTTCTTCCAGCCTCATTAGCCATTTTACAATGAATCATTCCGTTTATCTGTTTTGTTGGGTAATCTGTCTAATGTGTATAGATACACAGTATTATGTGGTCCTTTTCGTAGACTTTGTGAGAAGGTTTCTGTGGAGGTTTTCTTTTGATTGGCTTAACTTAAACCAGGGACTTGGTACCTCTGTGTGTATCGGTTTTCTTTACACTGCAGAGCTGTCCTACATCAATGAGAGGGGCTGTTGAATTGTAAATTAGGTTTTTAAACTTTTAAAAACTGTGTATTACAAACTTTGGGGCTGGGGTGGGAAGAAACTTTGAAGTTTCATTGTTTCCATCTTGGAGTGGGAGGTGGGACATGTGGTTTTGCCTTAAACTGACCTTAGATCACTCAGTGTAAACAAGTTATTTTCTCTTAGTAGTATGTTACAGGTAATGTTCATTTTCACTTTACTAGTACAGAGCTAGAAGTATTTGGATTGCCCTCACTAAATCAGGAACTTAAAAAAATGTTATTAGCCTTTTATTGAAAGGTTAGTGTTGTTAAAATATTATTTCTACCAAGGCTAATTTTGGAGGCAATTCTTAAACTCAGCAGTGTTGAACAACATTTGGTTTCAGTTGTTTGCTAAGCAGCCTTATTATTATTTTATTTCTCTTTTTTTTTTCTGTTTCAAATAAATTAGATACTGTAGCAACAGTGCCTGTTTTTAATTAAAAGAATGTTTCATGAATGTTATCTCTTCTTGGAACTTACAAGGACAGAAACTGCCATCTCTGTTCTGTGCATGGCTAATACTGAAATAGTCTATTTCCTTTTTTTTAACAGGGGAAATAAGTGCAATTTTGAGGACCTATTCCATAACCCAGGAGAAGTCAAATTACAGATCAAATGTGGTCGATGCCAGTTTATTGCACAGTCTTTTGGTGAAATGAAGTTTCACTTATTGTGCTCTCATGGAGAAGAGATCCAGGGAAGAGTAAAGGAAGGGGTTTTGCAAGGAAATAGAGGAGCTAAGGGGGAACTGATCAAACATGCAACCCACTTCTGGAAACAGTGCAATGAGAGAAGACATTTAGCAAAATGCAGTGCCCGTGAGGAGGAGTTTTATACTTTTCCAAAACTGAAAAGACAGATATACTTTCACCATCAAAATAATGTCGATATGTTATCTAAAAATGAACTGACTCAGTCAGGAAGCGGTGAAGCAGCCAAGGAGATGCAAAATGTAGGTTTTGGTACACAAAGCAAAAAAATAGAAATTTGGTCTAAAGCGGGCTATAACTGCATTTTGTGCAAACAGTTATTTGGAAGAAAAGAGGATCTTTGTAATCATTGGCAGAGTCGTCATAACTGTGAAGACCCTTCCACTTTATGGACAATTTTTAGTTTGTTATCAAAACAAGGAATTATTGAACTTTCTAGCAATGGTGAATATTGAAGCTCAATTCCACAATGCTGTGAAAAACATCAACTACCTTACTAAATTGTTTATGGTTTTCTGCTGTGTTACTAAACTAACTCAAGAGATGTGTCTCTTCAGAGGTTTGTTTGGTGGGTTTGTTGGTTTTTTGTTTTGGTTTTTTTTAAGTTATGCTAACCTTTATTTTGTTGAATAGAAAATGTATTTATCCAGTATCATTCCTGATGGGTACATGCAAGCCGATCACTGTACTTAAAATTCACGCTTAAGGAACTTAGCAGCAGCAAATACTCAATACTAATGGTTAACATCAAGGAAAAAGATTTTCAAGTTAAACTATACTATACACACAGAAATAAATCAGTTTATATGAAGTAATCTCAATCTTGAATGAGATGACAAACCAGACTGGAAGTGTAATTTCAGTCCCAGCTGTGCTTCCAGATTTTATGGTAAATAAATATTTCCATGCACTTCTCTGGATCATTTGAATGTGCATACATTCAGCCAGCATTCAGGAGCTTTATAATCTATAATTTAAAAGCTTTTAATTCTTGTTTTCTTGATTCCAGTGTCTTCAACCATGTTCATTGCTTGCAGGTTTGTATTGACAGGTCTTTTAGGTGTTATATTCTGTCCTGGGAACAGCAAGGATCTTTGGATTTTAAAAGTGAAAAATCTATGTGTATGGGTCTTTTTGCCTGTAGCTCTTTGGGTTGAAGAAGAGTTAGTTGCCATCCATGAAGATGAAACCCTCAAAGCTTGACTGCTTTATGAAAAAAACCACGTTTGTTTTAAAAATAGTAATCTGAGTTGGTTACTCCTGGGAAGTTTGACATTCTGCGATAGTCTGCATGTTTCACAGTGAACTTTTTAGTATATCCCTTGCACCTCCTGTGACAGCAGCACTACTGCTGCCAACACTGTCAGCACTCTGCCTTTAACACTCTAGGTGTATAGCTTTTGTACCTCTGCAGTTGACCCAGTCTGTGGCTTTAAAGGGAAATTGTTCCTTCACTTCTAAGTCTATGGTGCAGGTAATGAGGTTTTTTCACTTGTGTTGCCAGATTTACTGTACTAGAGGAATTGCATGCAGCACCTTAACCTTCCAATATCAGGAGCTAGTAACAGTTACCTTGTGTAAAGCTGTAGCAGCCTGTAGTGCAGGAGTAGTGCATTCTGTGTCGCCCTGCTACAGAGCAGGCATGGTAGGTGACCATTTCAGCACATATCCAAGGGAGCAAGTCAGTTCAGGCCGTAAGGAGATGGAGTTCTGGAGCTCAGTTTTGATGAAAAGGTCATTGAAGCCATTGAATCTCATTTGAAACTGGTGTTTAAACTGCTGTTACTTAAAGCCTTATGTACCTCTGAATTATTTTGGGAGCAATAATGGAGACAGCGTAAGAAATCACTGTATCGCTGTTCAACAGAAGTCAGAGCACATCAGAGGGCAAACTGAAAAATGTACAGTCTCTACAGTACTACTCTATTAATTTCTTCTTGTGGTCAAACTGTAATTGAGGGATTGCAATGATAAAAGAGTCATTCCTAAAATGTCCCGGGTTGCCTCTTACTGTTTTGCAAAAATTGTGGTGATGAGAACATGAGAAGAGATCTAAAAGTATTGGGTTTTCTGAGTGGCATTCCAGAAGCTGTTGCAATATTTTGTGTATGTGTTTTGTTTTTAAACAGTAAAGGCAATTTTGATGAGGTAATAGTTTTGAGCGTAATTTCTTGTTCTATGGCGCTTTGCCCTGGAGTTGACCTATAAGACTGGAGCCAGGAAAAATAAAAGACAAAAGGAAAATGCTCATAGAACTGTACAGGTGCTTGGTAAGGTGGCAGAATCCCTGTGGGTTTTCAAAACTTCCTTCCTACTATCTGTTGCTATAAATACATATTTGTGGTTCTTTCTTTGCTTTTTTATATTACTTTTGTATGCTGAACTACTTCAAAAATATTACTTGTTCTTATTCTTGACACACCCATCTTTTAATGCATACAATATATTCATATTTATTTTCATTGGGTAGGTGGAAGAGAATGTATGGCATATTTGGAAAGGAATAGCTAATTTTAAAGTCAGTGTTTCATGTCAAACTGAGGCTATATAATTTAGGAGAGTGTGCTTGCATTTAGAAGCAATTTTTCCCCCCAACTTAATCTTTTAACTTTCAAAATCAAACAGCTTGGTGTTTCCCCTGAAACAGAAATGTGAGAACAATCGCTCCTTCACATAGTTACAATATATCAATGGGAAGTTCATTCCCAGCATAAAGTATGCATTTTAAGAGCTGGGCAAAAATCTTTAAAAAGGTTTGATCATGTTCATTATGTAGAATGGACATTAAATCACCTTTCCTTGCAAAATCACCCATCCCTTGGTATAGTTTAAAATGAGCTGAAAAGAATGCAGCTCTGAGACTGAGTCCCTCCTGTTCAGGAACAGCACCAACGATGGCACAGTTGTCCTTCAAAAATATTTTCAAAAAGTGTTTGTTAAAAATGGTGGTGCATCAGAGCCAGTAATGTAGATGAGGTTTTGGTGGTGCTTATCAGGCAAGAAGAGTTGCTCCCTTTCATTTCATGTAAAAGGAGGGGGAGGTCCAATGATAATGGGAGGAAGGAGGTTTGGGATAAGGGAGTCGGTCGCATTTTTTTTTAAATGGAAATTTTCATGTACAGTCTTTCCATCATATTTTTGTGCTTCTCTCCCTTTCTCTAGTCCAGGCCAAATGGGTAAAGGGGTCTCAGCTTTCAGCAATTTAAAGCCTGAAAACATGTTTTAAAGCATGGTCCTAAGCCACTTCTCAGTGTCCTCATAAATGTTTAAAATTAGAAGCCTTTTTTTCTGAGCCTGAAAGCATTCTTATGTTTCAGGCTATTATGATTAAGGTAGATTATGAAAGGTTGGGATTTTTGAAAATAGCTTTGCATTAAATACAGATGTGTCCTTTGTTTAAAATGTGTTTGTTTTGCATTTGTGTTCATTTTGATAACATGTGGAGGTACGAAGTGAGACTTATTTACAGGAACATTAAATAGTGTGTGTTTGCTGTTCAATGAAAGGGTTGTTATGAATGCAGTTTGCTGTTGACCTTGAAGCTGGACAAGTTAACATCTGGTTTTGCACATAAATTATATTTTTAAATTGTTAGAACGAATGTTATTATTTTTGTAGCTGTAGTTTTGTTCCCCTCTGATTTTTCATTAAATCTCTGTTTCAGCTTCACTGTTCAACTTTAAAGCTGTTCCTCGCATGGAAAGTTGTTTCTTCATCATCACGCCATAAATAATCAAAGCTGGAGAAGTTCCATCACTTCTCTGGCTTGCAGAGTATTGCCCTTCTCCAGCTGCAGAGCTACAGTTTCCTATGGCTAACTTGACATAGTTGCTGGCAGTAAATGTTTTACTTCATTTATTTATTAGAATTTAGATCTCTGCTGTTTAGTTCCATCAGAGTTTCTGTCATACCTCATTAGATACTTATTTTATCTACTATTCACTAAGCTCTTTAGAGAAAGTGTCATAAGAAGGATGAACAGGTATTTAAGAGAGCAGATTTCAACCCTAACTTTGTGCAGATGATGCTGACGTTTGAGAACCACCAGCTTATCTAGGCTCAGCCATGTAGTGTATTATATTTCTACAACACATCCACCTACATGCGCATCTATTTTGGAATGAAATGTATACTTCAAATTCAGCTGTCAGTTATTATTATCAAACCTGTACAATGTAGGTTTGTGATTATTATGCATAAAGATTAAAATGCTATTAACTGTAGTAGGTTTACTTGTCAAATTCCTTATAGCTCTGAAAAATGAAAATCTCTGCGTGCTGAGTATGACACAGAAAAAATGTGGTCTCATGAAGAAAATTCCGATGGCTTAAAGGCTGTCCTCATTTCAGTGTGTGCTTTTATAGCTGATCTGTCACATTGTAGGATTTTCTCCGTGTTTTATTAAATTGCCATATTTTTTCTTGGTTAGGAGTACTGAAGAAGACCTGAGCCTGCAAGCAAATTTCAGGAAAAAATGTGTTTACTTCCTTTCTCTGTACAGGCTGACATGTCCATGGAATCAAAATAGTCTTGGTGGCCTTACGTACACATGCACAATGAGGGGCAATGTGCAAGATTTGGGCTTCAGTGTATCTATGACTTTACATGGCTGACCGTTCTGCAGTTCCAAAGTAGAAACTACAAATTTGAGTGTAAAAATAACTTCGTTTTCAGACTTGAGTGAATTTCTAATACCTTATTGACAAACCTTCAAGAAATCCTAAAAATGACAGTAGCATACTTCTCTACTTGTGCTTTGTTTGACAATTTTATTGATGTAGTAGTACCAGCAGTGTTCTGGAATATGGTAGGTCTGGTGCTGTCGAGTACAAAGGAAGCTTTCTCCCTTCCATTTTTTCTCGCATTTTATTGACTTTTCCCTCTAAGCATTAGAAATGATGGGATGAATTATGATATCTGCTGCTGACAAATCCAGAAACATTATTCTGAATTTATTTTGCAGAAACTTCCATTTTTAATCTAGAATAACAGATGAAATCAGTGAAAAGAAAATTCTACTGGAGAGACATACGTAAGAAAACTGTCCCATATGTGGATTTCTCTGCACAATTACACTGCTGTAGATGAAATTTATAGATGATATGTCTTCTACTGGTGGGTACAAACAGTTTGTTCTTACCCAGAGTTATTTAGAGTGACCAAGGGAAGTAAGAATGAAAAAATGTCCATACCTTCTCTTTGACTTGAATTTTGTTAAATATTTCTACTGTTGCGCCAGTCCAGATCATGGTCCAAGGCGTGTGGATACTCAAACACTTTCTAGGGGACTTCCAGCATAATTCAGTGGAGGAAAGGGATAGAAATATGCAAAGGAAGTAGTGATGATGAAGGTTGGCACAATGTATTGAACATAAGGTCAAGCTTCAGTATGACTAGCGTTTGATGGTCTGTATAGGTGGAAGCGTCCTGTAGCCTTAGTCTGAGCTTCTCCCTTCCACCCCCCGTGGTTACATGGTTCCAGAGTCTGCTCCCACTGGAGGTATGTCCATCTGGAGCACCCTCAGCTTCCTGGAGCACAAGCTCTTCCAAATGGTATAGCTGACTTGGTGAATGTCCTCTTCTTTTGGTGTCTCAGTTACACGCTTGTCGTTAGGTGAGCCACATGCTGGCTGCTGAGACCAGCTGCTGCCAGATGTGAAATTTGGTCTTTCAGTTTTCTGAGGAAAGGATCTTTTAGCTTTAGTCCATAAAGGTGAAATCAAATGCTGCACCTGTACTTAGCAAAATAGGAAAACGGCTCACTCGGTTTCCTGCAGATACAATGCTGATAAGTAGTAGGAGAAGTAGTGAACTGTTGTAAAAGACTAGAATGTCCCATTGCCTAGTTAGAATCATAGAATAGAATCACAGAAGTTCCATAAAAGTGTCTGACGCAGATGTGATGCTATAAAGCAGCAATTCAGAGAGATTGTGACTGAGATTCTTCTTTCGTTTTCCCCTTTCTCTTTTTTACTTTTGCTTTTTCTATTTCTTGTCCTAGCCACCCTACCTTTTCAGCATCCTCTGTGAGCTGTTCTGGCTGAATGCAATTTATAAATGTCTGATTCAACAAAGTCAGCATTGTGTCTGGCATCTTTGCTACTAGCCAAAAGCCTGGGATCGAGTAGTTGTGAACACTATTTCGCAGAATGTTTCACAAAAACTTTGGTTGCAGAGGACCCCAGAGGTCAGCTGGGCCAGCCTCCCACCAGAAACGGCTTAGCAGCAGCCTGGGAGCAGAGCAATGTTTGGCTTTTTGGAAACCATTTCTGTTGCTGTTCCCACTGGTCCATCACCAGTGGTGGAGTCGCAAGCACAAACAAGGCTTCAGTATGGTAGCCGGTACTTTTAAGCACTGTCATAAGCAATTTTAGGACATTTGTAAAGAAAGCACAAAACTTGGGACCAAAAATATCCCCCCAAACCCAAATAAAGTTATGGTTTCAGCTCGTGATCCTTCAGTAGTAAGCTTTTGGCACAAAACCCTGTTGTTTTTGTTGTTGCAGACCCTGGCCAAGCCGCTTGTTTGCCTGCGCGAAGCAGGTTACACTCCTTTGACTACTCTGCTTTTTCTGGGACTTCAGGCTGTGTGCTTTTCACATGCAATGAATATACTACTTTTTTCTACAGTTGATTTAGGGCAAAAATAAAGCATTTTATTTCCTGTATGCTAAGTAATTTTGTGCAGCATCAGGTTTAATCTGACTTTTGAACGTACACCTGATCAAGGAGATCAATATACGTTCCTATTGCTAGAAGCAATAAATGACACGGTGAGGGAGGAAAGCAATAAATATCCCTGTGACCATAGCTTTGAAGCAATGCAGTTGCTTTCCACTGGAAGTTTAATTTCTTCATGTTTTTAGTTAAAAGCTTTTATTAATTTTAACTGAAGTAAATACACTGCTATACTTTGCTATTCAAATAAATCCTTTTTCAGCTCTGAGTCCTTGGAGTTTGAATCTTGTCCAGCCATTTTCTGCTATCTGCCAATTCCTTGCTAAGTGCAAACCTGACACTCTTGCCAATAAATCCACCTTCGTGCCATTTAAAGTCATCTGCTGTCTTTTCTCTGGAGCTAATCAAAGTTTGCAAGAAGAGATATTTTTAAAGGGAACTAGCTCTAGAATTCAGGCCATTTAAATTATGCAATTTAATTTAAAGAAATTGCAGCAAACTATAAGATAGAGAAGTGGTACAAATTGTTTGAAAGCTCACTTATTTTTATTCTCTTTTATGAATAATTGGAGAGGAAGTTTTCCAGGGAAGAATTTGGGGGTTTATGCTGTTCTATGTGCTGCTTTCCTAATCCACTTTTTTAGACTTCCTGAGTACAGTAAAGCAGAGCCCAGCCATGCTTCATAAGTCAATTGCAGCCTGTTAAACTCAAAGCACCATTTTATTTTTACCTTCTGAGACAGCTGGGCTGATAAATGGATGGGATACCGGCACTCCAGGAGACAGCCGCGATGTCTGCACAGGTTAATAGTCTCATGTCTTTGAAGAACAGCATTTCCAGTGTCTGTACATGCATGCACGCATGATCACACACAAAATTATAAAAGGATTAAGTCTGTGGAACATTTTTAACGTGTTAGTGTCACACTGTACAGTGGATTCCAGTTATTTTTCTTCTATTAAAATGCAGTAACAATGTCATTATATTGCTAATATATCTATGACTGATCTGAACTCTGAAATACACAGTGGCCACCTGAGTTCTTCCAGGAAATTGGATTAATCGTTGAATTGTTGGAATTTCTTTTTAAAAACGTGCTACTCCTGCTGGTTAACACCACATGTAGGGTTTAAACGATATTTCTGAGTGATTTATTGGTCCAGCAGAAAAGACTGGTGCTAAACCTTTCCACTGGGATTTGCTTACATTAGGAAGCAATGCAGGTGGCAGTCTTATTTCAACACAGAATGGATTTTTTCCCCTTTCTTTCTGATAAATGAAGTGCTTATGTAAGGTGAGAGATTGAAAAAAATGAGAAGCCTGAAGCCCTTGGAGGCTCCATCTGAAAGCTCCACACGTGGGCAGAGGAATGCAGGGTAAATCTGATGCAGTTTCTGTACCTGCTCGCCTCAAGGATGGTGGGAGCCTCCCGGCTGCGCCTCAGCCAGCTGTCCTGGGGACGCTGCTCAGGAAAAGCTCCTCACTGCAGCCAAGAGTTCGCATTTAGAAACATTTAGCATCGAGTCCAGCACAAGAGGGTATTTTGACACCAAACGCGTTTCATCCATCACTAGATAGTAAATCATTCCCATATCTTCATGGTAGGCATCCTTTATTCTTTGAGCTTTTGTCTCGTGTTTTCATTTTGTGCGTAACGTACAGGATCTGGACTGGAATTAGTGCTCAACAAATTGTCTATTCTGAAGCTTTATTGTATGCGAGACCACTCCCTTGTACGTATCGTCTTTCTCCCAAATGATTCTTTTGGTGTCATTTAATGGCAAACACTTGGTAGTTTTTACTGTCAAGTATTACAGGTAAATCTAGCAGTGTCATATTCTTAAATTATTGTAGCGCTTGATTAAATTAGCCCTTTTAAAAGGGATCCAGGTTCACTAATAGTGTTTCCTGCAATGCGCATCTCTAGAGAAAACTGAGATCTGACTTTTATAGTCAGAACCAATTAGGCTCATCCTCCCCCCCCCCCACCTTCTCTCTGCAGCATTCAGATGAATCGCATTTTTCAGGCACAGTTCAAGCAGACTGTCAGGTCTCCAGGGCTCTCTGCCTCCTGGGCTCCGCATTCCTACTGTCAGCTGTGAAAAATAATTCCCCTTTTGCAGTTGTGTCCAAGGAAAGTAAGATGATAAATCCACAATTTAAATTTAAGAGGAGGGAAGTGCATTATTGTTTACTCAGCATTGAATAAGGTTTTGTTCTAGGAGATACGGCCACTGTGGGGCATGGGAAGGTGTTTTTGGGTTTAAAGCTTTCTAGCTCATGAAGTTGTTAGGATTCATTGTCACTTAAAAGAAAATTTAGGGATTTGTTCTTAGTCAAAATCCTGGGAGTACCCTAGATGTGGCAGTGGTTTTGAAAAACACCAGGCTGAAAGAAAAAAAAAAAAAAGGAAGAAGAGAGTGAACTGTAAACACAGCGTAATGAAGCCTCGAGGAAAAAATCAACAAAAAGTCCCCAATATGTGCAGGCTGAGTGTAAATAACTTCTTTCAGATAAAATTCATGACAAAGTAGACTTGCTCTTCAACTGCTCTGATGAAACTTCAGTATAATTAAGAACAACTTTTGAAGCAGAAGAAAATGTTAGATCTTTTAGCTTTGGAGGACTGAGAAGAGAAGTTCTGCCTGAGGTAGGGGAGAGGTGCAGGTACGAAGTCAGTCACTTGGAATCATTGCTCAGTTCTCTGTGCAGCATTTGTCTGCAATATTCTTTTCTTTGCTGTAATGCCATAGTAGAGCTTCGCTGTGGAGAAGAGATGCTAGAACTTTAATCACTGCTAAGTCTGCAAAGTGATTGAATCTCCAGTTTACAGCGACAGAAGTCTCCTGTTTAAAAAAAAAAAAAAATTTAAAAAAAGGAGCCATTATAATGAAGCCTTAAGTCTCTTGCCATTCACCTTTTCACCTTTCAAGTTTCCTGCCCCTCATTATATCACTGTTAGATTTAATACACATCAGTATCAATTCAGCACAGCCGTCTAGCATCCTTGCTCTGTACAGGCAAACCCTGTCACTATTCTAATAAACCTTTAAATGTATCCAAATCCTTCTCAAGGCTTTCAGACAACACAGCAAGTAGTGCTTTGCTCGCTGTCACATGGAAGCGATTAGTTTATTTCTAAATGCCAAGCTTCTGAGAAATAAAGCAGCATGGTAAATGCAGCTACCTTCCTTCTTTAACTTGGTTTTAATAGCTTGCTGTACTAATGGCCAGAATTGTAATTGGGTGGGAGAACTTTGAGCTGCTCCATATTTCAACCGGTGGAATATTAATATTATATATTGGAAACATTTTCATAGATGACAAAAGGCTAATGTGTCTCAGGAGCGAGATTCGTTCAGGAGGGGCCAAGGTCGCCATGCATCTCGGCTTGCCTGCTCCCAGGTAAGCCAAGCGCAGAGCCAGGCCTGTCGCGTCCTGTGCCTTGCGGTCCCCTGTCCCAGCCCCGCGTTTCCCCCGTACCAGCGTGCTGTAGCCGCTCAGGACTCGATTTATTCTGCTGCTCAGCTGGCACCGGGTGACAGCGTGGGCAGGGGCCGTGGTGCTGCCTCCAGCCAGAGGACCCTCCAGGAGGAGCTGCCTACGGAGGGACGCACGGAGGCAGGTGCCCAGCAGGCGATAGAGCAGATCCTGCAAAGGCTTAACTTTTAGACACTTTGGGTATTTCTGTGGCAGTTAATAGTATTCTCGTTGCAAGCCTCTGCAGGACTGATGCCCGCGATGTGACATCTGTGACACCCAGCCCCTTCTGGCACGTGGTGGTTGCCCATTAGCCAGCAGCCGAGGCGCTGGGCGAGTGTATGCGAGCAGGTGATGAAAAGGGAGAATTAATTTGAATTACGAGCAGTGTATCTTATCTCTTCTCATTAATTCATGAGAAAATTGTGTGTGTAACAAGAAAAATCCTGTTCCTTGTGCTGATTACAGCAATCCAAACAAGTCAAGAAATCCCAGAACAAGAACCTTACTTGGACTTCCGTGACTGTCCTCACTGGTAGGTTATTATCCTGCGAGAGTTAGTAATTATGGGATGAAGAGTGAAGTTCTGTGAAGAAGCCTGAACTGAGACAGACGAAAACCAAGAAGTATTTTTACTTAGTTACAAAGAACGAGGTTAGTCACTGTATGCAATTACAATGCCAGATGGAATAAATTGGTCTGAACTCAGCCACTAAATTGCAGTTTGCAGAAGGTACTGAACCAGGGCAATAAAAGCTGGAGAGGAGTTGAAGAAATTCAAAAGTATTTCCAGTGCTGGATATTTGGTAAGAACGAAGGCAAATAAAGATAACTGAAAAGGTAAATAATTTTTTTTTATATCTGCCAAAGTCACTGCGAGGGATTAAAAGGAAAGGGTATTTGGTTCCTCATCTCAAGTTAAATTCACTGGGGAGCTTTTCCTCCCCTCCCGTTTGCTCTTTCACACATGGTCGCATCCCCCATGCAAAGACTCTGCACAGGTATGCAATGCACAGGCTGACTGCACTCGTGCTGAGGCAGAAAGCAGAAAAAAATCCTGTATTGTCATTTTCTTTACTGTAGCCTGTGAAAAATCTCAGATGGTCTCTGTAAAGAACAGCAGTTCCCAATGCTAAGTAGAAATTACTGATTGAAGAATGACTGGCCGTGGATGGCCACAGCGTGATTTCTTTCTCATACACTTAAAAAGTACATTGTTGGCTTTAGATTTTTCTCCCTCACGCAGTTTTCCTACCTGTAGTATTGGTTAGTGATTGATGTTTTCGAGACAGTCTGGGGAAAGTAATTAAGACAAGCAGGTCTGGAAGTACTTTCAGGGATTTCAAATAGAGAAAGATTGAAATACACTTTGAGAAATAGTCTTGAAGATGTAATAGCAGTTTGGTTTTCAGGTGTGCTGTGGCAAACAGTATTTTTTGTTGTCCTTCTAGCTGTATCTCCTTCCTGTCTGTGCGCAGCAGTCCTTTCCAGCAAAATCCCTTTTAGTCATTCAATGTATAAGAAACTTTAAAAAAACATTAGAAATGAACAAACAAAAACCCAGGTGGTGTTTTACCAAGTGGTAAAGCTGAGCATCAAGGTTGACTGAAGTGCACCCGTGGACGTACAGTGGAATCCCTTTTGCTTTGGGGAGACGTGTGTCCAGGGAAGGGGAGAGGTACAAGCAGACGGAGCCTACCGCTGTTATCTCAGCGTTTCCCGTCGCAGCTGAGCCACAGCCTTCCCAGGCACAGCGTTACCACCACCAGAGCTGTTTGCAGGCTCCATCAGTGTCCGAATAAGAAAAACGTGGCTCGTTGCTGAGAACAAAATACTCTTTATCCAATGTGAAATGCTTTGCTAGTGAAACCTGATACAGGCTTCTCGTTCAAATAATCTCTGTAAGGTTCAGTTTGCTGCACTTTGAGCACTCAAAGCGCTTTGGTTAATGAGCGGGAGCAGGGAGCGCGCAGCCCCCTCCTTCGCCCCTCAGCCCTGGGGTGCCGGTGGCAAAGGGGGAAAGGATTTTGGAGACGGTGGTAGGTTGGGAAGAGCAGCCCGTCGCTTTCACTGCCCAGCAGTGAGGATGGCTTACAGACTCGGCCAAGCTTCAGAGACAGTACAAGGGTTGACGTGGTTTTATTTTGTTGTCTCCCGTTCTCCACGTTAGGTGCGAGTGCCCTGAGCTGGTGCTGGAGAAGAGACCGCCTGCCCCTGCAAACCGCTCTGCCGCTGCCGGGCCGGAGGGTTACGGCAGCTCCCACGGGGACCACAGGCAGCGGGGAAAAATGGGGCTGTTTCCGTGCCTTGTAGAAGAAAGCCTGAGTGATCGTGGGTGAGGCTCAGAGCAATAGGAATAAACTTCTCAGGTCATAAAGTTTGATCTCCTTCCTTACTGCCTTATTGTTCTGGTAGCTCGTAATCATCTTGTGAGCTAATAGCCCTCCTCATCCGCTGTCAGAGCCAAATAACAAGTCCCCATGTGAAAGCTACAGTTCCACTTAGGTGTCTCCAGGTGCTTGATGTGGAATTGGTGCAATCAAATTTAATCAATTTCTAATATTTCAACCCGCAAAGTCATCTAAATCTCATACATAATATTCCGGTATTCCCATCACCCTTACAATACCAACTAACTCTGCCAGACCCACAGATTTCATTAGGATTCTCCTACCTGCTTAATAAAAAATATTAAATAAAATAACTCGAAATGCTGAGCCTTCAAAAATGGTAGCACCCATCTTTAACTGACAGCTGCCACCTCAACACAGCCCACGGTCGTCTTCCTCTTGGCCAGCTTCTGCCCACGACAAAAGTATGTGGTTAAATAACTGGTTTCTGTATGGCACCTCTTAACTGAGGTGCAGGTAGCTTACACCCAGCACACCCCACTGTGCAGAAGATTGCTCATCTTACTGAAGAATGGTATGAGATTAGGTTGAAGGTAGACAACTTTGGGGAGTATATACAGACCTTCATGTCTTTCATTATCTTTTGACTTCATAGATGTTTCCAAATCATAGTTCAATAATGAGGACGGACTAAAACGGCTATAAATGTTGAGACTGCTTGGTTTTCCCTCTTTATGATATATTTTTGGCTCATATATTGATGCTCTTCCTTTGATAGATGTTTTGCAGTGGAGACAGGCTGGTCATTCCCAGTTTCTGTGCAACAAAATCTTTTTCAGGTGGGATATGGGCACTTGCAGTTTTACATTCACATTCCCATTTAATTTCCTTTGCAGGGTCTAACTGGGTTTGTCCACATCCCTACACCTTCTTACCCGTACAGTTAACTTTGCCAATCAGTTCTGTTTTCGGTAAGTCATTCAGTGCTTACTCCTGCTACCCTCTCTGAGGTGACAGGATAAGGCATCTTCCTTACAAGCCTTTTCTCCTTGTTTGGGATTCTGGTTTTTAAATAGCATTTTTACATTTATGGAAAGAAATGTCATGCTTGCCCCGCACTCGAGTTCTTCAGCTCAGCTGATGTCATTAACCTGTTTCACTGGTTTCTTAAAGCTCGACATTAGAAATTGAAAATCTGACTCAAATACTTACCTCAATTGCTTTTTTTCCCCTTTTAATTTGGAATAAATCAAGTCATAAGGAAGTGGCATCAATGTCTTACCTAGATGGACATGAGCTAAGACAAGTTAGCTCAATTCCACAGTGGTTCTTGGCATATGGAGCAGTACTCAGCCAGGCTCAGTATCAGGTGGGTTCAGAGATCCCCACCGTGGGCAGGGAAACCGCAGAGCAGAAGGAAAACATTAAGTGTTTTGAAACAGTTGTGAGAGGCTCTGCACAATTTATGGCCTTCAGGGGCCCGTGAGAGGTTTACGAGGCCGGAAGGTTTCTGGGGAGCAGTTTTGTGTGGGCTTTTGCAGGTGGCTCCCCGAGATCATACGTCTCCATTTGCTGGAATCGCCTTGCTGCTGGAACTGGTGCTGCTTTGGCTTCCCAAACGGCTAGTCACGCCTTTCTGGGGAAATGGGCAGTTTTGCTGCAGAGTGGCAATCGCGTTCTTGGATCCTCTGCATCACCAGGAGGATGGGCAGGCTCCTGGCATGTAGCATCAGTATCAGTAATCGATAAAGATCGATATGCCGTTTTGGAAAACAATTGTTTGTAAAATGTCTGCGCAAGGCCAGATGGAAAAAAAAGCCTTGTATTCAGGTCAGCCTTTACTGAACAAATTTATTCCTCCAGGTGGTTTTATTTTTCAGTGAAACTTCTTGCAACAATACAGAAGATGGCGAGTGATGTGCTGCAAAAATCTAGTTTTATGTATATTCTCGTTGACTTTTCAGCAGAGGCCTGTTAGATGTTTTCTGATGATCAATTGTTATAATCCCTTTAAATAGCAACAACATAATTTTAAGTGGTTTATTTAGTGTAACGCACAAAGATTGTAATGAGCCAGAAACCTCTCCAGGAATGGTGGCCATGTCAGTGCCTCCTTTCCTGAGATTATCTTTCTAGTCATTAGGAGCCCACTAAAGCTATCGAGCACAGCTGGAAAGAGGTGTTCGTGCCGATATTTCATATGCTTGTCATCCATTGACCACAAAGGCTTCATTTGCTCATCCACCCCCACTCACTGTGCGACTCTGGTGGGAAGTGAGCACACGAGTGTGCAGCTCCCCGCTTGCTGTCCATGGGTGACTGCGGGGTCTCCTTCCACGGGTGAAATGTGCAATGTGGGGAGAAATGCAGCCATGCAGGCACCTGGCTGGTGTGACCAATTCACGACAAATTAATTTCTCTCGCAGACTGCCGGATCTCCCCCTTTGCAGGCTTTGAGGCAACGCTTCCAGTGAGAGTGAGGTCTGTGGCTTCCCCACCCAGCCGGGCTCAGCAGCAGCAGGTCCCAGTGCTGCGTCCCAGCCCATGGTGGAGAAGTTGAGAAATTCCCACTCCAGTCCTGGAGGATGGAGGTCACTCCCATTTCCCCAGGCTTGCCTCAGTGGCCACCCCTGCCTCCCAGACACATTGGTGTTCTGCTGCCTTTCTTGTCTGTATTTAACATCTTTTGGCTTAAATGCCATTTCTTACGGCTTTGGCTGGAAAGGAAAATGATGGAGGAGGAGGCCTCTGCCACGTGCTGATACGCTAGAGACCACGTGGGGGTTCCCCAATGCTTCCCAGGCCAGAGCATGTCCTATTGCATATCCCACCTGCAAGCTGCTTGCTGGTTAGGCAAGCTCAAGCATTTACTCAGCTTCCAAAAAAATCCGTGCTGGGGCTGAGAGCCATGAGTATCGATAGTATGTCACTGAAGCCTTTATTTACACAACTGGTGCAAGTATCATGGGAAGATTATTGCAGAAGGGTGGATGAGGGTTGTTTAAAGTGGATTTCAGAAAGAATACAGGAATTGATAATTCAGTTTTATGAATCACGAAACCGGGCAGCTACAACTTGCACGAGGAGCTATTTGGTAACTTGTAGCATAACCTGCCCACCATATAAAGGTATTATCCATCCTTGAAGAGGTTGCCCTAGCTGTGTTTTAAGGGATATATCTGAATGTAGTTATTTCTCCTGGGTTTTGCTCTCCTATAGGGCTAGCAGCTGGAGAGCATGCTTTCTGATCATATTTTGGTCTTATTTTTAATTTCTTTCCCTCACCTTAAAGTATTCATCAGCTGCTGCAACCTGTTGTTTCAGACAGCTGCTAGATCCTAGCTGATGGATTTTATTGATTTCTGACTCTGATCTTGCAAATCTTATTTCAAATTCATCACCTGCCAGGGCTGTTCTGGGAGCCCGAGCTGAACTGCAGCGTATTACGGATGAGAGAGCTCTCTCGTGGGCTTTCCCGTGCCACGAGCTGCAAAGTCCCTCTGGGTCCCCTGCTCTGGAGCAGCCCACCCTGATGCTCTGAGAGGTCTCGGAGCAAACCCTGACCTCTTCCCCTCCTGCAGCCCCATGCACGGCTGTGCCCGACGCCTCGGCGTGCCAGCGCCGGCCCATGCCGCGTTGCACCGCGGAAGAGGGGAGACGAGGAGCTGTGCCCGACAGGCGTCAGGCAGCGGCTTGGTGGCCCCAGCTCGGCGGGTGGCAAGCTCCCCCATCCCATCCCACCTCCAGCCCCGCTCTCTTCGCACACAAATTATGGTCCCGTCCCCTCCGCTGCTACAGAAAGCCTGAAAACCTGAAGCAGATGCAAGGTTTCACCTGAGTTTACAGACAGCCTGGAAGCAATAACTCTGGGAGGTATAAACTTCTCCTTTCATCGTAATAAGATGTTAACGGGGGGAAAGCCCCACTGCTCCAGGCAGTCCTCTATTAACGCTGCCGCAGCGGCTGGGAAAGGAGAATCTGCTGGATGGGTTTCTGCAATGCCCACCCCCATCATCCCCCCATGTCGGCAGCTCAGGGTCTCCAATTCACCCCCCCCCCCCGATGTGGTCCCACTCCCGGAGGCAGAGGCTGCCTGGCTGCCCCCCCAGCTCGGGGTCCCCTGGGTCCCGAGGCCTTTGGTGAGGGCTGTGGGCAGTGGTGCACAGCATTCCTCGGAGGGCTGAACAAAACATCTGTTTGCCATCGCTTGGGGTTGTTTATAGCATTTTGATGCTCTCTTCTGCAACATTTTATTTTAAGGAGCCTGGTGATACTCCCATGCAGAGTGCAACAGAAGTGCAGCTTGCTCCTGGTTTATGTATTTCAGCTAGGGTTGCCTAATAATTTACGAAGTTGACAGAGCACGCTCCCCTCTGATGCAAGGCCAGATACAAGAGCACTGTTCCCAGCTCTTGCGTTGCTGGTCGCAAGCCGAGCCGCTCTGCTCTCCCCCTTGCTTTCTATCGGAAGGGATGTTTGGGCAAAACCAAACTGACCCTTCTTTGACTTGAAGTAAAAAATGACATCATAACTTTGGAAACCAGGCTGAAATTTGTCAACATGCAGCATGGAGTTAGAGGACCAGAACCAGCCAGTGCCTTCCTCTGCAGGGCTCTGTACCTATTTGCTTTTCTATCGTGGAAAGTCCATACATGAGGTACGCGGGTCGGGCAGCATTAAGGTTAAGGAGGAATAGAGAGGTAATGTGTCTTCTGCTGGGCAACCGTATCTACTCCGATTGTGCTGGATTTTCAGCTAAGTGTGACTGTGAAGGATAATTACCATCATGTGTTACCTGAGATTACAGGGTTGCTTTCCAACTAATGACACTAGGAGAACCAAGCAGTTGTTAATATTTAATCAGACTCTTGGCTTAACAATTGGATAAATGAGGTGTGTAATTACACAATTATAGAAGACATTTCAGATAGGAACTGTGCTGTTATTAATAGTGAAGGTGAAAGCTAGTGAACATACACCGTTCAGTCCCATCAAGCACATCATTAAAAAAGATCTTCAGCACGAGAGTCTAACAGCATGTCCTATGAGATGGTAAACAAAGGTTTCAGCTGCTTTTGAGATAAAAATTCCTGCTTGGCCAAGAGGTTTCAATATAAGAAAAATACCAGACCAGATGTTTTGTTGATGTGGCAAGCTGTAATCAGGGGTAACTAGGGAACATTTAAATATGTACACAGAATATACCACGCGTTTATGGCCTTGCTTTACGTATCATTTCTCAGCAGTCAGGCAATTTTTTTCCCTAGGTTATTCATTTTAAATTTTACAGGAAACAGAGAGGTACCTTTTAATTCAGTGTAGTACTTACCTGCCCAGTGGAACTTTTCCTTAAAATAAATGTCGTATAGCAGATGCAAGGTGGTGTGTTTGATGGCAAAGTACTGGTCAGAATGAAAATGGAGATGCTGTCTATGATAATTTCATTAGTCTGTTCTTTTAATCCTGTGCTTTATCTCAGCTCCTTAAAAACATTTCATTTTTTCAGGTGATCGTGATTTGATAAGATTGCAATTGTTGCAGTTCTTCAGGGCTCCACTGCAGTGAGCACTAACTGCAATTCTCTTGAGAATCAATTAGTGGGATACTGGAAAGTTAACATCAAAATCAAAGAACTTATTGACCAGCATCATTGCAGGTTAGTGATATGAATCTGAATAAAGCATGAAATTAAATCTTAGAAATGCCTTGCACAGTGCAATGAGGCAGCATTCAGGTGTTAATGTGGTTTCTCAAATGAGAGGATGTAAAAATGAGAAACACATTTGTTGGCAGATGCTATGGGCAACAGTGTTTTGAACCCTTCCTCTTCCCAACTAGCATTCCTGAAAAGTTTGCAGTGATCCAGACCTGGATGTACAGACATTGTTGAATTTCTCGGTGTCTGGTTCTAACTGTGACTAGGTAGCACCACCTCTGAAGCGTGCTTTGAGATTGGGGGAAGAAATGTCCTGTCGAATTCACATTAATGCTTTTCTTCTAGAGATATTTATATTAAGAAATCATGTAATCAGAGAAATGGCTTGCGTGCTCACTGCTCAGCTGAGTGCTGGTTTTGTGCCAGTGGCTGAGCTGCACCCTGAGCTGTCAGGTCCTCCTGGCATGTGCTTGCACATCAGTTCCTCTTTAACAATTTGTACTTGGTGTTGAGCTCATGCTGTGAAAAGAGCAGAACCCTTCAATTATAGTGATGCAGAGCCAACAGAGATAATTAGGAAAATAAGATCTCAGCCCCAATGAGGTTAAAATTTATCTATATGACATGTTGGCATAGAATTGTAAAGGAGATACAAAGAAATGTACAACCAGAACAATTTCCTATGGCATGTTACCTTATGATCCAGTTTAGTGCAACCTTTTTCTTCATCCTCTTTCTTCTCTGCCTCACCTTGAGTCTGCCAGTCCTGTCTTACCCAAACTGGTCCCACTGAAATAATTTTCCTCTATTCTGACTTTGTCATGCACCTTCCTAAGTCTGCATCTCTGTGGCTCCCAGTCTCACTTTTGAGTTCTGTATAGCCATGGACTGCGCCTTCCAACCTCCTTGGCAGACCTCTCTTGCTTGTGTGTGATACCCACCTCCTTGTGCTCCCCATTCCTTCTAGTACTTTCATTACGTTACCAGCAAGAACAGCTTTGATAAATAGACTTGCAGCTCTCTTTCTTTTCAAGACACGATTCCTCTGTTTCGCTGTCCCCATGGGCTACCTCCAAATTCCTGGATGAAAGATAGTTTAGAAACCCAGGAACCTTGGAGCTGTAATATTTGAACATTGCCCAGACAAGCTAAAATAGACTGAACCTGTTTGGTTAAAACACATCTTTCTTTTTCTGCTGAGAACCCACCCTCATGGCAACTCCATCCTTGAATTGTCCAAGCTGCACATTCCCCGAGGAAGGACCACCTACAGCACTTGGCTGTGAAACACTTCATGTCTTGATATCGCTGCGTAAATAGATTGGGAATAATGAAATAAGCAGCATGCAAGGGTTTCCACTCCCACCCTACAGACCCATGCTAGCCTGCTCTCCGAGGGGCGAGTGCCCCGGTGGTGAAATCTCCTCTGGCCCTTTGGGCACACAGTTTTTCAGCGAGCAGCAGGGAAACTGCTGTTGGCTGGTGGGTTTGTGAAGGGGTGAAGAGAGAGCTGCCTACAAGGTCCTGCCTGCTGGGAGCATGGGCACGGTGACACATAATCTCCTGTACCAGACTCCAGCCTTCTCTCAATGCACTACTTTTAAGAGATGGTTTCATTCTCTCTGAAGCTTTTTATTGCATCACATCCCGTTAGTCAAGACATGATCTGTGCCCAGTGCTACTCTAGCAGTTACGATAAAGGCCTTTGCTGTTGGCGTTTGGGGGAAAGTCCAAGACTGACAGAGGGACTTTTCTAGCTAAGGCAAGCAAGATTTATTGGTTAATTAACCTTTGTGGCACCTTGAAAACAGAAAATGCTGCGTATGTAATTACGTATTTTTCTAATGCCAAAGTAGCTTGCATTTAAACCTTTTGAAGCCCTAATGGCTTGGTCTGTGAATTCCTGATCCACTGTATCTATAAAATTAAAAATAAAACAGAAAGATATTGAGTCCTGGCATGTGAAGGAGACTCCTCTTCTCTCATGTGTGGGGTATTCCCTTCTGTACCTCTTGGAGGTTTTAAGTCCAGAAGACTGCAGAGTCAGTGACCGTAAAGTACTTATGGCATGAATGCATAAAACATGTATTTAATTAAAATGTGTAAAACATGTGGAATCTTTCAAGGATGCTGCTTTGTAGATTTCTGCAGATTGGGCACATCAGTAATTTATGCACTGCCTGGCTTTGCATGTTGTACTGGGCTATTTACTCTTGTCCTCAACTGGAGCATGGGCCGTGGCAGCCTTTCCGCTCTGTGCACTACCCCAGTGAGACAGGATGCTTTGCAAAGGGAACACACAGTGACAAATGCCGTCTCATGAACATTTGAAGCAGTGCACACACAGATACACACGGACAAGCAATTCTCAAAGAAAAATGAGTTGCTGTTATCGTGGAACTTGGGAGTAAGTTTAGCTTTCTGCCAAACTGATACCTCCCTTTCTCTAGTCGTGATTTGCAAAGGCAGCTTTCATGGGTTTCATAAAATCAGTTTGTTTCCATCTTTTCCTTTGAAGAAAGTCAGTGTCACCCAGACCTCACAGTGCTCTCAGCTGGATGCACGTGTTGGCTGCCCTGTTTGATCCCCACTGAGCTAAATGTGTTTGTTTGCATTTAACCTCCTTTGAAGGGAGAGTCCAGTAATGTATCATCTCTCTGTG
Organism: Haliaeetus leucocephalus; assembly: GCF_000737465.1. NCBI lineage: Eukaryota > Metazoa > Chordata > Aves > Accipitriformes > Accipitridae > Haliaeetus > Haliaeetus leucocephalus. Next base: position 13,646,163 of record NW_010972436.1, on the reverse strand, counting down.
CCAAGCCGGGGGGATCCTTCCATGGGTTTATCCCACAGCCCCCAGAGGTAGTATTCAGGGCGCTTTATAATAACATGGAGACACAAGCTATTCCTCTATGTAATAACTCCGGAAAGAAAGAAAGAAAAAGAGGTGGCACAGAGTGTGGATAAACGTCAGGGCACATCTTACCTTTTAATGAAACTCTAAGTATCAAAAGTAAATCTGCTAATGTGGGTGTCGCTAGTCAATGGAGGGTAATCAAAAGGCTTACTCAACTCACTTTGAAGTTTTGAATGAAGAAGGGTTTCTTTCGGTGCTTCAGATTCTGGTCAATAGGCATGTTAAGTCAAGTGCAGTCAATGAAGTGCAGAGAAGCAGAATGGCTGGGGAAGCCCAGGGAGAGGAAAGATGAGCAATGAGCTTGTATTTTGGCAGGGAGGTGACTGCAAGCCTGCACTCACTTCAGCATAACGAGACAAGTGAAATAAGGCAGTACTGGGTTCTGTAGGACCCACTTATCTTTTATCTGTAGATTTTAATTTCTATTTGTAAAAGAATAGATGGATGTTATGCAACGTTTTTCTATACCCCAGCTGTGGAAAACAAACCACATCTGGCACATAAAATAACAATGAAATTATCTGAAAGCTGTACTGTTCTTAAGAGCAGCTACAAGTACGTGTTCAAATAACTTTCTGGAAAAGAATAGATCCAATTTGTCAGATGATAACACATAAGCTTAGAAGGAAGGAAAAATTAAGCCAAGAGAAATATTGCACTTCAGAGAGTTCAAATAAAGAGGTTCCTTTCCACCAAACTTCTGTGGGCTTGCAAGGCATAAATTACACAAACAGCATTTAAAAACAAGAATGCAAAAATCAAAGAGCAAAATTAAAGCTCTGTTCGTGTTCCAGCCGTGCAACAAGTGTGTAGCAGATGTCGGAGGCCTATGGTTAAGCAATCCCCTGGTCTGGATGCACAATTTCAAGCGTGTCCTGCTGGCACACATCTGAAGGTAGGTTGTAACAAACATACTGTCAGCTACGTAAAATACATGGTCTGTGAGAAGAGGAAACACTGCAGATCTGGCCATGACGCTTTCCCTTGTGTTTCTCTAACGAGGCTGCTATTTCATAGTGTTTCTGAACTAGGAGCCACCAGTGGCCCAAGAGCTGTCACGCTCCATCTCGATGAAGACCCACCTCCTTTCCTGGTTCCTCTTTCACGCTGGTGCTGAGGTTTCCAGTGAAGCACAAGGTAACTCGCTGCATCTTAGGTTGAAGTGGAGCAGTTCTCCTTAACTGCAGCTGACGTTTGGGTTCAGAGGATGTATCCCACTTTCACGGTCCGTTATACCCTATTTGGGTGAAAAGGCCTGTGCTGCCAAAGGCAGAAAGGAGTAATAGAAGTAAAAATAACATATTGAAACAGTTTAGCTGGGGAAATTCTCAAAAGACTATTGATTTTTTTCTTTGTTTTTATGTTTAAAGTGATTTCTAAAGCTACAGTTTGATAAAGTTCTTAAAATATGTCAGACTTTACACATTAAGTGGTAGAAAAATACCATGCCTCCTACACTCACAGCAGTGGGAGAAGCATGTTGTGATGACTATACAAAGCCCTTCCTGCAACTGAGTTCTTAATTTAAATATTTTTATCTACCAAACAGTAATAAAACATCAGTCAATACCACACACAGATCCCAGATGAATGCGGGACAGAATGCAAATTAAAGGCTTTGCTGACAGCCTAAACAAGAGGGGTTTTCATGCAGGTCTGCAGGCTTAACATTAAAGATCGGGCTCTTGTTTAAACAGCTCCCCTTTACATCACCTCTGCAGCTGCAATGGACCTTACTGTGGGAGTAAATTACACGCCCGCTTAATCTGAGAGGGTTTAGATTAAATGCGAAGTGTCATCGTGGGGGTGGAGGGGATGGGCTGGCTGGGGAGAGGGAGGTGACGGGGGGAGATGCTGTGTACGAGCCTGACGTGAAATCAAATTAACTAATTCTGCTCTGCGTACATTTTATTCCTCAGAAAAGCTGTGAGTCTGAGCTGAATCCTGCGATGGGAAATGCTGATTGTCTGCACTTTCTCCCTCCTATTACCGAGAAGATTAAGAAAAAGTATGTTCACATCCACGTTTCCAATATGTTTATTAATATGAAAAGTTTTTGGAGTCCAACACTGCAAAAACAAAGCATGGGAAGGCAGGTGTAAAATGTACTGGTTCATGTCGGTGGCAGCTGCAGTTTCATTTCTGTGGCAGAGTGATAAATGACAGGAATTCACAATTTTCTCCCAACTCCCTTGGAAGATGTATTCTATAGAATGAAAATAGAAGCACTGAATTATTAAGAATCATCCCCTTTACATATGAAAATGGTACGGTGTCATGTTAAATACACCATATTAAGAGGTCAATTAGAGACCTATTTTGAGTTAATGGAATTAGTTCTTTTTTTATTTTACATTTTAAATGCAATCTTTCAAAGTGTACTGGAGATCGAAGGAATAGAAAATAGAGTAATCCAGTTAAAGGCAGTTAATGCTTGCAGAATGCCTGAGAGCAATGCTGATGGGTGAAAGGGTGTGATGGGGCAAGGGCTGAGCAGACATCACCCTTTTCTTCCCATCTGCATTGACTTTCCTGTGTGTAAGTGAGAAAAGCTACTTTTTTTAGTACATTCCCTATATCTGAATAGACCATAAAACAAGGGAAAATATGCTCGGGCCCTGGCTTCCAACCACAGCCCTCATTTCACTAAATTTTACAGTACTTCCTTAAATCCTATTTGATTCAGTGGAAACTGAGTATATGCAAAAGTCCTGAGTGCAATATTGCAACTGGTCAAGGTACAATTGTTGCATTAGTCACTGGACAGTTGTTCAGCCACAGATTTACGCTGGAATCAGCTCCAAAGGGAAATAGTTAGAGAGAGCTTCTTTACTCTTCAAAGGATTTGCTGCTCCCATGCTGCCCCTGGAATATTAATGCACATGGAAATTGTCCCGTCCCCCTATGTTACAAGAGAGGAGGTGGCTGCAAAAGGGGAAGCCTCTGGACCAAAGGACAAGTCAATAAAGGTGACACTAGGAGTATTTTGGCATCCAAGGACAGTCCTGCCCACACCCCCCCAGGACCCCTGCTAGTCTTCTCCCTCCACCCTGCCCAAGCACACATCCATTTTGGCGTTTGCACTGGGGACCTGGATTCAGCTGGAAAATCAACCCGAGAAAAAAACCCAATAGGCTGGTTTTCTTCCAGCTGACTTATTCTTGCCCATGTGGCATAAATCGCTACCAAAATAGATATATATCTATAGTCTCCTTTTGCCTGGTCTCTAGATAAGCTGCACACAGCACTTCTGTATTAGGAACACTGTTTACAGTATAGACACGTGGGATGGCAACTTTTGTCGCCAGAGTTACTGCTTAGCTAAAGAGATGATACGTACAGTGCATGAAAGGGGACATGTTTATGCTGTACAGAAGAGCCTGGCGATAGTTTAGCTCACACACGCACGCTGCTGCTGCAGCATCGGCACCGAAGAGACTAGACCCTTCTCCAAACAGTACCACTGTACCAGTGCAGCCCCCATGGCTCCATTTCTGTAGCAGAGCAGGCATGAATTCCTCTTGATTCATCTTGTCTGGTCACAGTTCAGGGTTCCAAAATGTTTGGGCCAAGGGTTTCTTTTATTTTGGTGGTATGCTCCCTGCAGAGCCAATTATTGGTACCTAACAAAGAAAGCCACCAGATCCTAAGCAACCCCAATGCTTGTATAACGGTAATTTGAAAGCTGTATGGGGCATAAGATTAAGAATGTTGCATTTCCAGTTGGTTGAACCGTGTAACTGGGTAGAGCTCTTCTCTCTGTAGCTGCTGGGACTAAAGGGTTGATGTCAATGTTAACATTAGGAGGAGACTTGTCATTCAGGGCTTTGCCACAGAGCCGGCATCGCTACCTCTTGCTACTGTGGAGGCCTGATCCTGCACTGGAGAGGTGCCGGCAACCAACCCAGCCCTCCCAGCTTGGGAATTCGAGCCACTCACTTTCCTGTAAGCTGGGCCACAAGACCGCTCATTTCCTGGCGCTTTCTGACTCTTGATCTTATTCCACTGATTTTTCCTTTACAAACAACAGAGGGAAATCTGGGAAAGCTGTGGAAAACAGAAAGGAGAAATAGGTCACGCTAGAAATTCTGAAACCTCAGCAAAGCTCTTGTTTAAAGTGATTAATTCAGTGACCTCTGACCACAAGGCAGACCTTCAATTTGCCAGGAGAGGATAAAAGAGTCAAGATCTGAATGAATAAAGAAGGGATGAAGGGTGAGTTAATCCAGTAACTGTGAAGGAACATTGGAAATAAAAATACTCAGCATATATTCTTCTTCTCTTTAGTCCTTCTATTGCATGCACTTTATTTCTGGATATGGTGGAATATCAGGTACATTTATATTCTTTTTGATCTCCACTGTTTGATCCAGATCCAGCCAGCAAAGCAGACTGATGCTCTTAATGCTATTAAGTAGCACAGTCTGCATTTATTTATTTTTCTAGAAAAGAAACTTTAAAAGTACTTGCAAAACGGTACTGGGTTAAAAGAAAATTAGGTATTCCAGCAGCTTGTAACATTTCCTTCTTTATTTTCTGAGGTTTCTCATCCTAAAATACACATTTTTTGCGAGGGAAAGTGACAAACTGGTTAGTAACACTGAACACTTTTGCCTGAGTTGCCTGCAAAACTCCCATGCAGAGTATAATCTTTCATCTATAGTTATAAGCCTGTAAGCTGCTTATACTATTTTTACTCTAAATTCACCTTTCATTTGGTTAGTCTCCAGCAATTCAGATCAAATTTACACTTGGAAGTTCTCTAGTAATTTCCAGTTAACACCCTTAAAAAATGAGAAAGGAGTCTTGAAATAAATTGTCTTAGTAATGCACATATTTTTGCTGCTGGACATTAAGCAGATACCTCCTTTGTAGTATCTGATATCCTTTGATATCAGATACAATAGCTTCGAACATACCATTTTCTCCCAAGTAGAAAAGAAGACTTGTGGGAAAGTAATTTTGAAAATGCTACTGTCCAGCAATGCTAATGGTGTGAAAACTTCTCCATACTTGTTTATGCCAGTAGCACTTTAAAATGAGAGAGAGAGACCTTGGAGTAACATAAAACACCTGATTGGTACCTCCTATAGTCCATTACTTAGTTAAGGTTCAATCAGTAAAGGTTCACATGCTACTTGAACAATTTTCCACTTTCATGTGTGGTTTAGGTTCCATTTTACAGCAGCAAAATATCAGGCTATTACTGATTATTTGATTTTACTGTAAGGAATAAATGAAGAAGTGAAGATAAAAGGTATAATAAAAACCTTGTCTTCACAAGATCATAAATGTTTTAAGATTCAACCAATAACGTATTAGACTTCAGTCCTTTCCTCAAATAGAAAAACACTTCTTAAAAGTGTATATTAACTCTTATTTCTTAAGTGCGGGTGGGGGTTTTATGGTTCTCAAAAAGGAATCCTGAGAGAACCAATAACTCTGTTTATGTCTGCACAGCAAAACTGCCGTTTGAGTTGTCTTTGATTAAATCATTATCTTCTTCTGCTTTATTCCCTCCGGAGACATAAGAAGACATTAGTAGCAGAGATAAAGCTGTTGAGAGTCCAAGAAACAAAAATGGAGATTATTTATATTCAGCTGTCCGGTAAAAGATTAGAAAACTGAGTAATTATTTTATAATATTATACTAAAGGATGAGGCAAAGTTTTGGCTTTTGACAAGTATGGTGTGATAAAACCAAAACTGCCTATAATTAATATTTATTGTTATTATTTACAAAGCATGCTAAAGTGCATGCTGATTTACAGGGAAATATACAGATAAAATCCCCCGGACAGGAACTTTATGTGACAAAATAAATCGTAACAAAACTGATGATGACAAGGAGGGTCCCTATGCCTCCCTCCCTTCCTAAGCAAGAGCTATACAGCTCCTTGGAGGGCAAAAGTTTCTCACCTTGTGCTAATTAAACCCATTGCTGATTTAGTGTTTGTTCTGCTAGGTATGGATCACCACCTAAATTTTAATTCTACTGTATTACAGTTGCAAGGAATATTCTGCTTATAACCAGAAAAAAATATGCCAATATTTAGTGTAATATACAACATCCTCCAAACACAGTAGCAGGGATTACACTAACGATAGCTGCAAGTGCAAGTAACAGAAAAACATTGACACTATCAATCACAACAGAGCTTCAGCAGCAGTTAAGATTTATGATGTCAACCCTATAATATAGAGCTGTTAATGAAAATAGAAGATTGAAACAATACTGATTTATTTTATATCAGGCACATGAAGGCTTTAATGAGAGCATCTTCCCATTGAATGGCTACTTGGGGCTGTCCCAGTATTGCAGGACCCTCAGTAGTTACAGTCCTTACGCATTGCCACTGCTAGAATTTTAAATGGAATTTTGAAAAGTTTAGGTTTTCCTCCAAAAAAGGCTGTGGATATGAGGCTGCTGATCTTCAAAAAGTAGCTTTGTGGGCTTAAAATTAATAGTAAAAATTACAGATAAGAGGCAGAAAAGGTCCATTAATGCCTAAAATGTGTGCCGTTCAGGACCAAATTTAGCATAGAAGAAGATGGGGGAAAAAATCATCTAACTATGCAGAAGCCTGGCAGGTTGTAGGGGCTTATATTTTCAGATGTAATGATACTCAGGCCTCTGAAGTCCCCTATTGCACGGCGAGAGATCTGTCCCATCTCAGCCAAGCCTAATTCAGGAAAGGTTTGATTTGATATTCAGATCTCATTTTCACTCACTGCCAACATTAAATCCTGTACAGCAGTAATGGTCCCTGCCTTAAAAAATGCCAAAAACTAGAAAAATCTCCAGCAGAGGCAGATGCCTCTTCCCTGCTGCGCTCATGGCTCACATGCCCTCACTGGAAGGCCAAGGCATAGCAAGTGGCTGTGATTGATTGCTTTCAGATGAATAACTTTTTGAAAAAAAAAACCTCAAAATTCCTGAACAAATTTCTCAGCATAATCTGATACTCTGAATAGCTGTTTTTTTATTTGAAATACCATATTCCTAGTGTCAGTCTGGTAAATAAGGAAGACACATCCTGGTTTTGAGTGTCTAATCATAAGTACTGATAAATAAATACACCTGTCTACCTATTTCTCCAGAATTCATTACTTATATTAAGCAGAGTATGTGTCCACACGTGCAAACAGTTTCTCAAAATAAGACTTTTAATAATCTATGTCTACCTAATTTTGCATCCCCTCCAAGATCATGTAGACATACAACGGATACACCTCTATAGCTAAGCATACATGCACGTGCCTATGAGTGGAGACATCAGAAGTGGAGCTCACACTTAAGACATAAAAACTAGTAAGAAGTGAGTGCTGTGATCCAGCTCAGTAAAATGTCATCAGTAGCATTAAGGTGAAACATTTCTGAAGATTAAAGTATTGCAAAAAGAGCTGGACATCCTCCATTAGTTTTGGATTACTCCAGCTTGTGAAAGACGCACTTTTCTGTTTATTCAGGGTAAGGAGGATTGTTATCCTTGGTGGTTCTTGCTCCCATCAGGTAGCTGCGTTAGCCTTCAGGCCCCTGCATCTGCAAAATAGCCCACAGCAGCTCGAGTGGTGCCCACTAGCCAGAGATCTTCTTCTGCTGTCATGGGGGTAAATGCGCTGGGCTCAGGTCTATGCAGCTCAGCAGGGGTCAGTGCTTGGTGATCATGGGGACTGGTGTGCTTGTCAGCAGCATCTCCATTTCGCTGGATTTTCCCCCAGCTGGGCAGGGCAGTCCTGGTTCTGCTCCCGCTGCCAGCCAAGGGGCTGGAAAGCAGCTGGGCTTTCCTCAAGCTGAGGTGACCTCATGCCTTCCTGCATTGAAGAGTTTCACCGAGTTTTGCCTCTGCTGTTGGCTCAGGGAAGGTTTCGTCCTGTCCCTGTCACCCAAACCCACCACCAGAAGGACAAAGGCTCACCGTCAGCAGCTCACCTGCACCCTACCAGGGAGAGCGCTCCCCGTGCCCCAGAGCCCACGGCTCACCAGGCACATGCTGACCAGGCAAGAGCTGCTCTCAAACATCAGGTTTCCCTGTCCCTTTGGCTTCATGCCGAGCAGCACACAGCTTTGGGCTCCCCGCTCAGCCTTGCTGCTCCCCAGTGTGCCATGGCTTACGCTCACGTGGAGGAGTGTTGCTCCAGGGAGCTGAGGTGCCTGGAGAAAGGTTTTAGTGCTAAGATGTAATGATTTTCAAGGATAAGGTATACAGCCCATGCCAACAGGATTAAACTATGACTTAAAGCAGGAGGAACTGTGCTTGCCCTCCTCTTGCAGATCAGCATGATGAGATGTCTCAGGCCATGGGCCCAGTGTCCAGAGAAGAAGAGGAAAGCGGGGCCACTGCAGGAGCAGACCCTTTCCCCTCTGCTCCACTATCAGCAGTTTATCACTTGTCCTTGCCTGCCATAAATGTCACTAATGTCTGTCATTGCGTGGGTGCCCCATCCCCTTCTTTAGACTTAATGAACAGAAGTCACTGGAGGCCATAGTACCCAAATGTCCATCCTCTTCCTTAAAATCTGTCCCTGCTCTGACACCTCCAGGAAGCTCATGAGCTGTGAAGACCACTGCCTGTCATGCAGATCACTGCTCCCTGGCCGTTCCCCAGACTGGCTATTCACGTCCGTGGGTTCCTTCCGGCCAGCGCACACCTCGGTGCCCCAGGTACCCCTTGGCCACCACCAAGGACCGAGGAACCACCTGCTGGAAGGGCTGGCGGTGGTGGGAGGGTATCGTGCACCCCCAAGCCTCGTGCTTGAAAGATTGTTTCTAAAGGAAACCCTTTGTGGATCAAGGTGAGGACTGAAACCTGTCCTCATTCCTCTGTGTCCTTATGGGCACAGCAATCGCATGCAGTGGACTGCGCCCTGTTATGCTTGGCACCGTGCACATAAAAAGAGAGATGTTCCTCGTGCCCCCCCAGTCCCTGGTCCCCATCTCAGATTTGACATATTTCTTCATGACTGCTTTCCTACCTTGAGAGGAGTTGTGGTTAATCCCATAGCATTTTTGGGGTGGTGGCTGTAACTGTATTTGAAATATGATGCTAACATTATAAGTAGGTGCAACACAGTTAATGACTCCTCACAAAACTGGTGTGACATACAAGCATCAGTGCTACTATCTGCATTTAACAGCTACAAAGCTCAAAGCTACAAGGGAAGCTGCAAAGACCTGTGTAAAGGACACAGAAAAACATGTAGCTGGGATTAGATGTCAGGAATTCCTTCTTTACCAGCCTTATTAAATGTTGGACCAAGCCCTACTCTCCGACATGGCTTTTACATACTTCGTAAACACACAAATTTTCCAACTGATCAGCCAATAATTTGTCCTCCAAGATTTGTGCACAGGTCAGGTCAGCGTGACTTGGGGATTGAGGTGGATTGATTCCTCTTCAACAGCAGTATTTACAAAACTGACTTCAGTTTCAAGGCACACACCTAGTAACAGTGAAGTCAAAGGGTGGTCATGGCTAGGAAAGAAGTGTTTGACATTTCACTGCCGTGAGTTCTTCTATTTTAGTTATAGCTTAGTTTGTTTTTTCAAATTCTCTTTATGTTAATATAAAAAGGAATTCAAGCTGAAATAGTTACCATCTGCCTGAAAGAGGACAGGAAAACATGGTTACAAAAGAATGTCTAAAGTGTGGAGCAAAATACAGTCCTGCTAATGGCAGCATTTCTGTCATTAACATTAAAGATTAAAGGCTATAATATACAGGAAAATATATTGCATGGCTTATCACATTTTTAATGAAGGGTTCAGTGTTACAGCAGGCAAGCGCTGAGAAGAAAAATGTACCTCTTGGTTTTTATTTGCTCTCTTGGGAAACTACCCTATCATGATTGTAGCCCGTAGGATCAGCCAAATGAACACCAGGCAGTAAGTCAGCAGTCCCCAAAAGGTTAACAGAGCTTCTTCCTAATGTTACAGCAATGATTAAAAAAATTAGCTCACATTAACCTTTCACCTTTCAGTGGATGGTTCAAATCTAGTATGGGTTGGTAGTGATTGAGAACAGTTACTATAAGTTTAATGTTTTTTTGGTGGCTTACACAATGTGAGCGGGTGGTCTCACGGTGCTTCCCGGGGGAGGCGTGTCTGCCTGATTAAAACCCCAAAATAACTTGCCTCAGTTGGTGCTAGTTGGAAACCTCCCAGACAATTTCGGTGGAGACCTCTGCGTGGGTACAGGACAGGCACCGAACAAGCTGCTACAGGCCACGGCTGCAGCAAAGGCTGCCCTTAGACACTCTGGCTTCCCAGCAAAGTTTTGAAGTCCTGATTTTTTAATTAAAGCAGGTTTGCCCATCTTTGGTGCTGAGCCACCCCAGGGACCTGCTCTAGCTTTAGCCCCTTCACCCTCCCCCTTCCCCACATTCCCCAGGTCCTCCCAAGGGTGCTCCCTAACTCCTCATCCCCACACACAGGTCGGACCAGACCTTCACGTGTGGGTCTCACTGGACAAGTGTGGGGACAAGGCCTGGCCATTTGAGGTTAGGGGTCTGCTCTCTTCAGCTAATATGTAATTTGCGATGGAGGTGACTTTCGCCCTATAATCACTGGCAACGAATGCAGCTGCAGCAACCCATTTGCCCCCTGCATTTGTGTACTTCGTCCATCTCCAGCCCATGCCCCTTGCCCACTTCCCCAAACAGATCCACAGTGTAAGCGCATCCATAGGGTGAGAGACCGCAGACAAGCATTTGCCATAAGGTAACAGGCACAGAATGGCCCAAGAGCATGGAACTCTGGCCCAGTGACGTGGACTGAGAAGTACAAGGTCCAACGCGCTCCCTAAGCTTCACCATGATGACTAAGGGAACATTAGCACGACCCCAGGATGTCCTGGTTCCCCGTGTGCCTTCAAATCTTGTACTGATTGTAAACATTTAATCAATGACACATGCACAGACACAAGCTCTCTGTAAATCCTGCTTGTTCCCCATGGAAAATCCTTTACCTGGTCTAGCAAACTACTCTCCTTCCCCTTCTGTTGTATTTTGCAACTAGAAAAAAATATCAGGCTCTGGTCGTGTGCATTTCTTGATTCCTGGGTGAGAAAGCAAGCAATCAGCACTCAGGGGTTTTTTCTTTCTTGGGTAAATAGTTCTTGTTAAACCAAGCTAAGTAAGGTGATTTGCAGTATGGATTTTTCCCATCTAGGTTATTAGAATAAGTTCAGTCAGCACATTCAACCCTAGTCTCTAGTGGTACATAAATTTAATGCAACACTCAACTCTCCTTCAGTATTTTTGGTGTATACTTGAGTTTTTCTTGGCACAGAGAGAAGTAGCAGGTGGAGTGATCAGAGACTTTTTTCCTTCAAAGTGAGATTAGGGTTTTTTTAGGTTCCTTTGTTCTGTAAAAGCCTTGGTCTAATTCACTACAAGCTATCTAGGACTGAGAATGCCATTTCTTTACTAATTTATATGTTTGGTTTAAAGCTGTGCACCGATCTCAGTGGATTTTCTCTATTTTTAGTATCCTGCTAAGAATTTTTAACCAAAGGGTTTTATGCACAAGAAGGGCAGGTTTTGTTGGGATTTCTTTATTTTCGCATTACACTATCAAAGGCAAATAGTTTCCTCTTTCTTCCCCCTGATAGCTTCTCATCTCAGCAAGAGAAAGTGGGACACCCAGGCTAGCTCGAGGCGGTGGAAATCCACCAGCATCTGTTCAGGACAACACTGACTGACTTGAGCCCAGGCTGAGCTGGGTACGTTAAAGTTAAAATCCCCCAGTGCATGCGAGGAAGTGTGCTTGGGAAGGAGAAATACGAGAAGGAGAAATAGGATTTGCAATGAGCTGTCTTCTCCAGGAATATACTAAATAGAATTCACCTGGCAAAGAAAATCGGAGAATGCATGCAGCTTTCTTGGCAGGTGCAGAGAAGGTCTTTGACATGATTTAATAGTATTTTAAAAGGCAAGCACTAGAAACAAATGGGAGTGCGCTGGGATGAATTAGATGGATTAAGATTCAATGCGATAACCTAACAACCTCAGGAATAACTAATGACCTACCCTAACAGAAATGTCTGCTGTGTAGGGAACAAGGCACGGCTGTTCACTTTAATGATTTTGCTGGCACTGAAGCCTCTCATTTGGGACATTCAGCAAGAACAGTTTATAAAAAGTATTGGCTGAAGTCCTCAATTTGTGCAAATTGTCTTGGTTCCTTTGGCATCGGGCGTGTGACCCTCTGGCCCATTGGAGCATCTGCCTCATTCTGGTAACAAGACAGAAATCAATGCAGGCCTCAGTGTGAATGATGTATTGATGGCTGAGATACCCTTGTTCATAGAAATGCTTTGATAATATCATGAACAGGACAGCCTAGAATTTAACATCCAGAGGCGCTAGAGACTGCCCCAAATGTTTTAAGTGTGCAGAAGTGACAGCAATGGTTAAAACTTCTGAAAGGGTGACTGTGGTGTACAGGCATTGGTCTGACACCCAGCAAGGCTCCCTTCCGTAATAAGAGTGATCCTTTGCTCCTGTGACATTTGAAATAAGAAATGGATGATAGTGTACCCAAGAACTGTCCTTAAAATGAGTACTTTGCCTCAACTTCTTATCAGTCTGATAATTATTCACTGCATCATTTCAAAAGGAAAATTATCATGGTCTTGGCTGAACAAACTAAAAAATCTCCTAGCATATCAATTAACAAATTGTATAAGAGCATTGCAATTAATTTGTTTAATTCAATTCCTTATTTCTTAGCAGTGCCAGGCTGATTTAGTGCCTTGAAGGACACAGATACTCTGCAGAAATGAAGAGAATGTGCTGGTGACAGGAATGAAAATCCCCTTTCTGCAGTCATTTACGAGATGAGGACACTGGGACAAGTGTCCATAAATCTCAGCTTGGCCACTTGACTTGCCAGCGAGTCAGAGCTACAGAGAATCCACCTGAAAGGCGGAGGGCTGTTAACTGTGCGATGCGTTCATCACAGCTATGAGGGGCTGTGGGTGCTGTCTGTCCACGGACCTATGGGGAAAACATGGAGAGCTCCTGTACATTCAGACTGTATGGTGCATATCACAGTAGCATGCAAATATGGCTTCCGTCTCTCCCACAGCTTTCCATGGGATTAGAGCAGCCCTCAGGCTCTAAGTAGCAGTACACAGCACAACTCCCAAAGGACCAAGCATGTATTCCAAATTCAGGTGGGATGGGGTGAGATCAGTTCCCCTCTTTTCCTATGTTCTTTTAACGTATATGCTCTGTACCAGCACTGGCTCGTATTGCCTTGCACAACTCTTTCTTTCTTATTGCAAAAGATGTTACTGAGCAATGAAGAGCTGCACAGCCATTAAGCCCTTGATGGTGAAACAGCATGTACATGTGCAGATGTGGGTGTGTGGCCAGCTAATTGCAAACCGTGACTGCGTATGGCACACACAATTTAATACAGTTGAAAGTTCAGAGCCTGACCTTCACAAAGGCTACATAAAAACGCTTCCCTGGATCAACCTCAGCTCATGATTTCAGCTGTGGTACCTTTGAGGCACTGCCCTGGGTGTGGAAGATGTCTCTGTCCTGCAGCAGGGCCCTGCGTGACATTGCGCTCTATCAGCTATTATCAGCTCCTTTGATTACTAACAGGTATGTTAGAAAGCATCCAAGTTTTAATCAGACTTAAATGGACTTATAATGATATCTGATCTGGGAATTTAGTCCAAAGCTTTCCTTTTCCGTGATGGTTTTCATTTCCTGTAATTTAGAGCTGGAAGCATTTATGGAATATCACATGGTTTTAGTTTACACAGGAAATCAGCTGCAGTTGCGGGAAGATACTGACTTAGGGATTTTAGGGTTTGTTTTGTTGGGTTTTTTTTAAGAAACAAAGATTGCTTCAGAGGAAAACACTGCAGACTTCTACCTCTGCTGTTTGAAGCCTGCATTCTGCAAAGTGATCTATGATTATATAGGAACAAGCAGTTTATTTCTGTTACATGATAATCACTTAATGTGAGTGAAGCAATAAATGCCTTTCCTTTTTACAGTGAAGAGATAAACCAAGTGCAGGAAAAGATGTGGAGGAGGGTGAGGGGAAGGGATGCTGGGCAGCTGCAGCAAGAAAACCCTCTGAAGCAGGAAGTATCAAATAGAGCGTGCATGAAAAGCCTGAGATGACCAAATCAGATTAAAATGGGAAAAGGTGGTTATGTTTCTTGAGTCACAGCCTGCCATTTTAATGACTCTCTGTGTGACTCCTGGGGAGGGGTTGGGGTACATCAGGAATAACACATGATGCTGCACCACCCAGACCACGCCGCAAAAGCCTTCTCCATTCCCAGGGGTGAAAAGCTGGTTTTCCCCACGGTGCCAGGCACGTTTCTCTTTTGGCTTGGGGTGCAAGTGCTGAAGTTTCAGTCTTGGGACAGGGAAAGCACTTTTGAACTGCATTCCCGCTGGTAACACTTCTTCTCAACAAACTACTCCTCTGAAAGTGCCAGCAGAGCAGCTCGGTGTGCTCCGGCTGGAAGGCCAGGGCAGGGCAGGCTGGCATCCCTCAGGAGGCAGGCTGCGAAATGCCGGTCGGGAGATATCAAAGAGCAAGAAAGGCAGCAGGAAGGGGGGTGGAAGCCAGCAAACTGTAATAAAAATTCATCTCTTCCCGAAGGCAGCCCTGCCCACTCCATGGGTCTCTGGTGCCAGCGCAGAGGGAGATGGCAGGCTGCGAGAAGAAAGAGATGGACCGCGTAAGTCAATAGTGACTAATGAACCATGTTGGAAACACCATCAAAAGCAAAGGGCTGGATCTGCAGGACGGCGAGAGCAGAGGAGTGCTGGCTGCTTGCTTTTTGCACACAGAGGTACATTATGATTTTAAATGAATCCAGAACAGCTGAGGCATTTGTGGACTAAAAGCCAACATAACCATGACCACCTTAATCATCCCCTTGTAAAATGAGCAGCCATATGCGTGAAATCAGCCCATACATTTTATGGAATATCTGTTGTATGCTGGACAAGTACTTGGACTGAGGTTTATTTTCTCAGGACTTCAACTCCTGAAATATAAACCATGTAACCTTTCTCTTCATAAAACCAGAATTTAGAGAGGGGAGGGGGAATTCCCCCAAGCTTTGCACTGCATGGCATTGCCTCTCACGTGTCGTTGCACTTGACAAAGTCTGGTGCTATAGTGGACACTATAAACAATGATTCATTTACCATCCTGCGTGAACAGCCCTTGTCATGATGGGGAAGGGCATTTAAACAAAGGCGGCATGGCTTATAATATTTGTTAGCGAGATATCAAAATATTTATGTGCGCAGTATTTCTTTGCTATACTTCTCAAAAGGCTGAGGTTAATCAAAAGGAGCCTGTTCCTTGTCTTAAAATCTTGTCCCAAGATGCCTGCTCCTTAATCCCCAGAAAGCAATATCATATTTCCCTACTGGTTGCTTCTCAGCTAATTGATTCAGTATCAGAGGCAGTGTTACGCTGCGTTAGGATTTCTCAGGGCGAGAGAGTTCCTCCTTGACCATACCTCTCCTGGGCTCTGGTTCTGCAAAGGTTTTGTGCATGTGTTCAACCATCTGCGCCGGAGTAATTCCTCGGGCCTCAGCAGGGCCATTCATGTGCATCGTTACGCATATGCAAGGGTCTTTGCAGGACCATGGTCTGATTGTATTTTATGTTGTACCATGTCCTGTAATATATCACAGTCACTGGCTTACATGTCACGAGTTCCTTCAGCTCCCGGAGCAAATTGTTGGAAACAGGGTGGTTCATGATGGCCAGAGAACACTCGTGGTCTCATCTTGGGCTTTTCTGTTTGTTCCACTTTCATCTTGTCCCATTCTGGTTCTTCAGTGTTTCTGAAGACTTCAGGCTCATTTTGCTCTCTCTCCTCCTCTCTGAGGTCTGTATAAAAACACCAGGGAAAATGCCGTAGCCTATCCTACCACGTCCCGGTTGCTGTTTTTATACTACTTGGCCATCATTGAGACAGTCCCAGAGGTCTGTGCTAGATGGAAGCGAGGGTGGTGTGTAGGATTCTGTGCACAAAAGAGAAAGGAATATTTGGGTGGGAAGTCAGTCTGTCTTCTTTTTGTATTTTGGCGCAAACCCCAGAGGACTCCCCACTTCGATTTTTTAAGTCATCTTCTGGACCACATAAAAATCTCTGCTTCCAGCTGTACAGGGCCATAGTCTATTTTCCCACTGCTGCAAAGAATGAATTGAGGTAGGTTGGGGTTTTCTGGCTATTTCCCTGACCTGCCTGCAGAGTGGTGTAAAAGCGTGTGCAGGCTCAGAGCTGGCAGGAGCAGGGTCCTCTCCGGTGTGAGGGAAGGTCAGCCCCACCAGCGTGGCCCTGAGAGGGGAATAAGGCAAAAAAAGCAGCCTATGCCATCCCATGAACAGTACTGGAAGGAAACATGGCCAGAGGAGAAGATCACACCGCCTTTGTGTGGGAAAAGAAGATGGCATTTGCCATTTATTTGGAGAAAAGGTTGTTTTTGTTAGGGAAGGTGTAAGCAACTGTCTACATGGGAACAGGACTCAGGGAGCAGACTGATTTATGAGAACAGGTACTAACTTTGGAAATTGGAAAAGGAACGATTTTGCACTTGCGGATGGTGGGGGCGGGCAGCCAGGAGGGCGAGGAAGCCACTGATGGACCCTCCCCTTCCAGAGAAGAGATCTTTCTTCTTAGGGGGTCAGCAAAAAAATCCTGCTGAAACAAAGATTTGGTTTTGGGCAACAAGCAGAAAATTATTTGAGCAAGAGAGAGGAGCCGATCCAGAAGATACCGTGCAACTTCACTGCTGGGGGATTTTTGAGAGGACGTTGGGGCCCCCAGATCATCCCTCACTGTCCTCACGTGCTGGACACGGGCTTGCAGCAGCAGCTGCCTGTGGCACTGGGTGTCCCTGCCCTGCATCAGCCCAGGGGCAGAGACTCCTGCCCAGTCACAAACAGCGTATGCTGGGGAATAGGATGTAGACCTGGGATGAAGATCAACATTATTTTGTGGTTGACCTCAATCTCAGTTTTTCTTCATCTAAGGGAGATTTCCAGGATGTTGCAAAAGAAGATAGACTCGTGGGAAGTTTAATCACAACTTCTTAAAAAGTGAATTAGCCCCCACTTTGCCCCCTCCCTTCCCCCCCTCTTGGGATCAACCTCAAAGCTGCAGCCAGGAGTCCAGGCAGGACCGCTGCGCTCCTGCCTCTTTCTCCAAGTCCTGCTGAAGTGCCTTATCTTTAAGTAGTCTCTGTGCAAACAGTGTCTGTTGGAACATGATGAATTTGCGCAGATGTATTTACCATCCTGAACTAGATTTTAAACAAATTGACATTTTAATATGCATATATTCCTGTCGCATTAAAAAAACCTGCTGGTATTATGCCAGAATGTGATATATAATGATGTTGTTTAGCGGCAACTCTGTCATTTGGTGTTGTTGACAGTAAAATAAATTAACATAATAAACATAATTTGTTCAAAAACAGCTAAGTAAAAACAGATGGTTAAAATATTTTGGCAGGACCCGTTAGCCCAGGTTTACATGTGTGTTTAGACATTAGTTCTGTTTGCAACATATGTTACATATTTTCTTGATCCCATTTAATATGCAAATACACACCCTCTTCCACAGTTGTATAAACAGGTCCTTTACAGCATGAGCGATGGGGAGGGTGGGGGAAACAGGATTTTTTCTTGCTTTTCTGTGTCAGGACCAATTCTCGGCTACGTAAATGGGAGAGGAAAGTAGCCATAGTACTGTGAGAAACAAATAGGGCAGAAGGTGGAGCATAGCAACATATTTGTGTACTGACACAATGGATCTATTACTGGCTGCTGATACCTACTTGTGTAAGGCGCTGGTTTGTTGCTCGCTCTCCCGACCACGCCAGAACGTGTTGTCCTCTTTGGGCTCCGCAGCCTTCTGCTTACCTAATTCTCACCGCACTGGCCTGAGCCCTGGCAGGATTAATGGTCACATCTAGTCCCATCCCTCTCTCCCTTCTGTTTGTGAGGGCTAATGTAAAAAAAAAAAGGAGAAGGCAAGCTGCTCTTTAAGAGAACCTGTCATGGCAATGGAACAAGCTGGGATTAAGTTCTTCTTTTTAACTATTTCTAAGCTGTGGCTGGATTGATACAGGCATGTGAATACTATGGAATTCTTGTCAATGTTTAAAGGTTACGTGCCTGTCATTCATTTTCAAGGTACAGGGACATGGTTTACTGGCGGACTCGGCAGTGTTAGGTTAACAGTCGGCCTTGATGATCTTAAAGGTCTTTTCCAACCTAAATGATTCTATGATTCTATAGCAGATGACAGTAATCTTTGTGCTGCAAGAGAAACTAGGGGCATCATACCTGGACATATTTTTAATGAGCTGTATATTTCATATAAATTGTATTTACATGTGTACATAAGATGCCCCTTTCAAACCACAGCTCCAGAACAGAAGGAGCACGGACACATGGACATACCATGGACCATGGGTGCCTCCCAGCGCACAGCTGCTTCTGGAGAGCTTTGAGCCAGAAGGCAAAGGTGGTCTTCAGTGCCCTCCTGAGAGAGCCCGGGATGTGCTCATACTAGACTGCACCAACCACACAGGGTGAGTTTTGTTACTATGTGGACTGGAGAAAAAGGTGCTAGGGAGGGTAGCACCAGTGGTGTGAGCTCTTTTCTTTAAGTCGGTAGTAAACCGTGCACACTTCAGGGTTTAGTGCATATGCAGACTTCAGTACTAGGTGACCTCAGGTTGTCCCTCTACCCAACTTTGTAACCCTCTTTCTCACTCACCTCACATTTGCAGAGAGAGAATGGCTGTTCACATCCCCTTCTCCACTCATCATCCCCAAAATCTTCTGCACCTGCCTTGGAGATCTTCCCCTGCCTGTCCCCTCCAAACACCAGCAAATGTCACTGCCCGTTTTGTCTCCCCGCACTGGCAGCTCTCCCCTCCTGCCCCATGTCCCTGCCTGCCCCAGCACCTCCCGGCACCCTGGAGGGCAATGCTGGGGAAGGGTCTGGGCCACCCTTCTGTCTCTGGAGCAGAACAGGATGAGGGAGAGAGGGGATAGTGCCACTACCCCACATACCGTCCATGCTGGGCCTTAAAGCAGTGACTTACGGCATCCACATCACGAGCAGCCGGGGCCTCATCCTGCAGGGAGGGCTCTGGATGCCCAGGAAGCATGGGCTGCTCTCCAGGGAGGTATGCCATCCGTCACCGCAGAAATACGTGGCACGAGGGAATGTTTTCAGAGGTTCCTCAAAATGTCACTGCCCTTTCCTTGCGTGGCTCTGCGACGTAGCTAATATAAAATATTATTTGTGAAACTTCTTTTTAATTGCTGTTTAATGGCTCCTAATATATTTCAAATAGGCATCTGCAAGTTCATTTTGACATTTATTAGAAGCCATTAGATACCAATTTAATGGTGATTTTATGACAAATGTCTGACATCATTAAAAATGTGATGGTTGATAAATTATAATGTGGTGTGCTTTTGAGCGTCAGGGAATTCAACTGTTTCCAAATGTGACTGGTTTTGATGTTGTAAATTAAATTTTATTTCTAATTGATTTATGTTTGTGTGCTCTGAAAGTGAAGAGTATCAGAAGTTGAAGAGTTAGTGGGGAAGCAGGTTCTGATGAGGACAAACATGGTCAGTCAAACCAGCATAGCTACTGATGGCTTGATTTGGGTGAAGGAAGATGGTATTTGGAATAACCAGCTTTTTAGAGGAATTGCTTGATCTCTCCTACCAGTGTTCCAGTAAGTACTTTCCCCTGCATTAGTCTGATTATTTGTTTACCACTTTTATTATTGTCTCACACATCACTCATCCTGGACCATCATCCCCTTGTGCCAAAGAAAGGACACGCGTTGGTCCTGCCTAGGCAGTTTACAGTATGGACAGGCCCAGGGCTGAGGGAACAGGGAGACAGAATTAGCATCATAAGCAGCAAACACTGGTCTTTAGAAAGCTTTTCATAGACATCATGGCAGAAGAGATTTTTTTAGAGATAATTGGCAAATGTTATAGGAGGCTCCTCACGAGCATGAGAGGGTAAATGGTAGAGAAGAGAGCTGTGCAAACTAAAAAATGGGTGATAGAGGTTGCCAAGGAATCCCTAAGCTACAGGATTCGGCAGATCATGGATGTGGTTGCCAAAGGAAATCTCTGTCTCAAGTTGCATGGAAATCCCACATTCACATTAACATTTGCGCAAAGCAATGGAGCAGAACCATAAGTATATATCAGATTTCAAAGTGAGTACAAGACCTGCAGATGGGGGAAAAGATGCTTTCTCAAAGAGGGCCCCTGGCTTTAAGGAGAACAAATTGCTAGGGCCACTGTGTATGCCTAGGTGGAAAACAGGACTTCTTGGAGATGAAGGTACAAGTCAAATGATGTGGTGTCAGGAAGGCAAGGTCACCTGGGCCTCCAGAGGCAATAAAGAATCTGGATGTGGTGGAGGAGAGGATGCCTTTGGGATCTGTGGTGTTTGAGATGAAAGAGCTGAAGCAGCCCTGGGCAATGATGCAGCTCTGGGCTCTCCTGGCCTCCCCCATGTCCAAACGTAGAGGCAGGTGCTGACAGCCCTGAGCTGCTCTGCTGCTGGAGGGCTGAACCATCTCTGTCCGATGGCCTTGTGCCTAAGGCACCTATCTTGCCTGTCTTAATGACTGTCCCCATTGCCAGGTTCATTATACCTTCATGGAGTGGCACGGGAGCACTGAAGAGCTGCCTAGAAAAAGTACCTAGTAACTGAGGGATTACATTTCCCACTCTGTGTTTGGGAGGAATGCCCTCAAGACCCACTCATTTGGGGGCCAGACTTCTTGGAGAATTCATTTTTGTCCTCCATGGTCCAACAGCTTGGCAGTTGGTAGGACTGGCATAGGCAGGCATGCCCGAGCAAGCAAAAATGCTGACAGCGTGGCAGCATCTGGTTTGATATGTGTGTCTGCAGCCACCTGGGGATGCTGGGTACGATCCTGGGTAGCTTCACGTCATCGGTGGCCATAGCGCATCTTCGTTGGTGCCTGTATCTGTGCCTGCTAGATGAAGGCTATCTTTTCACAATGCAGCCTGCCTGACAGCTCTGCACAGAGCACGGCACAGCCTCCATCGGGATGTCAGCCATGGCTTCTTCATTTAATTGTTCATGTGCAGCTGAAGGCAGTGGTCACAAAACTTCGGAAGGCAGGCAGGGAGAAGAGCGGGGTGTCACGCACACCATTCATAAAACAGCTGTGGCATGGGCTGTTCGCTGCCTGCTCCTCCACAGGCTCGCCTCCGGCTGGAGGACACAGCCCTGCAGCCAGTTTGGGTGAGGGGGCCCATCGGGTTTCTCTGCGCTGTGGAGGCAGTTGTCATCCTCCAAGCCTGGGCTGCGAGCCTTGCTCAGCTACCTTACAGCACAGCACGCAATGTAGTTGCATTGCAGTGGCTCTTACACAGGCCTGGAGTCAAAAACAGTGTCCTCAGTAAAACTGTGCATCTTCCCAACCCTATATTGAGCCACGTGGCTTTCTAAAAAACAAGATTTTTGTTAAACGAGATGCCCTTTTCTGTAGATTGCAAGCATAAACTGGAAGAGCTCCATGGAGTAATTATACAGTGTCAAAAGCTCTGTTAAAGAAAGAAGATTTTTTCAAATCCTCCCAGGCAGTGTTTCCCTAACACACTGAAGTCCCTTTTGGCCCCATTAACTTATTTTCTTGTCTATTTTTCAAGTCTTTGAAGTTTTTTTTCTTTTTCCTTTGGGTAAATGTCATTTTACCATTGCATAGTTAAGGGTGGGGGTTACTTGAGACAGGTCATGCTGGAACAATAAAGGCTTGAAAAAAGAATACTTTGCATTTCTACCACCGTGGTGCATCTGAGGGTCTTCAGGTTTGATGAAGCTGAGCTTTTCTTTTCTTAAGGGCCTACCTCTGCCAGGACAATTGTATACAGTACCAAGGTGGGACTTCACAGCACATTCGTCATGACACATACGCCCATGATGCTGTGCACAAACTGCCTGTATACGAGGGGTCTAAGAGCACCTTTGGGAGCAGCCACTCACAAGTGCAGCCATCTGCCTTGTGTTTGGGCTGACCTGGGGAGTTAGCTCAAGGTAGCTGGCACATGTTAAACTTGCACTTTAAAACACCCTGTCAAAGTTCCCCCCACCCCAGTAGATAAGCCCCAAAGCATTAAATGGCTTGTTCCAAGACACAGGGAAAACAGAAGCAGACCCAGGCTGAGCCCGAATTCCTTGACGCCGAGCCCTGGTACCCTGCGGCTGGCTGAACCCCAGTCCTGCGCTGCCAGCTTGCCAGTCTGCTTGCTGCTCCCCCAGGCACAGAGCACCTCGCGGTCCTCTGCGGACTCCTGCGCCTCTTCCTTGCCTTGTATGGAGGTCCTCTGCACAAGGAAAATTGTTTTGGTTGTGCTTCCCTGGCCTTTTTCTCCCTCTCTCCCTCTGACTTTTCAGAGAGAGAGAGAAAGAGATGCTGGCCAAAGCTGAACGCACCATTCCAGGAGAGGAAATACCATTATACTGGCATCATGAACGAGAGGGATCCTAGTGCTGTACTTAAAGCGAAGCATGAGCCTGGGTACATCTGGGTTCTGTTCTCAGTCATGCTCCGGGTTTTCTCTGAAGTTTGCCCTACTTACTCAGAGTCTCTATGCCACAGCCTCTCTCCCTGTGAAAACAGGGCTGTAATATTTTCCCTGCATCTTAAAAATATTGGGGTTGTGAAAGACTTGGATACTTGAGTGCAGATGTAATTAAAAATGCAAGATAGGGTAGATTAATTATACCCCAGGCCTCTGGTAACAGAAGCCAAATGTCTTGTTCTGTGGTTTTATAAGGAAGAAATATGTGTTTGGACCATGCTGTGTCATCAGGCTCTGCTCACTGGTGCTGATGTATGGGGGCTGAAGCAGGGCTGGAGGCTGGGAAAGCCGCGGTGGGGAGAGCAGGGTCGGGAGCTCCCCCCAGACCTGCGCTGGGATTGCTGGTGCTGCTGCTGTGATTTACTTAAGCTTGAGGGCCTGATTCGGCAAGTTGCTGAATACATCTGGAGTTGCTGAGAGAGCAGGGCGCTGACTCCAGCCTGGCTTTATAATCACCTCAGCATCAGACAGCCCCATTTTGGTGTATGGGGCAGGTTTCAGGGTTTTTTTAGTATATAGCCATGCACAGCCATCATGGTCTCTCCATGTATGTGTGGGCATGACTGCAACACACACGCCCTTCTTGGCCAATATGTCTGGTGGTAAAAGATGAACCCAACCGCAGATTCGGCATGCCGGGGTTAACCTCCTACTCGCTGGCAGCAGACACAGCTCCAGCCCTGTTTCTTGTTTTGAGTAAAGGGAAAAAAACCCAACCCTGTTTGATTTGCTCCTGTAATAGCAGCTGATCTGGATTGGATTTTATCCAAGTCTTTATGTGATTATTTGGGCCAATCCCCACAGTATGTACACAAAACTGTTAAAAAAAGATGAGACATTTTAAAATACAGTCGGGCTTTAAAAAGGCCTGCTTAAATTGTAAGAAATACTGAACTTCTGCCAGGGTTTTTGGTATTTGGGCGAAAATTGAAATCCCCTTACAAGATTTGTTACATTATTGAGCAATTATAACTATCCGTAGTTAAATAATGAAAGAAAAACAGTTTTACTGGTCTTCTGCTAGTGAGTCGTCAAGAGAAATTAAAACAAAATATGCCAGTGTATGAGCAGTGAAGCAGAGTTCCTGCAGGAGGAGAAAAGCCCGCAAGCAGATTGATGGCCATGGTGCGGTCTCTCTTGTAGAAACATGACAACGTAGAGAAAAGAGACCATAGGGGAGCTCACTTGTGGTGTGCCTAAGAATTGGCTGAGCAGCAAACCCCTTATTTTCTCTGGATAATTTTTTCCTAAGTGAGCAAATGCCTGCTATAGAAATGTCAAACATTTTCCGAGAAAGGTTCCAGGTAGAGAGTGTTGACTTGCATATCTGAGAAATCACTTAGACAGCAAACTTCATGAGCAGATGTCAGTGTTTTGAAACCGTTTGACATTATTAAAGATGCAGGTGGCACGTTGGCACTACTGACTCAGCTCTAGGCAGCGATGGGCATTGCCTGGGAGACGCAGTAGCTCATCACTCTTCCCAAAACTCCGGTCACGCTCAATGAGGAAAGCCAGGCTAAGATGAACTATAAATCTCAAAATACATATTTTTAGTAAAAATTACGTGTGAAGTCCAATTTAAAAAATTATAATAATATTGATGTTACTAGTGTGTATGTCATTTTTCACGTGTAACAGGAAACACACCAGATCTTTCATGTCAGCTTAGGCCAAACCTAGTAGACTGTGAAACTCTAGAGAAGAAAGGGATTTAAAAATTGCAGTTTTGTCTCCAACCTCCTGTTTTCTTGCTGCTCCCAGATTTCCCTAGGTGCCTTCTCATTTTCATCACCTCCCAGCAGCCAGGACCTTGTCATCTAATATGTTTTTAGAGTGTATTGAATCTAAATGACCAGTACTCAATGACCAAAACATGCCTGGTCAAGGCTGCCTTGCAGGGTCTTGTCTCTATGACCTGCCTGATCCTGCAATGTGCCCAGTACCCTCAGCTCCCCCCTCACTGGCACTCTGCTGCAGGTGGCTCTTAGAATTATAGCACAGTTTGGGTTGGAAGGAACCTTAAAGATCATCTAGTTCCAACGCCCCTGCCATGGGCAGGGACACCTTCCACTGGATCAGGTTGCTCAAAGCCCCATCCAAACTGGCCTTGAACGCTTCCAGGGATGGGGCACCCACAGCTTCTCTGGGCAACCAGTTCCAGTGTCTCACCACTCCCATCATAAAAAAACTTCATCCTTATGCCCAGTCTCAACCTACCCTCTTTTCGTTTAGAACCGTTGCCCCTTGTCCTATCACTACAGGCCCCTCTTCTCTGCTGGCAGCAGCTTTTCTTCTGGCTGCCTCTCCACAATATCAGGGAATGGAGCGTGGCAGAATGTAATGCCCAAAGGAGCATTAATTCCCTTCCCATGGGCCCCCCGAGCACCTACTAGCGAGGCTGCACTCTTGCTCCTCCTGACCGGTGATGGTCTAAGCGGAGTGGGGCAGGGGAGCAGCTCTTTGCAATTCCTGCACCGATGATTTCAATGTTGATGCTACTCCTTACACTTAAAACAACTTGTAGTGTCTCTAAAATAGCACTTGGGGAGAGGCCGATGGGTTGGTTTGGCTTTTTGTTTGTCTAGTTTTTGCGTTGTTTTTTTTAAAGTGTGTGTGCTTTATGTCCCAGGTACAAATAAATGTTTGCAGGGCCACAGAGGCTGCAGTGGGACCATGCCTGTTTCTAACCGATGCCGGGTGAGATACCTGCTTGCCCTCTGCTGCCTGCGCAGGACACTGCTGCTTGGCCCTCCAGTGAAGATGGCCCAAACGGGAGAAATGAGGGTGTGTGCTGGGCCAGCTTCGTGCCAGGTGGCAGCTAAAGGGCTGGGACTGAGGCATGTTCCTTAGGATTTTTTGCATCAGGCCCTCTGGCCGATGGAGCTGGAAGGGATTGCTAGAGAAAGAATGTGAGGCGAAAGCTCTGGAAAGCACAGTAAGGTCCCATAGGTTTAATCTGAACCCTCTCAAACCGTGTGAACTTGGCACGTTGAGTTTCCAAGTTCATCTGGCTGAGACATGGAGGAATCAAAGAGAAAGAAATCTCCTTTTCACTTGGTTCCAGGTGGAGCAAGATAACTTGTTCTGGCAGCCTTTCAGTGTCCCAGAAATGTGTAATGATGTATGCCGAAGTGCGTGCCCCTACCCTCTGGGGGAGAGTTCAGCATCTGCAATAAACTTGCATAGTCTAAACCACGCCGAGAACAAGAGGATGCTTTTCAAAAGAAGCTGGCAAGTTCTCACCATTGCCTTCAGCAGTTGCAGTTCAGCCAGCTGATTTAATAAGGGACTTCAATATATGTTCTCCTTCCAAAAATCCAGATTCCCCTTTACTATTCAAAAGACAACGATCGACCTAGGGGAAAAAAAGAAAAGTTTGCAAATATGATTGTTTCCTTCAAACTGTGAGTTACACTGCTTTCCTGCTCAGCTGGCACTGTTCTGACACGTACATGTGAGTATTTAACATGCTAATTAAATGCCTTGTGTCACACAGGTGCTGGCTTCTTTTAGCACTTACTTAAAAATTCCCCACGGAGCCGGTGCCCATGCCGGAGCATCACCGCTGCCCGCTACCGCCTCGCACCAGGACCGAACCTCAGGGCAACGTGCAGCGAGCCCGAGTCGCAGCCGCTGCCAGCTCCCCTTGGCTTTCCCTGAGAAACGTCTGGTGCAGCAGAAAATGAGAACTGAAGTAGAAGCATTAACTCTTTGCTTTTCTTTGGGGAAAACCCAGGGGAAAAATAATTCCTCAGTAATATACTGGAAGATATTCATGTATGGGATGTTTAGCAGTGCTGAGAATCACCTACGCTTTCATACACGATAAAATGTTACGATGATTTATTACATGAGAAACCTTTCGATTATATTTAATGAGCTTCCATTATATTGGTTTATTAGAAGAGAGACAGTCCTCATTAAAATAATTTCCAGAATTAAACTGGAAATGTTATTAGACATATTTGGGGATATGAAAGTCTCATCTATGGGAAAGGTATGTATTTGTCTGAATGTGAAAGTAAAAAGTCCTTTTAAATGTGAGGAAGGTGACAGACAGCAATAGTTCAGTTTTCCAACCTGAAATTTTAGCTCTGGTCAGTGTTTACTTTCAGGTTCTGCATTATTTCTGTGAGCAGTCTTGTTTTCCCATTAAGAAATAAGCTAGATATAGATAAGGTTTGGAAGCAACTCGATAAAGAACAACTGAGTTTGTAGTAGCTGCTAACTCAATTCTGTAGTCTGAAAATAAGGGATGGAAGGGTTTTGTCCCAGAGAAGCGGAGTGACAGCTTTGTGCTCGGCTTTCAGATCACCTCAGGCTTCTCTCAGAATGATTTATTTTGCACTTTACTCTATATTTATTAAACAGTTTGTGTGATGCATTATAAAAGCTGGAAACACACCAGCAAAATCCATTTTCCTCATGTACTGCCGATCACCGTGAAAGCCTTGGCACAGCCTGTCAGCGGAGCACGGGTGAGTGTCAGATACACGTTTCTTTCCCGAGTCACACAAGAAAGGAAAACTTATTGAAATGTTTGTGTGTTTGTGTTGGACCGGACAGTCTGACAACTCTGCTTAATGACACGAGAGTTTAACATAATTTAAAGCTACTCTGATCACTAATCTCATCATAAAGAAAGTTGTGGGCTTTTTCTACTTCCCCATCTCCCACCGACTTCATTGTCCACTGATGTCAATAGGAATGAGTGCCCTGGGTGTGCAGCGGCGAGTCTGACATTTTAATGAGCCACAGTACAGGATCTGAGCAGCACTGAATACCCGAGCCGCTATAGATTACACAGATTTAGGGGAGTGGGAGAGGAAAAGAGACAGAGAGGGGGGAAAAAAAACCCCTTTTCTGCCTAGCTTTACACTGACTGGAGTGGAGAGATACATCAGCAGGTGATAGGATTGCATCCAAGTCTTGATTTTTTTTTCCTTAAAAATGCCTGTAAAAGCCAGAGCCTGCAAAGGGTCTGAATAAAACATGAGGTGAAAAATTGTGCCTTACTTCTACTGTGAAGGAAAATTAGTGGTGGAACAGGAGCGCCCCTTCCCCCATGTGATTGTTTCTGCAATCCCAGGAATTAATTACCACTTGGCCACTGGGTACCTGGCCAACAAACACTCCCAATATGTTGTATGGAAAATTTATTTCTAGATATGTTTAACTGCCTCAGAACATCTTTTCCTAACAAAAGTACTTGCTCCATTTTAAATCACAGAGTGCCTGGCCATTGGCTTTATTCAGAAAATAAATAAATACAGTGTATGTTTGTACTATATTTGTCAGTCAGGTTGCAGTACAGCTCGGGGCACCTGAAGTTGAGCACCTGAGTTGCCTGTGTGATCACAGGACCACAAACGACACCCAAAGGTCACTCGGGACATCCAAGACAGGTGTTGAAAGGCAGGAGGTGTACTTCACCTTCTGTATCCGTTCAAGTAGGAGGTGAAGGGACCTATGCTCCTCTCATGAGCCACCTCCCCATTTGCAAGATGAAGCAAATCTCTCTGAAACTCTTTTTTTTCTTTTCTTTTTTGTCTTTTTGTACGCTCTGCTGGCCAGAGGGGCCTGCAGTGCTAGAATGTCTTACATCTGACAGCAGCATGCAAGGTGGGCTGACAGCCATGTAGGATGGACCTCTCAATAGGGTGGTATATGTGTCTCCTGCCTCTCTAAAATGGTCCAGCCATGCTGGGAAAAGCTTCAGTGTAAGGATCTCTTTCCCTCCATGGATGGGAAGGGGTCCAACCAGACCTTGCTCTCTGCAGGAACAAGACTGCAAACTCAATTTTTATGCCACTAACCCCAGCGTGGAAGTTCCTTTTGGAAACGTGCAAAGCCTATTTGCCTCATTTCCCAGAGGGCAATCAACTGCCACAGCACAGGAGGAATATTTTGTCACTATCACCCTGACTTAATTTGAATTTCATTTCCAGGAATAATGCAGTGTGTGATGAAATCACCTCACCACTGCTGGCATGCTGCCAGTGAGGCAGGTGATAGCTGGCTGCAGCTAACTATCCCTTTTTATGTCCTCTTGGCCATCATCAACAAAACGCACACAAAGCAGGACGTCGCACCTCCTTCACTGTACAAGCAGGGAAAGTTCCAGGTTGTGATGAGCAATGATGTCCTTCACCAACATGGGAAAAGAGTCTTGTCACCCACTTTTGTACTCAGCTTGCTTCTGGTGGGAATTTTAAGCAAGGCGATGAATAGGAGTTTTTCTTTTCTAGAGAACAGCAAACCTCACAGCAAAAGACCTGAAGGTAGAGAAGCTACCTCCTCTACTTCTCCTCTGCTGGACTGCTCTAACAGCACACGGCCTTGTTTCCTTTTCATACCTGGAGCAGTTTTGTACACACCAAGGGGACTTCCACGCCTACTTTGGGAAACTCTACCACCTTCTGTTACTTTGTACCTGTGTCCTTGCACAAACCATGTTTTTTTCTGTCTGTAAATTCATCCCCTTACATCTAATCTTATCCCAAATGAGCCACCCTTAGTGTTTATAGCCTTCAAATGCTTGCAGAGGGTTATCATATCCTCCTCCTTTAGTCATCATTTGGAAAAGTTGTTTATACTGAATTCTTTCAGGCTTTCCTCATCCAGCCGTTCCCTCCCACCTCTCATCTGTGGTGGTGCTCTTTGAAAGCCCTCCAGCCTGTCTGCATCACCCCAGGCCTGAGGTGCACAGTAACGATTGCAACAGCCCAGGTGCAGCTCCGGCAGAGCCCTGTTGCAGCCCCAGCACATCCTCACGCTGCGATGTGATACCTCAGTGGGCAGCCCCAAATCACACTGGCTTCTCCGGTCCTATGATGCAGCAACGGCTGCTGACTGACTTGCCTGCTTCCCAGGTTTCTCTGTCCTATTGACTAGCAGCGTTTCAGATTATTTCCCCCAGATGTATTAACTTCAGTTTTCCCAGGCGCAGTCTAATTTGGTTAGTTCCTGCTCATATTTCTAACCGCTCCTGCTTCCCCCATATTATCGCTACATCCTCCCTCATTTGCTTTCAACTGCTTGGGCCAAATTACAGAGAAAGCAGAGATGAGCCAGGATGTGTATCCAGGCTCTCTGCCAGCCATTTTGCAAAGAAATCACCCAGGCCACAAGCTCCCACCTCTCGCAAGTCACAGCGACAAACTGTGAGTTAGCAAATGGCTTTTCTTTTTCCAGCCTACATGGTTACACGGGCAGGATCGGTAGCGGTTGCCAGCTGACCCGCGTGGTCACAGGGGCCTGAAGGTTTCCAACTCCTACGGTGACCTGCAAGGTGCCCCTGGGTCCTCAGGGGAGACCATCAGGTATTATTTCCAAGCAGTTATTTGAGGTTGGACACAAAAATGAACGTGTCCTGATTTTCAGATGCCAAGTGCTTATAGTTTCCATTGGTGATTTTGGCCGCCGTGCTACCTAAAGAATGGAGCTCTGGGCACAATTTGACTGAGAGCAGAAAGGTTCACCACCTTTGAATGTCACCTTTGAAATTGCTTTCCTGTAGGTGAACGAATTTCAGCAATTTTGGAATTGTTTGCATGCATGTGTGTGCATTTGTGCATGTGTGTGTGTTCTGCTTTTGGAGGCAGAGACCAGGCAGAGGGACATTAACACTCCCTGAGAGCACAGGGACTGAAGGGGCGATGACAAGAGTCACTGGAAGTCTGTGGCCTTACTTGGGAGTGGGGTGGCCTGTGCTTTAGCCAGCAAGCTGTTGCATATTTTCCCTCCTCAGAAATAGCCTGATTCGCCTCGCACCTACATAAGCTGCTTTCCAGGAGGTGACCTGCTTTCCTGACTCCAACCATTTAATCAAACTGGGCTTTATTTCTGGTTTAGTTCTTTATGTAAAGTTACTCCTGGTTCACGAACACTTTCAGCAGCTGTTTATGGCCTTTCATCATTGCACCTCTCACTTCCTCGGGGCTTTTTCCCACTCGACGACTGAGGCATCATGTCTGCTGACGCAAAGTGTGCATTCCTAACTTCACTGCCTTCAGCTTTTAGAAAAATGGCTCTTTAATAGGGCTTACATTTCACTAGACTGCAAATGATTCTGCAAACCAATATTCACTAAGTTGGACTCAACCTGTGGAGTGTTCCTGGTACCCAGCTGCTTGATACCTGGGCAGGCAGGGCCAGCTCCATGGAGCGGCCGGTGTGATGTGGCCCCCAGGCCCTTAATACCCAGCGCTGGGGTGCCTGGTAGATGACACAGGAGTCACCTGGCCAAGCTCCCCCTGCGTGAGCCCAGTCCCCTCCACTCTGCCCCAGCAGGCTGACATCGGGTGGTCTGGAAGATGACCTGGAAGGTAAAGACTGTGCAGCCCCTTAGGCCAGACATCAACCCCAGATCTCTCCATAGCTCCAGTTACAGTGTTATGGGGTAAATACAAGCTAGTGCTGCCTCCGCCAGCCTACTAGCAGCTGGGTCTGGTGTGCGTTGTGCAGAAATCATTAGTGGAGACCCCTGTGCCTTGGAGTCCCTCAGGCAGGGGAGGAGGACCCCGAGCTCCTCCACAGCTCTAGGTGGGACGGTGAGGAGTCCTGCTGCAATGGCAAGGGCTCAGGGCAGACCTTCTCTGCAGAGCCCTGGGTTACTGGGGAAACTTAAGCACTTCTGGACTCCAACAGTGGGATTCCTCTCTCCTCACTCTATAGTGGAGCCATACACCCCGGGCTCCTTTAGAGTCAGTGGGGAGAGGGAAAAACCTTTTGGATACAATTCACCTGACTTGATATACCTGCCCCCTTTCGGATGAGGTGACTTCAGTCCTAGAATCCAGCAGTTGAACCAAGTAGAGCTCTGCTAACTATAGATCTGAGCGGTGGTGACTTCTTCCCCAAAACCTCCTCTTAGCCCCTGTGTGGAGCCACGAGGCAGATTCAGGTGCAAGATGCTCTGCAAGTCTGAAGGCTGAACATGGACAAAAGGAAGAATGGGCAGGCAGTGCATTGCAGCGGTCACAGTGACACAGCCATTGATAGCTGCTTCTATGCCCTCCCTTAGCTTACCCATTCCTGGCCATCTCCTCTTGTAGGCAGGATCAAATTGGGGCTTCAGCTTTAGTAAGTGCTACAGAAAGTGAGGGAGACTTTGAATGATGTAGCTGTCCTGGCCCTCAATTTGTCTGTGCTTACCCAGCACCAGAATCGGGGGAAACAGCCCAGAGGCATCCCGGTTGATGGGCTGGGAGCCAGCGCAGGTCCCCTGATGTCAGTGCAGTGCTGTGCCCAAGCTAACAAACCCAGGGCTTATTAGCTCAGGTGCAATGCCAGGCGAATGCGTCAGTACTGCCGTCAGACCCACTGCTGCGTCTGTGTGACACGGGGCTGCACCTCGTGTCGTTACCACCTCTCTGTGCACGGGCAGCCCTGGGCCGCTGCCTGGTTTGGAGCGTACGGGGCTCATAACCACTACTTGCTTCAGGCCAAATGGGCAAGACCCACCTCCCTCCCCCTTCTCTATATACAGTAATAAACCCCATGAAAAAGTCATAGCAAGTGAGAGAGAAGAAAGTCCAAGCCTGGTTTTGGTCACCCATTTGGATCTATGCCTTGGAAATGCGCAAACTGCCGACAGCCATCAGGCACGAGTAGTTTACCCTCACTCTGTTAGTTCCCGTGTCCGGACAAACGTCCTTCACTTCTCACTTGACGTTAGAGACTGCCTGTCTCCTAGGTATTAAAAAGTGTCTTACAAGTTGAAGTTGTTGTGGTCCCAAAATGCTTTCAAGAGACCTGATGTACACCGGTGACAACACACGCTGTCACAGGTGTCGCGGGGCAAGAAGGCTGCTGTCGGTTAGTCCATTAGCCCTTCCTAACAGTGTTCCCACTGCAAGGTAAAACACACTTGAGTATTCAGCACATGAAGTGCTTAAAAATAATAGTTTTGTGTGTGTGCGGGGTGGGGGAGGTGGTTTCTCTGCGAACTGCCGTGCTGTGATCTGGCTGAATATTTCAGCAGCGGAATAAAAGCCCCTCTCCAACTCTTCCGTCCCCGAGCACCCAAATAAGGGTGTACGTATTCAGCACAAGCACTGCTCTAAACCCAAGCCCCAAACGCTAGCAGGTGCTTCTCCCTCTCTTTTCATCATCCGAGCGTAGCTGACGTCTCCTGCCAATTTCAAAGGCGAGCGAACACAATGGCGGTGGGGGGGCGAAGCAGCCGGGGGGGTGGCAGGGCCGGGGCACGGAAGGGGCCCTGCTTGGCAAGGTGAGCGGTGCCCGCCGCGCTGGCGGGCGGCCCTGCCGGCTCTCTTTGTGCGGCGCTGGGAGGAAAGGGGGGAAGGAAGAGACGACAGCAAGCGAGCGAATTCGAAGTGAAGCGGCTGGGGCCAGCGAGCCGTGGCTGATCTGTGCCAGCTGCGAGCCACCGCTCCTCTAGTCAACGTGCCAAGTATTTTGCTGGAGTAGGGAAGAAAGAGCCACTAGACGTGTGCGCGCGTTCGTGGCCGACCGGGCTGGAGGAGAGCGAGCTGGATCCACCTTGGCCGTACCCGCTGACACGCAGCCATCACAAACTCCCTAGCGCCTGGCGTTCGGGGTGTCCTCCGTGCACAGCCGCGGCCTGGCCGGCCCAAAACCGCTGGGTCCCGAAGGAGAGGGACGGGGGGCCATGCTCCCCACGCCTATCCCAGAGCAGGGAACGCCACACAGCCAAGCGTGTGTCTGGCAGGGAGTCATTCCCCGAGCTGCTGCAGGGGACGGGACCTCAGCACTATCTCGCTTAGACCGGCAACCAGAGAGCCGGCTGGCAGGGAGAACGTTTGGCCCAGAGTGCCCCTGCCGAGCCGCCGGCGTCAGCACGGAGGGCAGCCGCCTCCCCTCTCCCCTCTCCGCCGGGCCGCTCCCGTTCTCAGGGCCAAGGGACGGCTTTGCCCTTCCCGTGTGTTTCTGGAGAGAGGAGCGCGGTTCGCGTCAACCGCAGCTCCCGTCCCCGAGCGGGGCTTAGCGCTGCCTGCGTGGGAGGAGGGTTGGGTCCGGACAGCGCTAACGCTCCCGGTGGGGTGTCGGGGGCGAAAGGCGGCTGCTCAGGGGCTTCTGTCGGGGGGGCTTGCGCAGCCCGGCAGCGCCACGGGCGCAGGGCAGCCGGCGGCGGGACTCCGTGAGCTCACGACTGCGAGC